>NW_006287548.1:3691232-3698727 GCF_000327345.1 Myotis davidii
ACACACACACACACACACAGTACACGAATTTCGTGCACCGGGCCCTAGTATATTTATAAGAAAACAGCCAAACAGTTTTCCAGAATGGCTGTACCATTTTGCATTCCCACCAACAATGTATGAGATCCAATTGCTCTATATCAAGTGTGAAATTGTTTGTTTGTTCTTTAATATATTTTATTGATTTTTTACAGAGAGGAAGGGAGAGGGATAGTTAGAAACATCAATGAGAGAGAACCAGCGATCAGCTGCCTCCTGCACATCTCCCACTGGGGATGTGCCCACAACCAAGGTACATGCCCTTGACTGGAATCGAACCTGGGACCTTTCAGTCCGTAGGCTAATTCTCTATCCACTGAGCCAAACCGGTCAGGGCAAGTGTGAAATTGTTTTACATTTAGGCCTATGATCCCTTTTGAGTTAACTTTTGTATGAGGTGTGAGGTGTGTCAAGTTTCATTTTCTGTATGTGGACACCCATTTATCCAGCACCATTTGTTACAGACTATCCTTTCTCTATTGTCATTGCACTTTTGCCAAAAATTAACTGACTGTATTTGTGTGAGTCTATTTCTGGACTATCTAGCTTTTTTCATTGGTTTGTGCCTCCCCTTTCATCAATATCATGCTGTCTGGATTATTATTAGTAAGTTTTGAATTTGATAATGTGAGTCCTCCAACTTGGTTCTTTTACAGTTTTTTTACTTTTAATTTCTTTATTGATTAAGGTATTACATATGTGTCCTTATTCCCCCGTTACGTCCCCCTTCCCCCACTCATGCTCTCACCCCCCTGTTGTCTGTATCCATTGGTTAGGCCTATATGCTTGCATACAAGTCCTTTGGTTGATCTCTCCCCCTTACTTTCACCCTACCCTACCTTCCCTGTGAGATTTGACTTTCTGATTGATGATTCTCTGTCTCTGGATCTGTTTTTGTTCATCAGTTTATGTGTTCATTATATTCCATAAATGAGTGAGATCATGTGATATTTATCTTTCTCTGACTGGCTTATTTCACTTAGCATAATGCTCTCCAGTTCCATCCATGCTGTTGCAAATGGTAAGAACTCCTTTTTTACCGCAGCATAGTATTCCATTGTGTAGATGTACCATAGTTTTTTAATCCACTCATCTGATGGGCACTTAGGCTGTTTCCAAATCTTAGCTATGGTGAATTGTGCTGTGATGAACATAGGGGTGCATATATCCTTTCTTATAGAATTGTTTTAGCCATTCTGGTTCCTTTGCATTTTCATATAAATTTTAGAATCAGTTTGTTGATGTCTATAAGAAAGTTTGCTGAGATTTTTATAAGGATTATGTTGAGTTTATAGGTCAAATTGAGGAGCATCTTAACAATACTGATTCTTTCATTCTATGAACACAATATACTCCATTATTGAGCATACAGGACTTTGTTCCTTTCTGGAGATTCCAGGAGAGAGTGTCTTCTTGCCCTTCCAGCTTCTAGTGGCTACCTAACATTCTTTGGCTCATGGCTCCTTCTCCGTCTTCAAAGTCATCAGTGTAGCATCTTGCTGTGTCTTCCTTTTATAGTCATACTAGAGGCCTAGTGCATGAAGTTTGTGCAGGGGGTGGGGAGGGTTGTCCTTCAACCCAGCCTGCACCCTCTCCAATCTGGGACCCTTCGAGGGATGTCCGACTGCCCGTTTAGGCCCAAACCCAGTGGGATCAGGCCTAAACGGGTAGTCAGACATCCCTCTCACAGTCCAGGACTGCTGGCTCCCAACTGCTCACCTGCCTACCTGCCTGATTGCCCCTAAACGCTTCTGCCTGCCTGCCTGATCACCCCCTAACCACTCCCCTGCCAGGCTGATCTACCTCTACCTGCTCCCCTGCTGGCCCAATTGCTCCTAACTGCTCCCCTGCAGGCTGGTCACCCCCAACTGCCCTCCCCTGAAGGCCTGGTCCCCCCCAACTGTCCTCCCTTGCAGGCCTGGTTGCCCCCAACTGTCCTCCCCTGCTGGCCTGATTGCCCACAACTGCCCCACACCCCCTTGCAGGCCTGGGCCCTCCCAACTGCCCTCCCCTGCTGGCCATCTTGTGTCCACATGGGGGTGGCCATCTTGTGTGTTGGAGTGATGATCAATTTGCATATTACCTCTTTATTATATAGGATCTTCTGCCTCTCCCACTTTTAGAGACTCTTCTGATTACATTGGCTCCAGTCAGATAATAATCCAGGATAATTTTCCTATTTTAAGATCAGCTGATTAATCTTAATCCTGTGCAACCATAATTCCCCTTTACCATGTCAGATAACATATTCACAGGCTAGTGACTTATAGCTTGCTAAAAAATATTTATTTTAATCTGTTAGATTTTTTTAAAAATTTATTTTTAATTGTGGTAAGAAAATATAAAATTTGCCATCTTAACCATTTTTAAGTATACAGGCTCAATAGTGTTAAGTATATGCACATTATTGTGCAACAGACTTCCAGAACTTTTTCATCTTGCAAAACTTATACTTCATAATAAACAACTTCCCTCATTTCCCCCTCCTTCTCTTGTCCTTGGCAGTCCCCATTCCTCTTTCTGTTTTTATGAGTTTGACTACTCTAGATACTTCATAGAAGCTCAGTCATAAAGCATTTGTCTGTGACTGCTTATTTTACTTAGCACAATGTCCTCAGGATTCATCATGTTGTCGTGTGTGACAGGATTTCCTTCATTTCTAAGGCTGAATAATAGTCCGTTGTTTATATATACACCACATTTTAAAAATGTGCTCATCTGTGAATCGATATTTGGGTTGCTTTCCTTCTATCTCTTGGCTATGGTAAATAATGCTGTTAGGAACATGGGTGTGCAAATATCTCTTCAGTATTCTTCTCTAAATTCTTTTGGATATATTCCCCAAAGTGGGATTGCTGAGCCATATGATAATTCTATTTTTAAGTTTTTGAGGATTTGCCATAGTGTTTTCTATACTGGCCACATTATCTTACCTTCTTACCAACAGTACACAAGTTTTCAAATTTCTTCACATCCCCATCAAATCTTGTTATTTGCTTTTGGGGTTTTTGTTTTTTCTAGTAGTCCTAATGGCTGTGAAGGGTATTCCTCATTGTAGTTTTGATTTGCATTTCTGTAATGATTAGATTGATATTGAGCATTTTTTATATGCTTTTGCTGGCCATTTGTATATCTTTGGATACATGTTTATTCAAGTCCTTTGCCCATTTTTTAATCAGGTTATTTTGTTGTTGAGTTGTGGGTGTCCTTTGTATTTTCTGAATATTAACTCCTTATCACATATATGACTTGCAAACATTCCCCTATTCTATAGGTAGCTCTTTTACTCTGTTCATTGTGTTCTGTGCAGAAGTTTTTAAGTTTGATGTAGTCACATTTTCACATTTGCTTTCATATTTACTTTTACTTTGTTGCCTGTGCTTTTGGTGACATAGCCAAGAAATCACTGCCTAAACCAGTTGACTTAAAGCTTTTCCACTGTTTTCTTCTACAAGTTTTATAGTTTTATGTCTTGGTGTTTAGCTCTTTAATCCATTTTTATTTAAATTGTGTATATGGTATAAGTTAAGGGTCCAACTGTCTTCTTTTGTGTTTTCTCAACATCATTTGTTGAAGAGACTTGTGTTAGATTTTTAAAAATGCCTTGAAATAGAGTTTGTGAGATCTTTCTTTTCAAAGCAGGGATGGGGAATATCCAGCCTGCAGGCCATATAAGGCCAATGAAATCATTTGGTCTGGCTCTGCCAAGGCATTAGGGGTGAGTTAATTAATTATTTGACCAAATAGAGCAGGCTGATTTGTAAGTTGATAATTCTGTATGGCCTGCGAATGATGTTATAAATATCTAAATGGCCCTTGGCAGAAAAAAGTTCCCCACCCCTGATTTAAAGGATTTTTCACACACCAAAATTTGCCTTAATCATTTCTTAGTTACTGATATTGATAGAATTTCAAGTTTTATAGGTATGATGCAGAACATTTTTTTTTTTAAATATATTTTATTGATTTTTCACAGAGAGGAAGAGAGAGAGATAGAGAGTTAGAAACATCGATGAGAGAGAAACATCGATCAGCCGCCTCCTGCACACTCCCTACTGGGGATGTGCCCGCAACCCAGGTACATGCCCTTGACCGGAATCGAACCTGGGACCTTTCAGTCCGCAGGCCGACGCTCTATCCACTGAGCCAAACCGGTTTCGGCTTAAAAAGGTAATTTTTAAGTGATTGTTAAGCCCTTTTGGTTGTGGAGTTTTCACATTTGGGGTTTTTTTGAATCAAACTTCTGTGGTATATTAAAATTAAATGTTTGTATAAGGCAATTCCCAATTCATTCTGTATTTCTTTCAAATGCTAAATTTAAAATAATGTGAGCTAACTCTCTAAAAAGAAATGTATTCCAACCCAAAGTAAGTGATATAGAAATGTTACATAATATTTCCTTTTTTGCTTATAGGGAAGCAGCACGAGAGTGTCGTAGAAAGAAGAAAGAATATGTGAAGTGTTTAGAAAACAGAGTGGCAGTGCTTGAAAACCAAAACAAGACACTGATTGAAGAGCTAAAAGCACTTAAGGACCTTTACTGCCACAAATCAGATTAATTTGGGATTTAAATCTCACCTGTTACATTGGACAAAGAACTGGCTTGGCCACAACCAGAAAGACAAAATAAACATTTTATTTTCTAAACATTTCTTTTTTTCTATGCGCAAAACTGCCTGAAAGCAACTACAGAATTTCATTCATTTGTGCTTTTGCATTAAACTGTGAATGTTCCAACTCCTGCCTCCACTTCTCCCTTCAAGAAGTTTTCAGCACCAGGAATCATGAAGAGACTTCTGGAGTTCATCCCCCATCCTCCTTAAGAAGTAATTATAAATTGATGGGGGAAATGAGGAAAAGAAAAATTTTTTTAATGATTTCAAGGTTTGTGCTGAGCGCCTTGATTGCCTTAGGGACAGAATTACCCCAGCCTCTTGAGCTGAAGTAATGTGTGGGCCACATGCATAAAGTAAGTAAGGTGCAATGAAGAAGTGATTGCCAAATTGACGTTTCCACATTTTCATTGTGAATTATGTAAAATCATTAAAAGAAGTACCCTCTAAAGAATGGTGTTGAAGAAAGTAAGAATGAATTTGGAGTGCTTTCTATGTACAATTTCTTCAATACTGAAAACGTCCTTGATTCTTAAAAACATTCTGTATTAACTACAGTTCTTCCATAGGGCAGTTGTTGCTTCTTAATTTAGTTTTGTATGTGTTCAGCATTTTTGAATACATTAAAAGAAGTAACTAACTGAATGAAAAGGCATGGTATTTTAATTTTAAATTAAATTGAAATAAATGTAAGTACAAATTTTGTTTTAGTTAGTACTAAATTCTTAGTAAAAAGATGCTCTACTCAAACCAGCCCTCTGAGTTATATAGCAAGGTTTTTAAATAAATGTTTTTGTCATCGCCTTCAAAAATATTTATATTGTCACTCATTTACTTAAAAACAATTTCTAATTAAACTGTTCCCATTTGCACTTACATTATACCACCAATAGGAAAGCCTTCAAAATGTTAAAGCAAAGTAATATGTTTGTTTATAAAATGTGTTGTAGGAAAATACTTATTTTAAATCTTTCCCGTATTAACATACTTTAACAGAATATCTCTACTGAATTTGTTTAATGAAGTTGTAAGAATATAGCTCTGAAAAGTACACTATTAGATGTGACAAGGGAGGTAATTTTCTTCAGACATGTTTGAATGACTGCTGTACTCTACAACATTTAGATTATCATTCTTGCTAAGTATTTTTCTTCTTCTAAAAAGGATAATTATGCTTTCAGTTTCCAGTATGCTATACTAGTATAGTCTGTCATTCTATAAAGGAGATACCTTTTTTAACTCCTGACTGGAACAGTCTGTGCTTATATGTACCATACATTGTTTCCAATACTTTCTGTTAATTATTCATTTTATCACTAAGCCTGATAAATCTAAAAATTATTCTTTAATAGAAAAATAAGACTAATAAAAGAAAAATAAAACTAAGGTGGATTTTAAAAATTGGAGACTGACATAATGTTAGATATCATTTCTCATTTGAGAAGGTTATTTCTTTTAGAAGAGAGTCAAGAAAATTAATATTTTATGTTTAATTATGGGTTATTTTTTAAAGTTTACTTTGTTAATGTGTTAAAATATGCAGATGGGTGTTAATTATTGGGTCAATTTTTTTTTAAAGAAAAATTTTTAATTAATATTTGTAAAAGGTATATTTCTGTTTGTAACAAACCACTGCCTTTTTTCAAGGATGAACAGAGTTTATGAAGGAGCATCATAAGAATTGAGTGATGTAGTGTATTTGGACAATATACCAGATGCTCAACAAGGCTTTCAAACAACTGTAAAGATTGATGTTTATCCTGCTGAGCTATTGGGGAATGTTATAGTGTAAAAATTATTTGTATACCAGTATAGAGATGTCATTTTTCAAAACTGGTTTAACAGAAACCAAGCAAAATCACAAATTTGTTCACCAACTAGAATTCTTTCGTAATTAGTCAAAGTGAACATTTTGAATGTCATAAGCTTTATAAATGAAAATTGCCTAGTATTTAGCAAGTTATAAATAAAAGTTACATGTTTTTCAAAAGTTAGGGCTTTCTATTTAATAAGAAATTTGGTGGTCCTCTTAGTCCCTGATGAATCAAGGCAATCACTTTCATATTAACTGGTTGGATTTTTAAGTTATAAAGACCAGGTCCTTTATACCTTGAGGATGATTGCACTGGTTTGAAGTTAGTTACTTAAATGGTGAGATAACAAATGTATTCTGTTGCTAAATCTGTTTTAGACCCTTGGAGAGACTTGAAGATTTCAGTTTATAGAAATTAGGCATCTTTTGTGCAGACCTTTTTTTTTTTTAAACAAGAATTGGGGGAAAGGTTAGTTTTTATGCATGCAACTTTGAGAATTTTTATTAAGAAAATGACATAATGAAAAAAAATATTGTAGCCAAGAACATAAATGGCCATGTTACCAGTAATAATTGTTTTTTTCTCTTCTTATTGGCCAAAAGGGAATGAAAATGTTATCATAGGAATTTGTACATATGCTACTGATTTGCCTAGAAAATAGTTTGGTATCACTTTGCAAACATAGGGCCATGTGGCACTTTTATCTATAGGACAGATGAATAGAGATGAAGTGGATGGGTTTATTTTTGATATTACTCTTATTAGTTTTCAAGCTTTGATAGTGTTTAACTGAAAAGTGGTTTAGAAAGGGCTAGATCCAATGTGTTCACATTAAAAAACTGATATCAGATGTAATTTTAAGTTCATTTTTTTCAAACTCAAGTACCATATTGGCAACCATAATACTGTCATGGGTGCTGTGTTCTTTAGATATTCTTGGGGGGGAATGGCATTTGTATGATATATGTGTACATATATATATATATATACATACAGTATATAATCTGAAGCTCTGAGAGCTCTTAAGTC
>NW_006287548.1:3698745-3703504 GCF_000327345.1 Myotis davidii
AATGCTGAGTTATAATATATTGAAATTAGATGAAATTTTACATTTTTGCGTGTTCTATTGCATACCTTTTGGTAGTTTCTTGGACTGCATTACTCCAGCACTCATGATTGATTTTTGTCTTCTAATTTTCTTCCAAGTGTTTTTTTTTAATTATTATTATTGTTTGTTTTCTTTGGCTTGATACTTTTAAACATGTTACCAGTCACTTGAAAACTCCCTCCGCCCCAGAGTATTTGGTTTTTATCTTTGTCTCTGGCAGCTATAACAGTGGTAAGAACATTTAAAGATAGCTTCTAGAAGGTACTGCTCCTATTTCAGAAATCATCTGGGGGAGGAATTTTGGTCTTTTCATTTGAGCAGGGATTTTGTCAGGATATGTGTTTTGATGGAAGGTCAGTAGCAGTGCTAGTATCTAAAAGCACAATGCCAGCCAGGCAGGCTGTCCAATCAGAAGTCATCTGGCTGAAGTTTATCTCTGGCTCTCAGGCCTAATCCCTAGTATCATTTTGACCATTTGGGTGACATGTGGAATCATAGAAAGGCTTGGGAAGAAACAAGTTTGTTTAAACCAGGATGCTTTTACTTACTTGAAGTGACTTCAATCTAGACTTCTTTTCATTTTTGTTGTTTTAAATTCTGTGATCAGCTACAGTCAGCATAAATTCGTCTCTTTATTTTGAAGATAAAAAAGGCTGCTTCATTTTGCAGGATTAAATAAAGCTTATATCTTAAGGATTTTTTTCATTAAAGTGTGTTTTAGAAAGTGACTATATACGTTTTTAGTTATTTTCAAGAGGCTTTATTTTATTGCCTTTGTAGCCCTGAAGACTGTTGGTATATTGTTTCCCATTGATTTAATACAAAAGTTGTATATTTGTTTGGATTATATTTACATTATATTCTTTGTAAATGTTTGGTGTAACTTGCACTTTTAAAAATTACCCGGTTTGGGTATTATCAACTTGAGAAATTCCCTCATCAATTAATTGTCAACTGACTTTTTATGTGTTTCTCCTTTCTTCAAATAATGGGACTTTTTTTAAATGAAAACTTTTCATTGATTAAAATATTGTAGCACCTACAGTCTAGCCTTATAGTTGTAAAAGAAAAATACCAGTAAATTAGATTTGTCTAGCCCCATTAATTACAAGATGCAGCCCGAACCCTTATTCGGTTTCATCTTGGATAAAGATAGAAAGAAAAGCAACTCAAGTGAATAAATATTTCCAATTTTAAATGAGTGTCTTATCCTCACCCCAACATTAGTACTCTTTATAGGATGCCAAGATATCCATGGATTTGTCCAGAATGGTAAAAGAATTTTCAAGGCAATTATTGTCATAGTGGAGACCACATGTAATCATTTGAGTAAATTTATTTCTCTTAAAATTGGCCTGGTTAACATCAAAGAGATGCTGCCTAAATTTGACTGATTTCAGATGAGGAGGGAGAAAGAAGTGTGCTTAGTAAGTAAGCCTTTACACCAGCGGTTCTCAACCTGTGGGTCGCGACCCCTTTGGGAGTTAAACGACCCGTTCACAGGGGTCGCCTAAGACCATCGGAAAACACATGTATAATTTTATTGTTTTTGTGATTAATCACTATGCTTTAATTATGTTCAATTTGTAACAAATTGGGGGTCACCACAACATGAGGAACTGTACTAAAGGGTCGCGGCATTGGGAAGGTTGAGAACCACTGCTTTAGATGAAGAGCTGTGGGATAAAATTTGCTCACTCCGTTGTACAAAGCACAACCAGAACTTGTGAGTGGCTTACTTGAAGTGACTTCATACATCTTGAATACTTTTAATGTTGATGTGTTGACTTTTTTAAGTTGACTGCACAGTCACTGTATGTACTAGGAACTGGTTTCCTTGACTTTCTAGAATCATTGGCTAAGAGAGGCACTAATCCCTGCGGGGTTGAACATATCCTGAAGCTGAGTCAGTATGGAAGAATTTAAAATAAATCAAACAGGGTGCTGCAGTTCCATCTGTCTCAGGCTCACGGTAAGTTCTTACTGATTAGTGAATGTAGCTTAAGCCTTTGTCTGTGTCCTCAGGGGCAGACTTCCAGAGGGACCAGATAACGTTTGAATGGAGGGATTATATTTCAGGTGTTTTAGCTTGAAATTTATTTTTTAAAAAAATAAAAATGGGGGGGGGGGAATAGGACAAAGCCTGTGAAGCAAAATTGATATTATAAAACAGGCAGAGTTGTTTAGCACAGAGAAAATATTGACCTGTCTGCATTCTGGTACTGTGGGTGCAGGTCCTAGCTTGGTATAACGATACATTTTTAATTCTCACCAGCAAGGAAAAGGAACAGTCTTCAGAAAATGTCTGCAAAGGGTCAAACAGTAGAAAATTCGAATGTTACCGACTTTATACAGGCATTAAATAATGCTTGCCTACAGAAGTATAGCATTTCCAAGCTTCTGTCTGAGAAGCATTTCAGAGATGTGAAAGTAAATCTGAGGTAGTTGAAAAATTGGTAAGGACAGGAGAAAAATCCCTGCAGATACGATCTTACGTTAGTTGGCCAAGTGAAATGATCTAGCATTGTGTTTGGGAGGTTTTATTTTCTTACGTTTTTAAAATTGAATTGGTAAATACTTTATAGGCGTATTTTTATCCAGGTGCCACTCCAATTTGTGTGTGTAATAAAATTATTTATATTAAAAGTGGGAAATAATTTGTCAACATTTTTCTGTGAGTATAGATTAGGGGTGGCAAAGAAGAGTGCTAGTTAGCAGTTTTCCAATGTGAAGTTGTCCCTAACTGATTTGTCCACATGTTGGTTATCATCCCCACCCAAAAAAGGAATTATCCTAACCTGGATGTATCACTTGAAAATTTTTAGAGACAATAATCAGGGAAGTTTCTAGAGAGTGTTTGCTTTTTTTTGGTTTTCCTTTGAGGACTGGGGTAACAAATACCTCCCCCAAAAATTATCAGCACAAAGCAGGGTATTGATTTTCAACTCTGATCTTGTTATTGGAGTTGAATACTAAAGAACTATAATGAGGAAAATACATTTCTAATACAATTTCCTACATTCTAGAAACATCCCTGTTTTAATTTTTTTACTTAAATCTTTTTGTGCTTTATCTGTAAAGAAATAAAATGTACTGAATTATAAAGCATTTTATTAACACTATGTACATAGCTGCTTTGTGTTCAGAATGGTAGCATTGCTTTGTATATTAAAGTGATCCTTGTGAATTTGTGAAATATTGTCATAAAGTCCTTTTTCTTACTGTAATCTTTGTGGTAAAAACTGTCATTGCCCTTTTACACACATTTATGTGCAGTCACATAAAACATGCTTTTAAAAACTCAGAGTCTCTTTTTTGGGGATGGGGGGTCTCTATCTTGTTTTTTGCTAGTAGTGTTAAGCTATATTTTCTTGGACTTAACGTTTGTTACTTTTGTTAAATGAGCAAAAGTTACGTTAGAATATATCACAAGCTTGTGTTGCAGAGCAACAGGAAACTAATTCAAGCAACAAGAACTTATCTTCAGTTAATTTTACTGTCTTTCTAATTTTTAGCACACGATTTCTTTGTTCAGTACGATTGAATAGTGCCTATTTGAAGATTCGGAGATGTTACTGCTCTATTGAGACAACCAATGGGAGACGTGTGACCAACTATCTTTGATGTCATAAAATGCATGTTTGCATTGGAAGAACAATAATTGCTAACTTCTCAGGTCCCCTTATAATTCTGAAGTTCTGTGATCATATGAAAGGAGGGAATGTGTTTAATCTGCTCCTTGCTTAAAGCATATGAATAAAAGACTCATACTATTTATTGATTCAGTTTCTGAAAACAGCAGTTGCATTTATTCTAAGTACTTCTAAATTGTCACGATGTGTTTATGAAGCCTGTTACACCTGCCACTGTATTAAAGGAATTATCTGACTTTCTTTTTTTTTCCTTCTACAAAGAGTGGCCACCACATAATTTATTATACAGTCAGACATTTTTGAGAGTGAAAGGGTGATGTTAATAGAGACAACGGACATGAATGAACTGAGCTACCTGGCCAGGGCTTATAATGCTTTATGAAAATGTAAAACAACCCGATCAATGCTTTTCTGGTAGAGCATCTAGACATCTTGAAGCTCTCCACCCCAAATCATTTTACATATATCATTCAAAGTGTGTGTGTGTGTGTGTGTGTGTGTGTATCTACATAGATATAGATGTATATGTGTATATATTATTTTATTGATTTCAGAAAGCGAGAGAGAGAAACATCAGTGATGAGAATCACTGATCAGCTGCCTCCTACCTGCCCACATTGGGGATCACGCCCACAACCCGGGCATATGCCCTGGCCAGGAACTGAACCCTCACCTTCTGGATCATAGGTCAATGCTCAACCACTACGCCATGCTGGGCAGGCCCAAGTTTAGGAATGTTAAAGCAAAGGAGCTGCGTTCCAATTAACACAATGATTTCTAATAGCGCGCCTGACTGTGATTGGCCCTCCGCTAGTGCTGATACTGCAGGGCTCTTATTTTACTTCTTTTAACCCTTTGAGTGCCAACCAATATCCTAGGAACTGCTAAAATTGCCAAGGCATTTTTGCTGATTTTACAGCAGTTTAGGAAAAAAATTATGAATCGCAAGTAAATGAAGTTATATATTCAAAAACTTAAGGGAACCTTTACTACATTATATTTAGCAATATCATCATCACTAATAAAAGCAGACTTAGACCTGGACGCCATTTCAAAGCTATGATAGC
>NW_006287548.1:3703525-3709279 GCF_000327345.1 Myotis davidii
ATGAGAAAGATAAAAACTCAATGATTTCTTGAAGAGCTATCAGAAATGGCAATAATTCATTCACAAACACACAATACCAAGTTGAATATTAAATTTATTTTTAAATATTTTTGACTTTAAAGAGGAAGGGAGGGAGAGATAGAAACATCAAATATGAGAATCATTGATCGGCTGCCTCCAACATGCCTCCGACTGGGTATTGAGCCAACAATCTGTGCCTGACTAGGAATCAAACCTGGGACCTTTCAGTCCCGCAGGCCAACGCTCTATCCACTGAGCGAAACCAGCTAGGGCAATACTGGGTATGCAACTTCATTCATCAAGTCTATCAAAGATAATCGTGAAACAACATTGCAATCATTTAACCCAAAGATCAATATCATCTAAATGGAATGGATCTTTTTCACTCAACAAATTTACTACTAGACACTGGGGAGGCAAAATGAAAGGCAGAGCATTCCTGGCCCTCAGGAAGCGTACAGTGTTCCGGGGAATCCAAACAGGCAATGACAAGTACGCTACGGAAGGAACTTGTCCTTGGAGACTAACCTCTCATGGAGGGGTGAGATTTAAAACTATCACTGTCATCCTATGCACTATGAGGAAGCAGGGAAAGCCTAAGAAAGAACTACAAAAACATTTGAGAAACGGGAAAGGTGAAGGGAAAAGCTATGGCTTTTGCTTTATGAAGATGATAGCCTAGTGAGTCACAGCACATGGAGGTCCAAGATGTTACATGCTTTCAAAAGTAAATAAAACATTATTTTTTACTGATTCCTTTGTTCACAGACCTACATCTGACAGTAATCCAAAAAGCATGCTGTGAGACTGTAGAAAACTTGCACCCCAATCTCAAACCACCAAAATTATTTAAGACCGAAACTGGCAGACGGAAGGTTTCGAAAGCATTAACAGCTCAGGGAATGTATGTTAAACCTTGTTTTATATCCAGAAAATTAGAAAAAAATGGGCTAAACATGTATCTCAGAATGTGTTTAAAGTTATTTGCATGACTTAGCCTCTCACTAAAGCAAAACAAGCTCACTGCTTTGAAGATGCCAATATACCAGCCCTTCGTGGTATCAGTGAAAACTGCTTATCAGGAGGGAGCATTTGGGATACAGAAACAACATGAACCAAAGCTCATACTTCCTCTTAACTGAGTTTCAGAGTGAGTGAACTATGACTATACAATCACAGCAGTTTGTTCCTCGAGAACCTTTGGTTAGACTTTTTGTACAGTAAGCCATTTCATTAAACATGGTTAGATTCCCCCTGCTAACACCTTAATTGACACACTTAATGACAACGTTCCTATAAAGTACAGCCAACTATAAGCCCTCCCTCTGGTCTCTCTTCTGGGCTTTGTAAACGTGTACATCTTTTTCAGGATCATAGTGAACCTTACTCACGGAAAACTGCCTCTCCAGCATGGCTAAGAAGTTGTTGTCCCGTTCGTAGCGGATACGGCAAGCTAAAAGAATCACGGAGTGGCTGCCACAGAGATGCGCCAAAGTCTGCAGAAGGTCCGTGAATGTTTCTTCTAAATATATGATATCAGCTCCAAGTATCAGGTCAAACTCTCCAGGTGAAAAGCTCCCCAAATTCTGTCCCCAAGTCAGCTCCTTAACCACGGCTCTGGGTTGAATATGCAGAGGTAAGTTGGCTTCAACATTTGATCTAAGAAATTCTAATGCTACTTTTCGATCCGTGATAGTCACCTGAGCACCTAGAAGGTGGGACAGAGAGAAAGTAATGGGCACGTCAGTACAACTCATAGGTCTCGGGTCAAGTTCAACAGCAGGGTGGGTGTCTGTAGATATTCCACCTGATGTGCAGACCATGCCCTTCAGGGTGGCTGCAGATTAGAACAATGACCAGTGGCTCCTTCTGCACGCCGACTGTAGAAGTGAACCTTATAAAACGCAGGGCCCCAAGTGACAACAAGTGGGGGCTTCTCAATTCTGCAGGCAGAGCTGGCCCTCCAGAGGCGCCTGTCTCTACGTTTCATTCACTGGGTCGCAATCTTGGAGTCAGTAGGCTTCAGGGTGACACGGAATCCAACAATGAAAAATCTGGGAGCAGATGATTACGAAGAAGACAAGATACCAGAAACAGGGAAGGGCTACTTTCTGGGATTAAAGCTTTAAAGAGAAGGAAGAGATTAATTGGCTACGAAGAAATCCTAGTCTATTTCTCCTTATGCTGTTACAAAGCAGCCAACCTATATGTATTTGTTACGTGTGCATGTGTGTGCACGCATGATTATTGAAAAAGGGTAAACTTAGAAGTTACTAGATTGTGGTGTACTCTCTGGCTCTCAGAAGCACACCCCTGCCTTCCCCTTCCTCCTCTCCCTGCCCCCCACCCCCACCCTCAGGCCTTTTACTTTAGCCTTTCTCTCTCCTAAGCTCCAAGGGCCCTTCTCCTGCCTCTGTAACTTGTTTCCTGAGCCCACCCAGCCCAGCTGGCTCACTTCTACTACTTCTGTAACTTTCTAAATAATCATTCTCTTACAACCTGAAAAGAAATTACTAGGTTGTATTAAAGTGCTGTAGGTTAAAGTGTGGGAGCATGTCCTCTGAGTGCTAGGCTTCCACATGCGGTGTATAAAATTAATGAGGCAATATTTTACTAATCTCTTTCTTGTGGGCTTTTACTGTGAACAAAAGATCCACCAATTTTTTGAACCAATATATGTGAGAGGCTGAACCCCTAAAATGAAGCACCACGTAAATTCAGCCCCTGTTTGTCTACACTGTAATACCAACTTAGCATGTATAATCTTGTTTAGTTTTGGCCCTATCAATTCTGAAATGTGAAATTCTGTTTCATTCCTTCCTGAAGTTCCCATTGGCCGCTTCTTCAGTTAATTATCTTCACGGGTAATCCCCCCAGATTCCGGAGTTGCTGTGGTAAGCACCATTTCAGAGGTGTCTTATCTTGAGCTGCAACACTAGGTTAGGACAGTATGTAATTCATTCTGACATTTACAATCCTGAGTGTGAGACTGTGAGAATGTTCCAGTTGTTAGATGTTACAAGCACGGACCTACCGCTTTGTCTATCCATTGCCAGGCAGCGTGCTGCCTGGGAGTGGGAGTCGGTGACCCTTCATCTCTCCTGAAAATCACAGACAGCCTTTCCCGGTTCGACTCAGAACTTTATCTCAGGATATATATATATATATATTGATTTCAAAGAGGAAGATAGAGGGATAGAGAGAAACATCAATGATGAGAGAGAATCATTGATTGGCTACCTCCTGCACACCTACTGGGGATGTGTCCGTAACTAAGGTACATGCCCCTGACCGGAATCAAACCGGGGACCTTTCAGTCCGCAGGCCGACGCTCTATTCACTGAGCCAACCGGTTAGGGCTCTGGATTTCTTAACAATCACAGAGCACTGTGCTCACAATATGGGGCGATCTAGTCATTTGCATATCATCTTGGTGTTCGTTTCAATAGTTCTTCAATGCAGACCTCCTCTAATGCCTGTCTCGGGGATTTCTGAGGCTGCATCTAACTGACCTACGCAGTGTTCCAGGATTCTTAATAAGATCCTGATGACAGCTGACCATTTCCCTGGAACGTCTATCAACTCCACAAACATTCGAGTGGCCACTGGACAAAAACCCTCACCCTCCCAGAGCCTGCATTCAAGTGAGGAAATAGACAATAACAGGCTTTAAAAAAAAGAATATCCGTCCAGTATGTCAGTGAGAGATATGCACCAAGGAAATAAATAAATCAGGAAAGAGACATGTAATGTCAGGCAGTAAGGGAGGCGGGCGTGAAATTTTAGGCAGGGTGGACGGGGAAGGCCTTGAGGAGACTGAGGCAAGGCCTGAAGGAAGGAGTCGCCGAAGGCACAGGCACAGGCACAGGCGCGGGCACAGGCACGCAGGGGGAGGATGTTCCTGGCAGGCAACAGAGCAAGGGCAGAGGCCCGGAGGGGAAGGGAAGGGGGAGGCCAGAGCGGCTGGGATGAGTGAATGAGGAACAAAGCAGAAGGAGATGAGGTCACGAAAGTAACAGGAAGGGAGGCCGATCACGCAGGGCCTCGGTCCTGTTTTGAAAAGGCTTTGGGCGAAAGAGGTGACGAGATTACGCACAAATTGGTAGTTACAGAATAGTCACAGGGATGTGAGAATGGCATAGGAAATAATATCTGAGTATATTATTGATCACAATACAATATTCAGGTGGAGGCTGGTGGCTGGCCCCTGGGTGAAACCACCCCAGACACCCTCCACAAGCCACCTTCAGACACGGCCCCCACCAGTCAGCACTCCGTGACTCGCTCGGTGACAGTCTTTGAGGAGCCTCATCCTGGTGTTCCCACCCCCCAGGTGCAGATTTCTAGACCAGAAACAAAAATACTCAGAGAGCCAACCGCACTTGTTAAGCATTCACTTTGTGCCAATCAGCGAGCTAACAGATTTCCACACACCTCCCATTTGGTCATCAGTGCGCAACGAGTGCGATGGTTTCCCTGTGTTATAGGGAAATTGCAGTTTAGAAGTTAAGCAATTTGCCCAAGGTCACTTGGCTAGTGGAAGTTAAAAGACGTGTCAAAACCAAGTATCCTTCTAAACCTAGGCGCTTTGCCACCCTGTGTCACTATACCAGCCAGTGAAGTTTCTGTTTGTTTGAATATATTTTTTTATTGATTTCAGACAGGGAGGGAGAGGGAGAGAGATAGAAACAGCAGTGATGAATCACTGATTGGCTGCTTCCTGCAGGCCCTCTACTGGGGATCGAGCCTGCAACCTGGGCATGTGCCCTTGACCGGAATCGAACCTGGGACCCTTCAGTCCACAGGCCAACGCTCTATCCACGGAGCCAAACCAGCTGGGCAGTGGTCTGTAAACTAATTAGTCAACAGAGCCAAATATCAACAGTATAACAACTGAAGTGCAAATAACAAGATAAGAGAGAGAGAGAGAGAGAGAGAAAGAGAGAGAGAGAGAGGAGAGAGCGAGAGAGACGCCCAGCTTGTATGGCTCAGTGGTTGAGTGTCGACTTATGAACCAAGAGGTCACTGTTCAATTTCCAGTCAGGGCACATGCCTCAGTTGTGGGCTCGATCCCCAGTGTGGGCGATGCAGGAGGTGGCCAATCAATGATTCTCTCTCATCACTAGTATTTCTATTTCTCTCTCCCTTCCTCTCTGAAATCAATAAAAATATATTTTAAGAGAGAGAGAGAATTTAGCCTTGTTGGATTGGAGGTAAGCGCACCAGCAGATAGCCCGTAACTCCTAATAAAGAAATACAGCGGGGAGAAAAAGAATCATGTCAGGGGAAACAAACAGTGGGTTCTACATCAATAAAACAGCAGGCGCACCTCTCAATGAGCTCCACTCACAAGGGCTCAAGCTCGCGCATCACACTCACCCAGCAGGGCAGCCACGATGCCCACCAGCCCCGTCCCAGCACCCAGCTCCACAGCAGAGCGGCCCCTGAGCTCCACGGCTCCCATCTCCAGGTACGTGGAGAGGACGACGGCCTGCGTCAAAACACAGGGGGGTTATGGAGATGTCAGCAAGTACTGGAGGTTCAGGTAGGCTCTGCGCTGGCAGGAGACATCGCACCCCTTGCCCATGGCAAGGGTCAACTCCCAGGCGATCCGCGCACACGGGAACTCAGGTGCTTTTGGGAGGTGACCCCTCGAGCAAGTACAGCACAGCATCCCGCAGAGCGGCTGCCCCAGGCCCTGAAGGGGACGGTAGCGGTCCACGACACGGCCCA
>NW_006287548.1:3709320-3711382 GCF_000327345.1 Myotis davidii
ATTCTTATGCCACTGCCTACACTCGAGGCTTCCAGGACTCTCTGGCATGAACTGTCTCTGGGATTCTGCTTAAGGGAACGTCCAGTTTCTAAACCAGGTTCAAGTCGGCAAGGCCACAACGTCTCCCAGAAGGAAAACGCATGCAGCACCCAGGCTCCCAGAGCTGCATGCCTCCCTCTGGTCATCTCCCGGCAGGAGCCCTCGCCATGCATTACTGGGCATCAAAAGGTGAGTTTTAGACACACTTTGGATACTTGGCCTGTGAGTTAGCATTTGCATACAATTCTACAGAAGCACCGAACACTGTTAACATGGTTTTAAAATCGTTTGTTTTCATGGCCACTTACTATTGGTCTAGTGAGCACTTAGGAGGCTCACCCATTCCTCACTACTGTCTATTTTTACTACTTGGTCTAGGAATACTCATGTAGTTGCCTTAGACTAGGTTCCTTAAAGTATTACTCGGTTAGAACATATTGATTTTTATTTCTAAATATGTCTCTCACTTCCTTAATACAATGCAAAACCTGTAAAATTGTATCTACATCACGCAATTATCCAACATCAAATGAGCTGCCACCTAGTCCCAGGTGTGGTGCTAGATGCTGGGGGCAAGTCGCTGTCACATGCAGCTGAGGACAGTGCTCGGAGAGGAAGAAGTAAAAGGCAATTATAGTATAATTTGGGGACCATTACAACCACCCAGAACTTAAAGAAAACACCTGGCCCTGGCCAGTGTGGCTCAGTGGAGGAGAGCATGGGCCTGAGGACTGAAGGGTCCGGGGTTCCATTCTGGTAGGGGCACATGCCTGGGTTGTGGGCTCCATCCCCAGTAGGGGGCGTGCAGGAGACAGCCGATCAGTGATTCTCATTATTGATGTTTCTATCTCTCCCTCTCCCTTCCTCTCTGAAATCAATAAAAAAATATTTAAAAAAAAACACATGATCTTCACTTTGGGCTTTGTCATTTTGTGCAGTATTTTAACTTAACGTTCCTTTACTCGCCCTTAAAATGCAATCTATTTGGGGGAAGATGATCTGGAAAGTGATTCTAGTGGGTAGAAGTATTTTTGGAGCGAATGGGGTCATGAAAATATTTAAAAATTGAGCATGGTGATGGTTGCACCACTCTGAATTTACTTTAAAAAACCAGTTCATTATACACTGTAGGTGACATGTACAGTATATGAATTATATCTCAACAAAGCTGTTCTTTCATTTCTTTTTAAGTACAGACCAGTCTTATAATCAATTGCAGATGTTTTCAGATTCCCCCCGACCCCCCAGGATATGCTTACCGCGTCCCAAACCACGGCTGCGACCCCCAGTTGCCTCCAATCCTGGCGGATCTGGATGGTGTGGTTGGCGAAGGAGAAGGTGGCGAGAGGCTTGTGGAATTTCTGCAACCCCATTCCCGCGGTCTCCTCATAGGGCACCAGGGCCATTTCCGCTGTGCCCGCTCTGCTTCCTTTCCCCTGTTGGGCAAAAGAATCCTGCATGCTCTGGCCAGAAGTGCATTTTCTCTTAGGTGGCCCGAATGCTTTTTTTAAGGTCGTTTTATGGATTCAAAAGAATAAACAGAGATGTGGAAAGCTTTTGTCGAATTCCTTTTACATGGTTCTTCTTCCAGACTCGTGGGACGTGAGATGTGGCTCTGAATTCATCCCAAAGGATGTCTTTGGGCAAAAGCACCCAGAACCGCACAATTCCTGCAGGATGCCCTACAGACTTGCTGTCAGGACTCAGGGGGGCTTGAGGGTGACCGAGGCGGCATCGGACCCGGGGAAGGCAGCGCGTTCTACACTGCCCCGGCCCGCGTGGACTGCAGCTGCACCCGCCGAGGCGGGCAGGGTGTTTCTGCCGTTTTGTTTTGGTCTGGCTACCCCTCCAGGCGGTGCGCTCACTGGTGACAGCCACAGACCGCGCCTGCGCTGGGACCGCGAACGGCTCCACGGTCCTACTTTTTGGCGGACGGTGCACGCGCTCCCACCCCCGGAGACTGGCAGTGAGACCCTCGCGGCTTCCCAGTCGCTCGCGGGGAGAGCGCGGCCCTAGGTCCTGA
>NW_006287548.1:3712217-3734848 GCF_000327345.1 Myotis davidii
CAGCCTGGGCTGTAGAACGGGGGGCGGGGAGGCGGCGGCTGCAGACCCGAGGCTGCAGTAAGCACCCCAGGGCGTGAGCACCCCAGGACGTGACCACACGGGGCGGGGGGCAGGTTCCACCTTTCCTTTTCTGCTTTGACCCTGACCCCCGGTTCCCTCACCGCACCCGCCCCTCTCCCGGAGTCTCGCCCGCGCTGAACGTTAGTGAATGAACGCGAGTGCTTTTCACCCCGGTACTCAGCTCCGGGAAGGTCTCCTGCCGCGTGCGGTGTGCGCTGTGCGCTGGGACCCCGCAAGGGTATTTTGAAGAGCTTTCCGGGTGATGCCGGCGCCGCGAGGCCGGACGCACCACCTCTCCCATCCCGCAGGGGGCGCGCCAGGCCTCCCCTGGCTTCCTTAACCGCCCAGCAGGAGGCTGGGCCTGGGCGCGCAAAGGTGGCTTGAAGTGAACTTTGAAGGTCTCTAGTCAAGGTCTGTCTGTCTGTCTGTCTGTCTGTCTGTCTTTCTCTCTTTCTCTTTCCTTTTCTTTTCTTTTCTTTCTTTCTTCTCTCTCTTTCTTCCTCCCTCCCTCCCTCCCTTTCTTCCCTTCCTTCCCTTCCTCCTTCCTTCCTCCCTTCCTTCCTTCCTTCCTTCCTTCCTTCCTTCCTTTCGTCTATTTTTATTTATTTTTAATTTTTATGGGATATCTTTTTGAGAGCTGCTTTCAGTTCACAGGAAAACTGGAGAGACAGTGCAGAGATTTTCCATACACCCCCTGCCCCACACGTGCATAGCCTCCCATGATCAACATCCCCACCAGAGGTACATTTGTTACAATTGGTGGACCCAACAGACACATTAACACGCAGAGACCAGTTGGCATTAGGGTTCCTGCGTGGTGGTGTACATTTGATGAGTTTGGACAACTGTGTAATGACATATACCCACCATTATGTTATCATGCACAGTAGTTTCACTGCTCTAAAATCCTCTGTGCTCTGCCTATTCAGCTCTCCCTCCTCCATAACTCCTGGCAACCACTGATCTTTTTACTCTCTTCACAGTTTTGCCTTTTCCAGAATGTCATATAGTTGTAATCATATAACACATTGCCTTTTCCAATTGGCCCCGTGAATGTAGTAGTATGCATTTAAGGTTCTTCTATGTCTTTTCATTGTTTACTAGCTCATTTCTTTTTAGTGCTCAATGACATTTCATTGTGTGGATGTACCACGGTTTACCCACTTACCAAATAAAGAGCATATTGGTTGCTTCTAAGTTTCGGCAATTGCAAATAAAGCTGCTATAAACATCCATGCACAGGTTTTCGTGTGCACATAAGTCTTTTTACTCCTTTGGGTAGCTACCAAGGAGCATGATTGCTGGATCACATAGTAAGAGGATTTTTAGTTTTCTAAGAGACTGCCAAACTGTTTCCCGAAGTGCTCATACCATTTTGCATTCCCACCAGCAATGAATGCGAGTTCCTGCTGCTCCTCAGCCTCACCAGCATTTGGTGGTGTCAGTGTTTGCGATTTTGGCCACCTTACTAGGCCTGTAGTGGTATTTCATTGCTGTTTCTGTTTTGTTTTTTTAATAGATTTTTATTGATTTCAGAGAGGAAGGGAGAAGGAAAGAGAGATCATATGGTGTTTGCCTTTCTCAGAAGGGATTAAGGATATTATAACTCAGTCTTTACCCTGGCTGTGTGCAATTGGGATGACATTTTGTACTGGGGATCCGCCCACAACCCAGGCATGTGCCCTTATTCAGAATCAAACCCTGGACCCTTCAGTCCACAAGCCAATGCTCCATCCACTGAGCAAAACCAGCTGGGGCTACTTTGCAATTCCTTAATGACGTATGTTATGGAGCATTTTTTCCCAGTATTTGATATGTAATTGATATCTAACATTGTCTTAGTTTAAGGTATACAACATAGTGATTTGAAATATGCATATGTTGCAAAATTATTACCATAATAAGTTTAGTTAACATCCGTCACTCACACAGTTACAATTTTTTCCTAGGGCTGAGAACTTTTAAAATCTACTCATAGCAAGTTTCAATACAGTATCGTTAACTAGAGTCACCATTCTATACATTACATCCTCAGAACTTATAACTGGAAGCTTGTACCTATACTCATTCTTGCCAACCTCCGCCTCTGGCAACCACTAATCTGTTCTCTATTTCTGTTTTATCTTTTGGTTTTGGGGTGTGTTTTTTTTAGATTCCACATATTGGTGAGATCACACACTATTTGTCATTCTCTGTCTAACTTACTTCATTTAACATAATGCCTTCGAGATCATCCACGTTGTCACAAATGGCGGATCTCCTTTTTTATGGCTGAATGTCTGTGTAGTGTGTATGTGCGTGTGTGTGTGTGTGTGTGTGTGTGTGTCACACACACCACATTTTCATCCATTCATCTGTTGATGGAGCTTAGATTGTTTCCGTAACTTGGCTATTGTAGATAATACTGCAATGAACATAAGGGTGCAGATATCTCTTTGAGAGAGTGATTTTATTTCCTTCAGATACATACCTAGAAGTGGGATTGCTGGTCTTATGGTAATTCTATTATTAATATTTTTTAATCCTCATCTGAGGATATGTTTTTATTGATTTTAGAGAGAGAGAGGAAGGGCGAGAGAGAAGAAAAAAGAGAGAAACATTGACCAGTTGCCTCTCTTACCTACCTTGACTGGGGATCAAACCCAAAATCTAGGTATGTGCGCTGACCGAAAATCAAACCTGCAACTTTGGCCTACAGGATTATGCTCCAACCAACTGAGCCACCTGGGAGCCATGCTGGGGCACAATTAAAAAATTCATTATTTTTAATTGTTTGAGGTATCTCTGTACTGGTTTCCATAGTAGTTGTACCAATTTACATTTCCACCAATAGTGCACAAAGATTCCCTTTTCTCCACACCCTCTGTCACCAACACTGTGATCACCTGTCTTTTTTATAATAACCACTCCAACAGGTATGAGGTGACAGCTCGTTGTGATTTTGGTTTGCATCTCCCTGGTGATGAGTGATGTTGATCACCTTTTCAGGTACCTTTTTCATGTATCTGTGAAGCTCCATTTCACGTACCAAATGGTTTAGACCGTTTTAAAATCTGATTGTTTTCATATTACTGAATTGTAAGAGTTCTTTGTAAATATTGGATAACAGGCCTTTATCAGGTGTGTATTTTGCAGCCAGTTCCGCCCAGTGTGGCTTCCCTTCTGTCTGTTCTCTCACTAATACCACACTTGATTACTGTACTTCATAGGAAGACTGAGGTCAGATAGTATCAGTCCTCCAACTTTATTCTTCTCTTTTAATGTTACCATTTTTTTCTTTGTTGATCTTCTTTCTCTTTCCTTTTTCTCTCCTAGTATTGTCTTTCTCTTACCTCCTCTACCTCTCTGTGCCGCTTATCCCTCTCAACTTTTATTTTTACCTCTCTTTTTCATATTTTTCCCTCATTTTGTCCGTTTCCTTTGGGGAGCCATCCTGGGGCACAAGAATAAAGTATGTGCTTTGGAGCCAGAGAAACTGCACATTTTAATATTGCCTCTGACACTTTAATTGGGATGACTTTGGGTAGTTACTACACCTTCCTAGATCCCAGGTCCCTCACCCACCAACCTGGCACAGGGATTCTGGCCCCCCTCCTCCATCCTCCTCCCGGTCTCCATTGCTTCTACTGAAATCATCGTAGGACTTTATAAGACAAAACCTTCCCAGCCTCTCCAGCATTCTACAAACATAGCACATTTGCCTCATTGTATTTACTTGCAGTTTATCTGGAAAATTATTTACATTTTCTCAACCATAATAGGCAAGAATGTCCTGAGTCCTACAAATGTTCTAACTGCCTGTACCAATTGGCCCCGGAAGCAGCAAAAAGAATGTTTAGAAGCATATGCAGCTTGTACGGCCGTGTGGACATTGAGTGGAGCTCTGTTTTTATCAAGATAAACCAAGAATAGCCAGTGCTTCCCTGTGAATACTTGAAAATAAAATTTTAATCCTCAAAAAAAGTTGGGTATGTGATAGATTTTATTATCGAGTCACCCAGTCCACCTTCTCTTATAGGGGCCTTGGTGTCCCTTCCTGAGGGAGGGCTATCTCCCCATCCTGTTGAGATGAGGCTTGGCCATATGACTTTCTTTGGCCAATGGAATGTGGGTGGAAATGACACCTGTCACCTCCGAGCAGGGACATGAGGTGTCTAGCAAAGCTGAGTCATTGCTCCTTCTCCCCGTGCTCGAGAGCTGCATGTCCGAGATCGGGGTGTTCCCTGACCCTGGGTCCCCCAGCTGCAGAGCTGACCTGTGAAATATATGAACCATGAGAGACGGCTAAACCTTTGTCGAGGTAGCCATTGAGGTTTGGGAGTCACCGCTACAGGATGACTCAGCAGGAGCTGGCAGAACACAGATGTGAAAGAAATGTCAAAAACCAGGTAGTTTTCAGGATGGGTGGCTTTGTTCAGCTTCTCGGTGAAGGAGACTCGTTTTTGGAGCTCGGCCTCGTTCATCATGACACCTGATTGCCCTACACCTGGGCCCCCAGTGCCAGCATCGGCCCAAGACTACTGACCGCCTTTATCCTACCGTGATTCTAAGTCCGGAAGACAGTTCACAGTCTTGCTGGGATGTGAACAAAGGTAGGCTCGCTCTTCGTGTTATCTGTAATTGCCAAGTACAGTTTAACCATAACATACCAGACTATAAATTACGTGCTTTTTCCTTTAGCCGGGGCACGGGGCTTCTTCCCTGCTCCTCGCTCGGACCCAGACAACTGAAAAGGGGACGGCGTGGGCATCTCCATCATAGTGTTTTCCGCTATTGGGGAGCCCTGCATGGGGAGCAGGATTTAGGGTGGGGGTTGGATATAAAAAGTGCACCCAGAGCCTTTGGTGGATAGCTTTCTATTTTTATCTCCCAGACTAAACGGGCCTGTCCCCAATCACGTGACACCTCACCAGAGCAAAATGGTAGAAGGCACATATTCTCTCCCTCCTGTCTTCTGGAACCAGTCCATGTCTGAGGTCACAATGGAAGCAGCCACCTTGGTACAAGGTGACCCCACCCTTGGCCAGGAGTGGGCACCTAACCCAGGCTGGGTAAATCATTTTCTCTGCAGAGTGAGAATTCAGAGTGGCTGTTGGACATCTATTGTTGGTATGATCTTTATTAGCCCAACATCGATTTCCACTGTGTTGGTAGCAGTTCCCTTCGGCTAACGGTCAAAAGCTCGGCCTGGGGCCCCAGAGTCTAGGTCACATCCCAGCTCTGCAACTCACTGGCTGTGAGGCCTTGTGGGTAAGACACACTCACCTGTGCCTCCATTTCCCCATCTATAAAATGGGGATAATGTGCCAAAGCTGGTTTTTACTCAGTGGATAGTGTCAGCTTGCAGACTAAAGCAGTGGTTCTCAACCTGTGGGTCGTGACCCCTTTGGCAGTCGAACGACCCTTTCACAGGGGTTGCCTAAGACCATCCTGCATATCAGATATTTATATTACGATTCATAACAGCAACATTATGAAGTAGCAACAAAAATAATTTTATGGTTGGGTCACAACATGAGGAACCAGAAAAAATATATTTAAATAAATAAATAAAAAGGGGATAACGTGCTGACTAAATTAGTAAGCTAAATTAGTAAACTGAGGTTTAAAATCAATTAATTTATCTACAGTGCTTAAGACGGTGCCCAGCAAACAGTAAACTTCATGCAGCATTAGCTCTTCCTGTATGTGTTTGGGTGGGGCTGCCCTCAGCCCTGGCTCCAGGACCAGGTAACATGTCGCAGGTCTGGCCAATGAGCATTTCCTTGCATCTGGCCCTGGGTGGCTCAGAAGTGGGCAATGTGACCAAGGCTGGGCTTACCCGCCATCCATCCCGAGTGCCTGGGAAGGAGAGAAGCCAGCGTTCCTGTAGGTCATCTTGTCCCCAGAGGGCTGAACCAGCAGCGAATGGAGCTGGCACAGGTGCTAGTGGAGGGGGAAGCGGCCTTCTACGTGCCCTGTGACCACCTGGACCCAGCTGGCTGGGAATTTTTAGTTATTTGAACCATTAAATTCCCTAATTAGCTTAAGCCGGCTTGAGCTGCTTTTTTTGTCCCCTGCAGAAGAAAGACAATTCTGGTTCCTTCCGTCTGGACTGGTCCCTGAACAAAGGGGGTGGGAAGTCGCACTGTGTGTGAGTCCCTCCATGTGCTGAGTATGGGACAGAGCAGCCGGAGGCAGAGGGGCCGGGCTCCAGGTGGCTCTCCTGTCCCTGGGCTCCCAGGACCTAAGGGACACCAGTGTCACCTGATCCTACATTTCCCTTTCTCGCTTAAGCTGGCTTGAGTGCCTGTGAATTCTAACGGCCAGTGTGTTTTCTGTTGTTTGTCTTTAGGAAGTAATGTAGACGAATACAAATATTCTGTAATATATTTGTATATAATTTGGTGATGGCTAACTTTCTATCCTATTTGCCAAACAGCAACTTTGATCCTAAGAGACAGGCCTGTGTTTGAAAGACAAATGTCTCCTCTTCATACTCCCTGTCAGCAGATAGCCTGAGTTAACACAACAGATGACTTGAGTTGGTGAAATGGAAGCGTGATCTCTGGCTGCACCTTTCCTGTCTGTTCTAGAATGAAGAAGTGGTCCCTTCTCGTCCCCCCAGCACCTCCACACACCCAGCCTGGGAGTTCTGTCCCCTCCCCAGTCCCGAAGAGACTTGTCCCCAACCTGTTCTTCAACGACTTCTTTTTGCCTAACAACTCCAAGGGTCCCCTGTTATCTCAAAATTCAGGGTTTTAAGAGTGGAGCATGCTTACTGCCTTTGGGTTTGTGGGAGAGGGACAACCTTCCTACCCCCAAGGTTCTCCTGGCTGGTGTAGTAATCACATAGACATGAGACAGAGCAGCAAGAGCAAATAACCAAGTTTAGTACATACATATGTATGGGAACCTTACACACACGAGAGTCAGAGGCCCCACATGCGCAAGAGGTTCAGAGATAGAAAGGGACTGAGGTGTTAAGACATCTCAAGTTAGGGATGAGGTTGGGTGCTTTAGGGACCTCAAAGGATTGTTGCAGGATGATGAGAAGAACAGATGCTTAGTACAGACATCTCAAGTTAGGGATGAGGTTGGGTCCAAGCTTTAGGGACCTCAAAGGATCGTTGCAGGATGATGAGAAGAACAGATGCTTAGTAAATAGGCATTTTCATGCTGTATAGATTAGTCACGGCTCCTAATTTAAGTTCTTCTAAGTACTTAAGAGAGAAGTTTCTTGAGCCTGTGGCTAATGCATCTTTAGCTCAAAACAGTCTTCATGTCAAGTCCTGCTGCTCCCTGGCCCTACTGAGACAATATCTCACAGCTACTTCTGGCCAACGCCTGGGTCCCAGATAACAGGCATCTCGGAGGCATTGGACTTAAAGAGGCCCTTTAGTGAGGGGGCTTTTGTGCTGGGTGTTGGGGCACCAGCCTCTGGTCTCGCCCCTCTCCATCGCCTCCACTCTGCCTCTCGGCTCCCCTGGTTACTGCAGCTCCTCTTCCTACACTCTTGCCTGCTTACCAGCTTTCCTGCAACTTCAGCTTCAGCGTGTTCAAAAGTACCATCTCCACTCTGGCTGGTTGGAGCGTCATCCCCTACACTGACAGGTTGTAGGTTTGATTCCCAGTCAGGGCACACACCTAAGTTGTAGGTTTGATTCCGCACCTATGGGAAGGCAATTGATCAATGTTTCTCTCACATCAATGTTTCTCTCTCTCTCTCTCTCTCTTCCCCTCTAAACGCAATAAGTATGTCCTCTGGTGAGGACTAAAGAAACAAAAAACTATCACTTCCACACAAGCCCAGTGCTCTGCTGAGCAGCCACGGGTGCAGTGAAAGAATGGGGACTTTGAGATGACACAACTTGACCCTCAGCCCCACTTCTGCTAGTCCCTCATCCCGAAACCCTGGGCAAGTCAGTACAACTCCTTCACTTTATCTGTTTCCTTATCTGTAAATGGGAGTCAAAGGACTGATTCCATCCTGTCTACATCCTTTCCTGCCTGTATGACCACGACTAGTGAATTCTGTGCCTCACTTTCGTCATCTGCAAAGCAGGGGTCTTACCACTGTCAATGTAAGAAGTGTTCAAACCTGCAGAGGATTTTTATGAATTTATTTGAGCTGAACTGATGACAATTGCCGGGAAGCAAAATATCAATGGATTGAGCAAACACTCCAGAGAATGGCAGTTTGTTTTATATATTAGAATAAAAGGAGAAGGGATACATGAAATCCATTGGTGGTAGATTACGAGAGGAAGGAGAACGCAAAACGGGGAATCTGGGCCTGGACAGAGAGTAAAATGATGGGTACAGGATAGTTAATGTACAGCACAGACAGGCGGCATTCAGGGGACGAGATAACAGTGAGGCGTTCTGTGTGATCTTAGGCTCTGGCTCCATGAGTTGTGCTCTGAGGGGCCTGGAAAAGGAGAGTCCTCTGACATTTCAATAGTGCGCCGGAACCGGTTTGGCTCAGTGGATAGAGCGTCAGCCTGCGGACTGAAAGGTCCCAGGTTCGATTCCGGTCAAGGGCATGTACCTTCCGGGCCTGGGACGTGGCTCCCTGCCATGCCTTGTGTTTATTGGGAATTTTTATGTTCAGACCATCGCTCTTGGTTACCTTCAGCCTCTGGGTTTGTAGGGCTGCCCTGCAGGCCTCCCCTCAGCGTGTCAGGTTTGGTAGGTGGCCCCTTCTTTATCCATCATGGCCCTGCCCAGCTCAAAGTCAGGAGGAGGGTGGTTGTCACCTGCTTGGTGCTGAGAGCAGTGCTGGGCGTGCAGGAAGCATTTACTAAATATTTGCTGTTGCTTAATTCCTCATTGTTGTGTGCGGCTCTAGCTTTTTCCTTGTCAACAAGATTTGTAACCTTGCCTTTCTTCAGTGCTCATATTTTTCTTTTTAAAAATTATTTCTTTTAATCCTCACCTGAGGATATGTTATTATTGATTTTTAAGAGGAAAGGAGGGAAAGAAAGAGAAGGGTGAGGGGGAGGGAGCCAGCCATGAAGGAGAGAGATGAAATTACTTTTCGTACTCGACCCAATCAGGGACCAAATCTGAAACCTAGGTATGTGCCCTGACTAGGAATCAAACCCATGACCTTTCAGTGTTAATTCTCACGTGAGGATATTTTCCCATTGATTTTTAGAGAAAGTGAGAAGAGAAACATGGGTTGGTTGCCTTCCATGCGTGCCCCAACTGGGGAATCAAACTCTCAGCCTAAGTATATGCCCTGACTGGGAATCGAACCTGCCACCTTTTTTTGTGCACGGGACACTGCTTCACAAATGGAGCCACCCGTCCAGGGCTCAGGACCCATATTTTTCAATCTGTTCACTCGCTGCTCAGGTGGCTGTGGTGACCAAAGTGTCTTTAAGGGACCGGCCTTGGTAGTCATCCCCCCGCCCCCTGGAAGAGCCCTGATTGTCCCTCTACTCAGCCTTCTCCTTGACACCTGCACAGCCCAGGCTGCTTGCTCTGGGGCCTGCCTCAGGTCAGAGGATGCTGTGAAGGACTTGCATCCCTGCTCAGCCCATGAGGTCAATGCATGTGTGGCCTGGGGCTGCCATAGCAAAGGCCCATAAAACACAAACCTATTCTCACAGTTGTGGAAGCCAGGAGTCTGAGGTCAGGGCATAGGCAAGGCCATCCTGCCTGCAAAGATTCGAGGGAAGAATCCCTCCTCGCCTCTTCCAGCTTCTGGCTGTCCTTGGACTTGGCTTATGGCCAAGCTCGTAACCCAAGCTCGGCCTCCATCCTCACTGGCAGTCGCCTCCCTGCGTGTCTGCATCTCCAACCTCCCGCTCTTTATTAGGACACTAGTCAGTGGATTCAGGGTCCCTCCTACCCCAGTATGACTCTTCTCTACTTCATTCCATCCGCAAAGACCCGATTTTCAAGTGAGGTCGCATTCATGGTGCAACATGCTGTGTCAGGGGACATAATTCAGCCCACAGCAGTCAGCAACCAAAACAGAAAGGAAAAATAAATCAGGGGCAACATTTTAATGAAAATACTTTTTAAAAAAAAAAACACACAAACACTATGGATTTTCTTAATTAACCATTTTAAAGTGGAAACCAGTGTAGGATAGTGGTTGGGAGCGTGGCCCACTGAATCATATAGCACAAGAGTTTACATCCTGCAAAGATCACTTTCTTGCCTTTTGTAAAAACAAGAGTAATGCCCATGTCATTGGACAGTTGGGAGGTGGTGGTGGTAAATGAGCAAGTGGACAACACAGAGTTTGTGTTCTGATTGGGCTCTTGGAGGCTGGTGCCCTGGGGGGGCGGGGGTCACTTAACCTCACTCAGCCACAGTGTCCCATCTGTAGGATACGCAGGCTCTTGGAATTTACCTCAGGGGCTTGCTGTGAGCAGTCATTGAAACAATCTCTGGAAGGGGAGATTTTGGGGGGGGCCCCAGGCCTGTGTTCTGGCCAGGAGGATGGCGGCCATAATGCCCCTGCCTGAAGGCCCTCCTTCCCGAGAGGTGCACAAGCTGGAGGCGCCAGGTCCCCGAGTCACTGGATTGTGACAGGAGCAAGAAATAACCCTTCACCGGGGCCAGCCACTGAGATCTGGAGCTTGTTCACTGTCGCATGTAGCCTGGCCTGGCCTCACTAACAGGCAAAGGCAGGTCCTCTAAGTGCAATGGAAGGAGAGGGCTCTAAGGGAGAGGCATTGGAAAGATTAGAAATTTAAAAGATTAAGGGGTTAGAGTTAGAGTAGGGAGGAGAGGGGAAGGCCATCCAAACAAGGGAATAGAAAATGCAAATGCTTGCAGGCAGAAGAGAGAACCCATCCAGAGAGTGCCCTTGAGCAGGGGGAATCAAACCCCGGACTGGAATTGTTGAAGTACCCATTTCTGCTTCATCACTACCAAGTCTTCTGAGTGAGTCCAGGAAACCTCGGGAACCCCCGGGGTGAGGCCAACTGCCCTTGCTGACTCTAATGTGCAGCCGAAGAGTTCCTGTCCTCAGGACACTCAAGACTCTTAAGGAATAACGCTCAGGGGTGCCACAGAGGGGTAACCGTCTATCGCATCCTGGCATAACTATTCACCATTTCTCTACGTTCTCTAGCTTCTCAATGTCAAAGTGCTCATAAGATCTCACTACCTGGAGGGAAGGACAGAGCCGCCCAGTACTGCACAGAGGGACCGTGCGGCGTAAACAGCAGCATTTGGACTTACTGTTCTGCCGGTGCCATCAGGCGCTCACAGCTGCGTGGCAGCTGCTGCCCATGCTCTCGCTCAACAGCACAACAGAAGTTTCCAGGCTTGGGTTCTGGTGGGGTTTGCAGTCACAGCTGTGCTCTTCAGAGAAGTGCTGAATATTTGTTGATGAATGTGTGGGGGTTCAGAACCAGTCACCCCAAGATAGGCCTCAGTGGTAATACAGATTACTTTGCGCTAAGGGCAATTTTTGCTTCAAATGTTCGATAAACTTCTGCCCCTCCCTTTCTTTAACCACCTAGAAGAACTTTGGTGCCTTGCCCATAATAAGAGATGAGCAGAGATAACTTCTTTCGACCTCTCCATAGGGCAGGACAAAGTTGTGTTTATTCAGCCTCTGCTCTTCTTCCTACAATGACCCTTTGAAACCCCCAAGGCACCTTCCTTCATCCCTAGCTCAGGTTGTCTTATATGCCCATGTTCCCTTTCTGTCTCTGCTATGTGCAGTGTCTGACTCTCATGTATGTGGGTTTCCCATACATATCTATGTGTTAAAACTTGGTTATTTTCTCTTGCCGATCTGTCTCATCTCATTTAATTATCGGCCAGAAGAGCCTTGAGGGTAGAGGAACGTTTGTTCCTCCTCCCCAAATGCTGAGATTCAGTACTATCACACCAAATTATCGCCCACCTCACTGTAAGAATTTTTAAGTTCAAATTCCACATAGTAGATGCCTTTGAGTCAACGATGCTGAAGAATTAGTGGTCACTTTCATTTTTTGTACATGTTTCATTAAGCTGGGGGTCAGTAAAACCCACAAGTGTGCTATCCATTTGGGCAAGAAGCTATTGACTATTCATCTTTTGATGCTGCCAGAAAAAGGGATGGAGTTGTTACCTGTTCAAGGTCCATGTGCCCAATGCTTCAAAAGGCCAAAACCCAAAATGTCAAAGGTTTGGAGTAAGGAAAGGGTTATTGATTCTCAAGGTGCCTACCAAGGAGATGGGAGCCCTTAGTGGTACCTCAAATTCATCTTAAGAAAGTACAGAGTTCAGGCTTCTTTTATGTCATGGGAAAGAGAAATGGGGGTGGTAAGAGGTGACTGACCATAGCAGACATCTGGGTGCCCCTGGGTCTGAGGAAGATAGTCCTAATTGATGTGAGTCAGAGCAAGTTCCTGTAAGTCTTTGCTAACCAGTACATACTTCCTTCATCTCCTCGCACTATCAGCAGAATTCCTCAAATGATTAGCCTGTCTATATGCAAGACTGAGCAGAAGCCGTGAGGCGGAAGGCCGTGGGAACAAAGCAGGCTTGAACAAGATGCAGGGGCCAAGCATTTCCTGTCTCAGAGCCATTTGCCTTTTCATACTCTGCATATTAATTTGTGTGTAACTAGAAAAGTGTGTTTCATGTTAAGTCAGACCAAAAGGTATCATCAAAAAGAGAGCAGTAAATGATCAATTAAAAATGCTAGCTTTTAGTCCTAAAATAACTCATGTACGTACAGCAGGGCCCCTCCTCAGATGACACAGGGCATTTGGAGTCCGGCTTTTCCTGATGAGATGATGGGAGTGGACGCCTATGCAGGTGATACCAGGGAGGACGCAGCACCGAGGGGCCAGGCAGCCAGCCTTCGGACAGCCTTGGCCTAAAGATATATTTTGTTTGTTCCACACCAACTTGGCCCTAATTGTGTTTTGTTTGGTTGGTTTTATTGTCAACTTTTAAAGAGTAGAAGATGTCAGGTAAAAATCAAGATATCTGGCTTTCCTTGAAATTTTGAAATAACTGGGGAGAGTGGGTCCAAATGCCCACAATGGAGGCAGAAGAAAGCGAAACAGGGAATCTCTGGGACTGGAACACGAGCAAAACAGAGAGCCCGGCCAGTGTTGCTCTCCGTTTTGCTCCTGTATGAACCAGGAGGTCAGGATTCGATTGCCAGGCAGGGCACATGCCAGGTCGCAGGCTCAATCCCCGGGAGGGAGCGTGCAGGAGGCAGTCAATCAATGATTCTCTCTCATCATTGATACTTCTATCTTTCCCTCTCCCTTCCTCTCTGAAATAAAAAATATGTATATTTTTTAAAGAGTAAAATGGAGCCCTAGCCAGCTTGGCTCAGTGGATAGAGCATTGGCCTGTGGACTGAAGGGTCCCAGGTTCGATTCCGGTCAGGGGCATGTACCTTGGTTGCAGGCACATCCCCGGTAGGGGTGTGCGGGAGGCAGCTGATCGGTGTTTCTTTCTCATCGATGTTTCTAACTCTCTGTCCCTCTCCCTTCCTGTCTGTAGAAAATCAATAAAATATATTAACAATAAAAAAAGTAAAATGGAGAGACACTTCTTTTACATTGGTGGGTATGGGATAGTTAATAATGGACATTTATGGCACAGCGAGATGGTATGGAGGAAGTAAGATAGCAATGAGGGGGGTCTGTCTTCTTTTCTGGCACAGCTCGCCTGCCCGGATGGGTCTGGGAAAGGAGAAACTGACATTTCAAAGGTATAGATCTTAGAGGCAAAAAGGCAGTAGACAGCCTCACTTAGGGTAAAGATTGACCTTTATAGGGGAAAAGAATTTGACCTTTGTGTAGGAAGCTACAGGCCTCGGATGTGACTACCCGCAATGAATTGCTTTTACTTAGGACTTTTTATGGTCAGACCATCCTTTATGGTTACCTTCGGTCTCTGAGTTTGTAAGGCCCACCATTCTCCCCTCCCCTGAGCTTGTCAGGTTTAGTATGTGCACCCCTCCCCCCTTTTAAAAGATAGTTTATTGACTTGAGAGAGAGAGAGAACCAATGTGAGAGCGCAACATTGATCGGCTGCCTCCTACATGCCACCCACCAGGGATCAAGCCAACATCCTGGGCATATGACCTTGACCAGGAATTGAATCAGCAACCTCCCGGTGCAGTAGATGACACCCAACCAACTGAGCCACCCTGGCCAGGGTTGTGGCTCCTTTTTTGTGCAGACTTCTCTGAGAGCAGGAGCAGCCTGAAGTCAGTGAGGTGGCCAAGGAAGGCCACACTCTTATTTTTTTATATGTGTTTATTGAGAGAAGAAGGGAGAGGAAGATAGAAAATCAATGACAGCAAAACATCGTTCGCCTGCACTTTATCCGAGGGGCCTTCTTGATTCCTGATCTAGTGGTGATGCCACTGGCAGGCAAATTAACCCACACCTGCACATGGTCGTATCACTCCATAGTCCAAGAGATCAACTATTGAAAGCTCCTTAATAGGAAATGTTTTTAGAAGGGCATATGGAGAGTCAGAGGGGCTAAATATAAACCTGTATTTACGGAACTGAATAAGCAGAAAGAAAACCTGAATAGAAAGAGCCGAATGGAGAAACTTTCTCCTAAAACAGGTCTGTTTGTTTGTTTGTTTGTTTGTTTTCAGCAGGCGTGAATATGTGTTTTGCTATATATGTGAATTTCTGGAACACTGGAGTGACCTGTAATTTTTTAAAAAATCTGCTAATGATGCTACAGGTGCTTCTGATGCAGTCGAATTGTGGAAGGGCCTGAAGCTGTATCCACTTTCATTAGAGGTAAGCCCATTTGGTTGCCTTATAGACTTGGAAATGATCAAATAGAACACAGACTTTCTGCAATAGAAGTTTTAAATTTAAGACATTTGAAAGAGTAAGATTTGAAGAGAGATACACAGCTGGCAGTTCTAACGTTCCTTCTTGCAGTGACTTTTCCTCCGGACTCCCCCACTTTCGAGCTAGGACAGTGGGTTGTCTCCTGTCTGAGTAGGTGTGTTGTTTCCAGTTTGAGGGAGGCAGACCAGCTGGCGTATAGACCAGCACTTTCTGTGGGGTGCATAGAGGGCACTTTAAGCTGCTAATCAGTAAACAGAATGCAGGGCCCTCTAATATACCTTTACTTATTCTATTTACTTTTTGGAAATGTTGGTTGTGACTCAATAAACTTATCTTTATGTGCCACTAATGGGCCCCCAAAAGTGGGTCTAAATCATAGTCCATTTGCTATGAGACAGTATGGGTTCAACTTTTTGTTTTAGGAAAAAAACAAAAAATATTTGGAAAATTAATAAAAACAATCTATATACGTTCATTAGCATTTTTATGGGTAACAATCGGATGGTACAGTGTAGGCCAAGCAAGTCAGTCAAACAATGTAGACATAAAGATAAATAATAAGAAAATATCTCTGAGCAGAGTCATGAGTGGGGCTCCATGGAGATGCTTGCTTGTTGAGATGCAGGAGAAATAAAATGGGTGAAGGAGGGGAAAAAAGAAGCATGCTGAGAGGAGCGGAGACAGTAATTTCAAGAAAAGCTGTGGGCCAATTTTCTGGTGACCGTATCACCTTCCTCTTATACTTAAGCTTCATTCTGGTGTTCTAATGCAATATCCAACCAGACTGAAGTTTGATTTGGAGGGATGATGACCCAATCTTATTTTGTCTTGATGACATTTTGGGAGGAGCTAAATATCTCTCACCTCAACCTAAGAAATAATACCAGCATTTTACAATGAAAGTCTAATTGGAATGTGAATAAAAGTGCTATTGGCTAAGGGCCTCTATCCACTGCTTATGTCTTATTTGAAAATCTGACCCAAATATCTGACAATCAAAGATGAATATCTTTCATCCTGTCATTTTTCTTTCCTCACAGTTTTGCCATCTGGCTCATTTTACCAGAAGAAAACTTGGCACCCACATTCAGCCAGAATGGCCAGCAGCTCTCAAAACATCGTATTTTCTCTTTGCCAAACACAAAGTAACAACTGATTTCAAAGTGTAAGTAAGTAAAACAAATGACTTGAGGGTGGCATTTTTTAAAGAAAATAGGATTGGAAGAGCATTTTGGTGTCATCAGATATCTCAAACTATGTTCTCAAGTATAACCTAATTTATATTTCTTTGTGTTTGTCCCTGAATTTTCAATGTAATTTAACAAATACCTTTTGAACTCCTGCTACGTGAAATGGAATGAGCCAAGCACTAAACAGATACCAAGCGGAAATGGCTCTAACTCTGGAAGAGTTAGATTTCGGGGGCTTAACCCAGTGGAAGTTAAGTTTACGCCTACTTACCAGCTCAATGATGCTGTTCTAGGTCAGCAGGCAACATTGTTATATCTGGAGATCCAGGAATAGGGCTCCTTCCATATATATATATATATTGATTTCAGAAGGAAGGAAGAGGGAGAGAGAGAGAAACATCAGTGATGAGAGAGAATCATTGATTGGCTGCCTCCTGCATGCCCCACACTAGGGATTGAGCCGGCAACCCAGACATGTGCCCTAACTGAAAATCAAACCGTGACCTCCTGGTTCATAGTTTGAAGCTCAGCCTCTGAGCTACACGGCAGGGTGGGCTCCTTCCAACTTGAGTTCCTGCCATGCTCTTTTGCTTGGCAGATCCTTCTTCCTCAAGCTGCTGAAGAAGTGGAAGAGTTAAGAAGGCAGTGCATGCTTCTTAAGCACCCAGACCAGAGGTGACACCCATCACTTCCACCTACATTCAGCTGCTAAGAACAAGTCACGTGGGCACATGTAACTTGGATGTATGACATGTTGGCCAATGTAGTCCCTGTTGGGGCTGCACTTTCCTGCAACAACTTTACACTGGGAAGGGAGGGAACACGCTTGAGGTCTCTGTCCACATTGTGTAAGGTGTGTAGCTTCTACCTTCAAAGAACCTTTGCCAGAGCAGAGAAAAAAAGTTCACAGGAGAGAAATATTATGGAAGAGGTGGCATTTGAGGTAATCCTCGATTGACAGAACTGCCAGACAGGTTGGTAAGAGAGGCATTCAGCTGGCGTGAGGGCACTAGCAAGGCATGGAGGTGGGGAGGGAATGTTGAGTACCCAGTTTTCCTGGAACTAAGCTTTGCATCGGGGAGAGAGCAAGCTTGAAACGTCACCGTTGTGTAAGGCCTTGATTGTCAGGAGAAAGTGAGCTCCATTCCTCCCTTATCACGATGGTCATGCGTTCTGAACACAGGGCCCGAACAATGACAGCATTAACCCCCGACAAGTAACAGACAAGACATTCAGTAGGAAGGGGTTTCATTTATGATAGCAACAATAATGACCTCATCGTATTGCACTTACTGGCTGGAATAGATTCCAAAATTTTGTGTTTGTTCCCATATGTCTTGATATTTGGGAAATGCAGTCTTCACATTCCCCCTGCAGTCTTTCTCCTTCTCCCAGGCTTCTCTCACATGGTTATCTAGAGATGCCGGGGGTAGCCTTACACACTGACTCCACAGCCAGCGGTGGCTCCTCTCGGGAGGGACAGAGGACCCTCCCAGGGCTGTGAACTCTGAATGCCAACACCAAACCCTGCACATTCCACAGATGTGATCCCCTGCTCCTTCAGCAGACCATGTGGTCACAATATTAGGCCTGCGATTCCGACCAGAGATTTAACAGGCGTGAATATCTGTTTAGAAATATTCAGGTGCAAAGAGACAGGAAGAGCATATACAACAGCATGGGGAGCCTTAGGAAGGGAATTGGACTAGAAAGTGAACTTTCTCTGAAGGTGTGTAGGCTTCTAACTCCAGTGTTCTGTAAATTGTGACTTTGATGTCTACTTCTCCAAATCAGTGGTGGCTTTAAAATATACCCAGGTAGAATACTGAAGAAATTCTGACTGGGGTCGGCCCGTTTGCATTGTGCCGATATATCGATGTTGTCGTCCCATTTTGGAACAGGGTAGGGAAGAAAGAAACAAATAGATTTCAGAGAAATACTGCCTTCGTCTCTTCCACAGACGTCTCACTTGAGGCGCTTGGACCTTACCTGGTACTTTCTTATTCTTTCCATTCCATTTAATGTAATGCAGTTTTGCAAAACTGTTTTTAAGCCATTGTTACTTCGGTTTAAAATAGTCTATGTAGGCATGATATAGAGTTTAGTTATGCAGAGCTCTTAATATTATATATTTAATCTTATTGGCTTCATAAAGTAAAAATTATAAGCAATAATTTTCACAACAATCAATTTTTTATAAATCCATACTCAAAACAATTTTCCACTATAAAATTAACAAAAACTTTAAGAGCTGCCAAAACCGGTTTGGCTCAGTGGATAGAGCGTCGGCCTGCGGACTGAAAGGTCCCAGGTTGGATTCCGGTCAAGGGCATGTACCTGGGTTGCGGGCACATCCCCAGTGGGAGATGTGCAGGAGGCAGCTGATCGATGTTTCTCTCTCATCGATGTTTCTGACTATCTCTCTCCCTTCTTCTCTGTAAAAAATCAATAAAATATATTTTTTTAAAAAAATTTAAGAGCTAATATTTAAAGTTGGTGAGGATATTGTGAGATGAACATTCTCATTTACTGATGCTGTTAATTTAAATAAGAACAAACTTTCTGAAAAGCACAGACCTGGGTTGTGGGTTCAGTCCCCAGTTGGAGTGCATAGGGGAGGCAACTGATTGATCTTTTGCACATTGATGTTTCTCTCGCTCTCCCTCTCCCTTCCTCTCCCTCCCTTCCTCTCTCTCTCTCTAAAATTAATAAACATATCCTCGGTGAGAACAACAACAACAAAAACTTGGTTAGCATCTTGGCTGGGTCTCATTTTCCTCATTGGAAAAGTGGGGATCTGAAAGGGGTTGAAATGTGCTAACCAATCGGAAGGCTATCCCATGTTGGCCGGCATGGAGTACTGCTTCATAAGTGATCGTTTTCTCAGTAATCCAGCACCTGCTCAGTATGTTGCTGGGTTGTGCTGGACCACCGGTTTGCAGTCCCTGGGTCTAGACCCCCATTCTGAACCCCGCAGCGGGAAGTAGAGGGTGACTTCTGTGAGGACTGAGCCACTTCAGCTTTGAGACTTGAGACAGGGGTTCAGGTGGGACCTTGGTGCAGCAGCACGTGTGGCCAGGTCTTCGGGGTTCTCTAGACCATGCTGAGAACCGGGCAGCACAGGCAGCCAAGCCGGGCACAGGAGAAACCTGATCAGATGCCTTTCCTTTGTGCCTGCTTGCTCACCTGCCCACCAGACTTTCTTCCTCCTCCCCTCCCTCAGCAAATAGTTAGCAATACAGATTATGTAACAGTCCGCATGCTTGGCATCAGAGTTTGAATATTAAATAAGCTCTTGGGTCTAATCTTTTAAAAAAACCATTTTTTAAAAATTGATTTCAGAGAGGAAGGTAGAGAGAGATACAAACATCCGTGATGAGAGAGAATCACTGATGGGCTGCCTCCTGCATGCCCCATAGTGGAGATGGAGCTCGCAACCCTGGCATGTGCCCTCACCAGGAATCGAACCATGATCTCCTTGTTATAGGTCAGTGCTCAACCACTGAGCCAACATCGGCCAGATTTGGCCACAATTTTTAAAAAAGAGTTGAAAGCAGTGGGCATTTTAAAGCTGGGAGGGACATGGCCACACCTGCATTTCAGACAGCAGCCTCTGGGGAAGGGATTTCGAGGGTTGGTGGTGGAACGACTGGAGCTCGAGAGGACCTTTCATGGTCCAGACCTGGGTAGATGAGGGTGTGAGGAGCTCAGAGAAACAGGAAGGAGGTGTGACGGCGCCTGGGAATTCAGGCGTGGTTCTTTGTTCCTGAGCATATAACTGTGGACACTGTTCCCCGGGAATCCTGGGCATTTTCCAGCTTGGCATGTGGTTAATATTGCCCACAGAGATCATTTGATTCAAGAGGACTCCCTGTCAGGAATCACATTGACTGCTTGTGACTGTTACCCTGTAGAACTCTGGGACGGGGTTCTCTGCTCCCTCCTTCTCCCCTCCCTCTCTTTCTTTTATTTATTTTTTCTTTTCTTCTTCTTTTTGAACAGCAGCATTGATTCCCTTGAATACTATCATTCATATTCAAAGTTGCAATTCTCTTAAAGCCAATTAGAGAAAGTACCGATTCAGGGACTATCTCTTGAAATTCAGTAACTTTTTATTTGTCTTTCTTTTATCTCCATTCCATGAAATTTCCCAGCAATGATATCATTCTCCAGAAATGCATCCAGGGTGAAACCTTTTTCATCTCCACAGTTGAGAAAAACAGTGGTAGTGAATGCTTGCTTTGTGTAAATGCCATTGACACGTGACTTCTGCAGAGTGCGTCATAAGGGATGAAAGGACAAGGCTACCCTGAGATTCAGGTGCTGGGGTCAAACGGGGTACTTTCCAGAGAGGGACTGTGAGGCCTACCACACTCCTGGCACAATTCAAATTTTGACTCAACAGAGTAACATAGTTCTGTATGTCATTGGCTTTGGGGATTATTTGTGAAATGTGGAAATTATTGAATGCCAAAGGCCAAGAATTTCTTCTAAATTAATCATGAATGGCCTTCAGTAAATAATGTTGCTTGTTAAAATCACCTTTCATATTACAATTTATAAACCATCAAATCCCTTGATTTTGTCCTTTGTTATTTCATTTACTGCTTCCAAGTTTAGATAAATTATAATTCCTCTGAAGATGTCATAACTGCTTGTTTCTGTTTTCTGCTGCTTTGCTATGACTTGATTTATATGTTTAGTTATTAAATCTATCTAAAGCTTTTTTGTATAAATTAAATTGTTTTTCAATATTGCTAGCAACCAGAAATAAATCCAGAAGGGCTGTTACTTCTCCATAAAGTAGATAATTTGCATATTTTTTAAAGTACTAAACACAGTATAAATGTGAGGGAATTTAAGCCAAAGGAAAAAAATTTTTTAATATATATATATTTTTTCATTGCTTTCAGAGAGAGAGGAAGGGAGAGGGACAGATAGAAATATCAATGATGAGAATCATTGATCAGCTGCCTCCTGCACGCCTTCTACTAAGGATTGAGCCCTCACCCTGGGTATGTACCCTGACTGGGAATTGAACTGTGATCTCCTGGTTCACGGGTTGACACTCAACCACTGAGCCACACCAGCCAGGCCAGAGGAAAAAATGTTTTGCCTTGGAAAATACTTCAAGCACAGTAGTCACATAACTAATTACTTTTAAGGTACAATTGGATAGGATCCAGGAAAACTACCCTTTGTAAAACAGATGAATGTTTTATCTGAAAACTTGGTCCACTTAAGAAAAAAAATTAACTCCCAAGCACTTACGTAAGTGGCTACATTAGTTACTGCGGCACAAATGATACTCAATAGAAGTTTCATGCTAAGAAAAGCCGGGAAGTACATAAGATGAGTGCCTTCCTTGTAATTATTCTCTTCAGGAGCTAGAAAATAACTACTTAGAAAGATTTTGCATGCGGGTAATTGTTCTTTAATGGAGAAAAACTAGGGAAATAATTATAAGAATGAAGAAGATATTTCCTAACCATCTGTCACTTAAAAATAAACAAAAAAGGGAAACTAGTAATTTTTCAGAAAGACTTGGAAGTGATACCACAGGACAATAGTACACATACAAAAGAACTTTCCAAGAAGAAATCAGAGATTATGATGTGTTAAAGTTCTTTCTAGAGCCATCAGCAAGATGTGTTTTACTATTTCGGTCAATCACCTTTAGTTGACATTCCTACATAGCCAAGGTGGAAGGACACACCCAACTCTGATGTCAGTAATTGGAAGCAGGAGATGTCAACAGAAAGACATTTCCTGCTGGAGGGTGGGCGGAGTGGCAGTGGAGAAAAGCAATTTTTTAATTTCTTATTTTGTTTAATGCACTGAAGAAATACTAAGCTAACAAAGGACTATATCTATGAGCCTACATGGACTTTATTCAGATAACATTTCATTGATGTTCTCTTCTGCTAGAGTGGTGGTTATTCTTAAATCTGTAGATATCAGCCCCTGCTCTATGCCTATGGGAGGTCTCCAGTCCTGCCTCAGAGGAGCTGCTGAGCTGGGCAGATGTAAGATGGCTCCTCATTCTTTGTCATTCAAGAGGCGGAGTCTGTGTCCCTTCCCTTCAGCCTGGGCAGGTTCCCTGACTGCCCTGATCAATAGAATACATGGCAGGAGCAGTTTCAGTGCCTAGGTCTTCAGAGGCTGGCCACTTCCACTTTTTGTCTCTTAGAAGGTTCACTCTCGAAGCCCTGAGCCACCATGCTGTGAGGCCACCTAGCTAGCCCCGTGGAGCAGTCCTGTGGAGAAACAGGCCCAGCCAGCACCCAGCTGTCCTAGCCACCCTGGTCCAAATGTCTGATCTGTGAGTGAGGAAGTCATCACGTGACCCCTGCCTCAGAAGCCATGTGACTACACCGTCAGCATAGTGGTTAGACAATCATATTTTACAATATTTTCAGTACCTACCTGGCACCATACATAGTTATTACAGTATTATTGACTATATTCCCTATGCTATACTTTACATCCCCACGAGTGTTTCATAACTAACAATTGAATTAATTGAGGTTTTCAACAAGCCTCCCAAACCGAGAAAATATGAATAATCAATCCTTCATCACACATTTTCCTTTTACTTTCT
>NW_006287548.1:3735059-3739873 GCF_000327345.1 Myotis davidii
CAGCTGGTTTCTGGATGCCTTTGAAAAAAAAAGTGCTTTGAAGAACTTCTGATAGTGGAACTGGGGGCGAAGGGAAGATAGCTGGGCATTCCAAAGGTGGGAAGTGGTGGTGTGGAAATAAAAATATTCAACGTGGTTCACAGTGTTATCAGAGAAACGCGTAGATGGTCTTTCTCCATTGCTGGTGGGAGTGGGGTCCTTAGGGTACCGCTGGAAGAAGCTTTTCCGGAGGCCCCCACCTGGGGATAAGATATAGTAGAAAGCTTTATTTTCGTGGAATTATATCCCTGTGTCTCTAAAGCCCCATTTCCCTTAGTCCAGTCCTGCAAGATGTACAGCTGGGGATTCAGTAGAGCTAAAAGAAAAGCCAATGTCCAGAGTTTTCGTTCCATGTAGGAAACGGATCGGTACAGCATCAGGCTAGTTGCAATCCATTGTGTGGCGTCCACATGGCCATGAGCGATGTGGGCGAATGCAGAGGTGCAAGAGAGCAGGCCCCCTGCAACAAAAGCTCCAAGAGTCCTGAAAGCACGAGTGCGAACTTCTTTGTTTAGGAGATTAAATATCTCAGGTCTTCCTGAGCTTGCAGTAGCCATGCCTACCCTGGCCCATAACCCATTCCCTGGTGTGACTGACAGACAAGTCACCTTCCCTATGTCACCTTGACTTTACTGGGCAATGTTTCTATTTTTCCTTATCCAGGCCCTTCCCCCAGAGATCCCGGAGGAATAGATTGGTGGCCACCTAGGGAGTGTTACACTGCAGCCTCCAGGCAAAACTGCACAAATGACTATAATATTTGGCCTTTCCTTTGCTCCTTTCCAGTTATTTATAAGTAGGTTATTTACTGGGTACATGGAATAAAGATGGACACAGATAAGGCCAGCAGTGAGTTGGGATGAGATTTTGGAGATCATGAATGTTAGGAAAAAGAATTTGGCATTTATATTCTGCAGGAAGTGAAAACCCAAGTCCCACATTTGTCCTTAAAATCTCAACTTCCGGAACAGCACATAGAAGCACAATGTCATTTTTGAGACTCACTATTTGTTCATTTCCTGTGAGACATTTTTGAATATAAAATTGGAGGAAAGACTTGTATTTAAGTTCCTTCCTGATTTTTTTTTCCCCCCAACGGGAAGAGGGAAAGTTATACACTTATCTTCTACAATTGAACACAAGCAGAATTCCACATCTGTGCACAAGAATAAAACGCAGTCACAGAAACAGCACTGTAATTACAAACACAGAAAAAATATTATGTTGCTAGAAGAGCACATTTACAATCAGTAAGGATCCTTTGTATTGTTAGCTAAAATCTGAGAAGCTCATAGTTTTGATTGTCCAGTAAGGTGAAAGAACTTTTTAAATTTAAATCTTGGGTTTAGTTTTTCTTTGTCTAAGGCCTGATCCATTGCCAGTGGTGAGTCAGAGGAGATGCCTGAACTTGTCCATGTGTAGTTATCTGTGTCATGTCTTATCTTCCTTGGATGGCCAGGACTGTTTCTTATTCGCCTACTAATTTCACAAGGACCTAGCAAAGGGTTCCTATATAAAATGTTTGTTGAGTTATATGGAAAGGTTTCCACTATCTGTCAAACATGTAAGTCAACAAATAGCATTTTGTGATGTGGCTATGGATGTGAACGTTAAATTGGTGGTTAGAATCATAAGGCCACAAGTAACCCAGAAGTTTCCTTAACCCTTTTCCTTGACTGGGAAGAAGAGCTCAGTGAAAGCTATTCGTTGAAGGGGAAAGAAGTTCTGGTAAAGATATCTTTTCAAAATAGTAATAGAAAAGCAAAAACATTTACTGACAGAAAGTGGCTATCATTAACTAAAAAGACAAAATTACACATGAAACAATGATATCTATCTTTGGGGGTAAGATTGAATAACAAGCAGGATTGCTGAGCCCACTCCCCAAAACCCTAAAAAAAAAAGAAAAGAAAAGAAAAAGAAGTTGGCCAGTAAATAATCTTAAAGGAGTATGGGGATAAGAAAGCTACATATGCATTTTGAAAAATGTCATCCTGAGTGGGAAGGTTTAAGGAGTCTTCTCACTTTTCGTTTCTACCCCACCCTCCACAGGCCACCAGAGTGCTCCTCAGAGGTGCTGTATGGATTTCTATAGGTGTATCTGTTGGCCAGACACCTGGGAATCTAAAGGAGAGCATGACAAGTTGGGCAGGAAGTATCCTTCGTAAAAGTTGTCATTGACACCAGCCCAAAGAGAAGAAAGGCCCTTGTCTTAGGTATGTTTTTGCAGGAGGTAAGTTGGTATTGTTCTAAACCAGTGGTTCTCAACCTTCTGGCCCTTTAAATACTGTTCCTCATGTTGTGACCCAACCATAAAATTATTTTCGTTGCTACTTCATAACTGTATTGTTGCTACTGTTATGAATGTAATGTAAATATCTGATATGCAGGATGGTCTTAGGCGACCCCGGTGAAAGGGTCATTTGACCGCCAAAGGGGTCGCGACCCGCAGGTTGAGAACCGCTGTTAAACGAAGGAAACAGAAGGGATTCTTGGAACTCTTCCTCTCTGGGGTTCCTGGACATTCTTTATCTTTTCGTCATTGTTATATATCCCCTGAACTGCTCCGTAGTACTGGATTAGACGTGTTATAAAACACAGCTCTTAAAGACACAGATTGATGGTGGTCAGGGTCTGAGTGGTGGAGTACATGGGGAGATATAGGTCAAAGGGTATAAACTTCCTGTTACAATGTGAATAAGTTCTGGGGATTTAATACACAGCCTCTGTGCGTTCTCCATTTTCCATCCTTGATTATCAGGTTCTCTCCAGCTAGTCTTCAGTTGATTTTTCAGGGTGGCTTTCTGTATTTTAGTTGTATTTTCAGTTTGGTTCTGGGAGAGTGCCAGTGTCTAATTATATATTTTTAATGTATATTTTTTGTTATTGATTTCAGAGAAAGGAAGGGAGAGGGAGAGAGAGAAACATCTATCGGCTGCCTCCTGCGTGTCCCCTTCTGAGGATCAAGCCCACAGCCTGGGCATGTGCCCTGACCGGGAATAGAACTGGAGATTTCCTGTTGCATGAACTGGAGAATACTCAACCAACTGAGTCACACCAGCCGAGCTCTAATTATGTTTTTTTTTAATTTACTGTCAAACTAACTATGACCATAAATTGAAGTGCCATCATTAGAGGACATATTTCTGATCAAATAAGCCACAAATTCAAGTCCCCCAGTCAAGCCATAACATACTTTTTAAAAATTTTTATAGTCATAGGAAGCAATAAACGACAAGAGCTAACATGCAATAAAGCTGATATCAGTCTGTGAGGAAAGCCCCATATATCAGTAGTTACATTATAACTACACCAACCTAATAAATTCAGATGCCTTTTATATGTTCGAATATTTTCCCATTTCATTCCTACCATTCCTGCATGAATCATACTGGTTCATCTGTTATAGTTTAGAAGATTCTGGCCAATGGTCAACATAAACGTAAGTGATAGCACATGTAGACTCATTTCTGAAATAACAGGGAAGATTTATGATCACAAGGCAGTGATACTTGTGGGAATTTCAGTAGCTGTGGAGTTGAGACAGGGAGGAATTGGAATAACAGGGTTAGACCCACCTATTGAGCTAAGAGAAGGAAGTTTTAAAGAGAACCACTGGATCAAGATTCTGGCTGAAAGGGGAGAGCTTGAATCACTGAAGGTTTCAGATCACTGCTAGCCTGGGTGCCAAGGTTTGCCAATGGACACCTGAGGGCTTTGTGCACTGGGCAGCTTCTGTTGTGAAAGGAATAATAACTCCTTCTCCTTTCCTTAGTGGACCCTCTGAAAGCACTGAGGTGACAAGTGAAAAAGAGCTTATTTTCTGGCTGTTGTGGCTCAGCGGTTGAGCGGGTGACCCAGGAACCAAGAGGCTGCCGGTTCAATTCCCAGTCAGGGCATATGCCTGGGTTGCAGGCTCCATCCCAGGTGGGGGCCGTGCAGGAGGCAGCCAATCAGTTACTTCCTCTTTCGTGGATGTTTCTATCTCTCCATCCCTCTCCCTTTCTCTCTCTCTAAAAATCAATAAAAATGTATTTTTAAAAAAAGAACTTACAAAAATCTTGGTGATGTCCTACACAGAAAGAAACAAATTGTGTGTGTGTGTGTGTGTGTGTGTTGTTTAAAAAGATCATTCCTATCATTGCTCCTTGTTGAGGTGTCACCTAATTGAGGAAAACTCATTTTAGGGATGAAGATAAAAATCAGAGCCTAACAGTCGGTGGGTTGTGCTTATCCGTACCCAGCCCCTCTCTACCTTCAGTTTCCGTCACCAATGGGAGAATGTGGGTGGAAATGCCAGAGGTCTCAGGCACAGGCGTGGCCACTGGCATGGAGAAGAGGCACAGGTGAGGGAGCCCATTAAGGTAGGTTTCAGTTTTCCTTCGTGGGCTCTTTGCATAGGTTCAGGACTGGACTTTTTGTGAGGGAAGAAGCTTAATTCATGTCCCTCTTATGGTAACTAGGCAACCACAGCACATACTTCACAAATTATGTCTTATTGGGCTGAAGCTGCACTTAAGAATTAATCAGAACAAAACTCTTGGAAAAGATACAGAAAGTAAATCTGGTTTTCTGTTTGTCATTATGAAGTGTTGCTGGAAGCCGGTCCATCCTTGCTGCTTGACACAGTCGCTGCAGGAAAGAAACATCTGCACAGCATATGTTTCAAGGGACCTGGCATATATGGCATACTGTTCTTAATATGTTTTCTCCCCTTAGCGCTATGTGTTTTAACCAAGGTCACCTCTCCGAGAAAGGTTGTTTCCCCAGGTGGG
>NW_006287548.1:3739923-3755392 GCF_000327345.1 Myotis davidii
GAAACAGAACCTAGCGACAGAACCTGGATAGAACATGGCAAGAGAACCTGACTAGAACCTGGTAACTGAACCTGGCTGGAGAACCTGGACAGAACCTGGCTGGAGAACCTAGCGAGGGAACATGGCAACAGAACTTGGCTGGAGATGGTGGCTAGAGATCCTGGCAAGGCTGCTGATCAACTGAACACTGTCTCCATGTCATTCCTTCTTCGTCCACACCTTTGGGGACCCCTGGACCTGTTGGGGTTGGACTCCAGCAAAGCGTGGTGCTTACTTTTTAAGACTCACATAATGGTTTGGCGTGGAAGGTGGTGAATACAGTCCAGAGTAACTTTCTAGCTCTTTTGTCCCCTCAACACACATGACAGATGCTGTTCTCAGAGCAGTTCTACCAGTAAAGAATTGAAGGAAGTTTGATCATGTTATCAAACAGGAAGAGCCTTGGATTTATTTTCAAAGGTGAAAAAATGAAAACCTTTCATGCTCTAATTATTGTTAATGACTAATCTCTGTGACTCTCCTCACCATAGATGGCACCATAGCAGGTGAGCTAATAATACAGTCTGAGGCACTCTCTAGAAAACTTTTGAAGAGTCAAAGTCCAGCTGAGGCCACTCTTCCCACCTCAGAGCTCCACGGGTTCTGCAGAACTGTTCCCACTCCAAACAGTAGGATTTCTGGAAAACTCCTCCAGCCCCCGACAGGAAATACTACCTAGGTGCCAAAATCGAAGATGGAACTTGGGACTAGAGCAATATGTGTATGAGATGATGTCAAAGAAGTGCTGAGTGACTGTCGGCTGGCATTTTCGTATGGTACAAGGATGAAGGCCATGACAGAGGGCTCACACCAGATAAGTAGCTGAATCAAGACCTCTGCTGAAGAACAAAATCCTGGAAATACTGGCCCTCTGTGACCAGAGCGTCATATAGACCACATCCTTGGCCTAAAGGAAGTTTGTGCCTTGGGCGCTTTGTGCATAAGAAGTATATTTCCTTTGAGAAATGAAAACCCCCTGCAAAGAATTGTATGCATATATGGACACCGACAATAATGTGGTGAAGGTCTCAGGGAGGTGTGTGTAGGGGGTGGTAGAAGGGGGTTCAGTTGCCGGGGAGAAGGGGACATCTGTAATACTTTCAACAATAAAGATAAGTTAAAAGCAAAGAACCATAAAATTTTTCAAATTAAGTTGGAAAGAAATTATATGGATTTAATAATAAAAGGCATAAGGTATAGAGAAACATTTTTGCAGGACAAGAAATTAAATTATTCTAATAATGGTTATTTCTGAATGGATAAAAAAGGGTTTATAAAAGGTTGTAAAAGTTAAAAAACAAAAAAGGTATAAGGTCTGAATTTGTCCTGTCCACATGGCATGAGAATACTAAGCCCAGATAGTAATATAAAAATAGGTTTTGAATAGAAGGAACCCCTGAGAGCTGTGACAGAAGCAAACACAAAATCTCTATCAGCAACACTTTCATGACTGCAGGCCCCTTGCTAAAGATGTGCTCACAATTAAAAATAGACTTCATGAGAAAACAAGACACCACGAGGGCCAGGACATGATAAATGGGAGAATTAGCACCCCAAGAACTTGAGTAATTAGAGAGTAAACAAAACAACCAAGAGACAATAATTGTTAAATTACCTGTAGGGTTTATGGAAACTCCATTATGTGATTCTCATAAGATTATATTTAAAAGCACCTGATGGAATAAATTATCTGTAGGGTTTATGGAAACTCCATTATAAGATTCTCATAAGATTATATTTAAAAGCACCTGATGGGTTTAGTTTAGGTCATAAATGCATAAACATTTCACTGATTTTTCAGCTGCTATATGAATAAATTATTTTCATAGAAATGTTTTTCTAGTTTTTAATTTTTTTCTAATTATAAAAACAATATTATTTGAGACAAATTCTGCAATATGGAAAAGAAGGGAACAATTAATAGTCTCACTATCCTGAAAGGCGATGAACATTTTAGTATATTCCGTTCCTGTTCTTGCTGAGCAATGTGTCCTTATGGGGCTGAACTTATACTGAAATACCATGTAGTATATTCTTTATTTTATAAATGTAACATGTCATAATCATTTCCCCGTAGCCTTAAAACTTGTTAGAAATAAAATTTAAGTGGTTACATAATATTTTCTCATGGATATATCATGTATTTCATATTGCGTATTTCAATTGCTTCAATTTTTCATAGCTATAACTGCAAGAAATATTTGTATATGTCTTTTTATCTAGGATTTTTTTAAGTTAAGGAACAAGCCTTGATCTTCTACAGTTTATGTTTTAAAATGTGTTTTATGTTAATTCAACCAAATTTGTTGAGTATCTACTACGTGCCAGACAGCTTTTCCCTATAAACCTATGATGGTGTTTTTTCCTCTCATTGTTAAAATCATTACATGCACTGTAGAACATTTGGTGCGTGTGCGTGTAAAAGAGGAAGCATAGAAATGAGGGAATTCAGCTGTCTTCTTGTTCAGTTTATAGGATCTAAACCAGCAAATAGAAAACTACAATTAGAAGAGCATTTGCTGGGCACTTACTACAGCATCTGCAAAACAAGTTTACTGGTTAGATGCAAAGGTGACCGAGTGTAGGTTTATTTCATTGGACCTTTAAAATATGTTTGCAGTGACCCAGCAAGGCAAATCAGGCTACCTCCTTCCCAGACTCTCTTCTCCTATAATTCTAGGATTTGATAACAACTTTTGTAGCTACATTTTGACAATTAGGTTAGCTTACTAAAATGTCTATTCAACCAAAACCCACCTATGAGAGCCACAAACTCCATCTCTTATATATTTCAACTGAGAGAAGCAACACTAACCCTGTGATCAATTTACCCCACAGCAACCATTTTTTAAAAAATTAAAAAGTGTATGTATTTTAAATAAATCAACAACTGATTTTCTGTCTTACACACATATGTAGAAGTACTGTTTTGCTTATCTTTCAGGTTCTGCAACAGTGGAGAAAAGAATTTAGAAGTCATAATGTTAAAATCTGAGCCTGGCTGGCGTGGCTCAGTGGTTGATCACATAATGTTAAAATCTGGAAATAAGGTAAGAAGTTCTAGATAAATTTGGGGCATGGGGTGAGGGGGTCAAAGAATAATAAATTCCTGTTATTAAATTCTCAGCTCCAGCACTTGGCTCTGGCACAGAGCTTGAACTGGGAGGGCCCTGCCTGGGGATGCGCATTTGTGCACTCGGGAATCCTAGGGGACATAGCAAGCCCTGGTTGAAGACTCAAGCGCTGTAAGTCAGTTTGTGATTATGTGTATGTAATACAACAGACTGAGGTGACTTTAGAAAGGAGAAATGACAATAGCTTATTGTAAGAAGGGACTCATTTCTGAAGAAAGAAAAGTGACAGTCGTGTACACAGTTCAGGAAAATAAAACCTCTCTTTACAGGGGAAATGTCTTTTGCACCAGGCAGGGCCAGCTCTATTGCCAAATTCTGTCAAAAGCTGAGGCAATGAATGTATGTCAAAAGGTAATTTAAAGCAATAGAAATCTATAGTGTGTAAATAGCTAACCACTATGTTGTATACCTGAAGCTAGTATAATATTGTAAGTCAACTATAACTGAAAATTAACAAGAATAACCCACAAGGAAAAAAGCTCATAGAAATTACTGCAATTTAGGACTTAAATAATGTTCCTTAACAATGTTCAGTGGTGAGGAAGAGGAAACTCAAAATGAATAACAGGAAAACGACAAGCTGGTTTTCATTCTGCAGGAATAGTTTCTCTTCTGTTTCCACCACTAGCCTGTGACAACTCAAAGATCTAAGAAATGGCTGGAATCAGAAGCCACGAGGGTAGATGCTGACCCCATGTCTCCGAGCCCGGGCAAGTCCATGCAAAGTGAGGCTTGCCGGAGACCGATGGATGCCTTCTCGGCAGATTTCTGAAGATGGCAGCTTCTTCACTTTCTGTTTCGGGGCCAGAACCCTGAAAGGTGCAGAGACAAATGAGGCGTGGGCTGTCTCCTTACCTCCTCTGTCTCGTGTGTTTATGGGGTGTTTCTCCTGTTTCAAAACCCGATTAATTGGACTCTCACAATGTGTTGACTTTTTCCTTGGAGTCAGCATGCATCTTTCGAACCCATAACCACTGTCCCTGTGCACTACAATGGAGAGAATGTGAAGTTGGGGGCAGACAAGACCAGGTGTTAAGCCCTGAAGAAGTGGCCTGTGCCTCACTTTCCTCATCTGAAAAACAGTGAGTTCCTCCAGGAGGGATAATTACACACGAAGGTCACTTGACACAGTGCTTGGCACACAATCATTGAGCAGCTGCTTAGTAAGGAAGAGACTGAACTTGGAGCCAGACTGCCAGGATTTGGGTGCTGGCTGTCATTAACAGCCGTGTGGCCTTGTACCTCAGTTTCCTCATCTCTAAAATGGGAATAAGGAGAGCACCTGCTTTGTGAAGAAAGCGTGAGTTAATACGTGGACAGCACTAAGAATGGCGCCTGGCACACAGGAAGTTCTCAACATAAATCTTAGCCATTCCCTAGAATAAAGATTAGCAAATTATTTTTCCTATCTCATGAGGTTGTTGGGAGATTTATATAAAACAACCAATAAAAGTACATAAGACAGCTTCTAGTTCATATTAAATACTCAAAATTAGATATTACTTTGGTATTTTACTAAATTGCACAGATCTGTAGTATAAGACAGATTTTTACATTTCTACCAACAATGATGTGTGATTAGTAATTAATTAGATGCTATCATGAGTTGATATAAACCAGGGGTGGACAACGGCTGGTCCGTGGCTGTATAAGGCCTGAGAAATCATTTGGTCTGACCCTGTCAAAGCAACTGTAGGCCGTACTTGAAACTCAATAAATCTAGGAGATTTTTCATAGCAATATGAATTTATAATAAGTGATTATATTAAGCGAATGATGTTATATATACCCAAATGGCCTTTACAGAAAAAAGGTTCCCCACCCCTGGTATAAACTATATTTTCATGTATGTCTGAGAAAAGACCTGAACTGAAAAGAGTTACAATAATATAATGAAAGAAAACAAAACATTGATTAGCCTCTCTTGAGATGCCTTATTTTACTGCTTCCCAACTCTAATACAGACTATCTGAGTTTTCAATGTTTTACCGTTTGAGTGAGTGAAAGATAGTGTTTGTTTCCGTCAGTGATTTGAGTCAGGCCCTGGTAATCAGCTAAAGTGAGCGCTGGCACTTTGAAACAGTGTCTGTTGACGGAAATATATTTGGCATCACCGGGGAATTTCAAACAGTGTCATGCTCCCTCAAGCCCAAGGTGACAGTATGATTATGGAGTACAAATGTGGAGAAACAGTTGTATGCTGTCATTTCTATACTGATCACAGGGTCATGTTAGTGTCACGTTAGCAGTCACAAAGATTAAACTCTAGTTTTGCAAATTGGTGAGAATCAGTTCCCTCCCTTCCCTCACCCCAGAGGCATATCTGATTCACTCCTCCTGGAAGACGTGGGCTCACTGGAGGTTTTCTTTTGGTCTTGCCTCGGTGTTTCTGGTGCAGAAAATCCCCTAATGGTGAAATTAAACGGAAAGTCTAAGAATTCAGAAACTGATTAGCCTGGGAAGAACTTTTGGCTCTGGGTCTTCTTCTGTATTTTTCTAAGTGAAGAAGTCACACGAGGAGGCCCTTAGAGCTGAAGAGCCCGACTTTGTCACCTTGCCTGGGTTTCAGGTTTTCTGAAGGCCTTTCCGAGGTCAAGAGGAGACAGGCACGTCCATGCTAAACCAAACCAATCCAAAAGCAGAAAGAAAAAGAAGAGAAAAAGAAATTCCAAAAGAGGGTTACTAAATCTGTGGGGTTTTTTTTTTTTTAAATAAGAGTTTGAGCCAAACTGATGACATATGCCCAGGAGCAAGATATCAAATGCTTCTCTGTGGTATATTTTATTTTATTATTATTCTTTTTAAAAAACTCACTCGAGGGTATTTTTCCATTGATATTTTTAGAGAGAGTGGAAGAGAGAGGGAAAGACAGAGAGAAATATTGATGTGAGAGAAACACATTGATTAGTTGCCTCCTACATGGGCCCTGACCAGGGCCCCAGTGGGGAGGAACCTGCAACTGAGGTACGTGCCCTTGACTGGAATCGAACCCCTGGATCCTTCAGTCCATAGGCCGATGCTCTATCCATTGAGCCAAACTGGCTAGGGCTGTGGTATATTTTATTTTATAAAATATATTTTATTGATTTTTGAGAGAAATATCGATCAGCTGCCTCCTGCACACTCTCTACTGGGGTTGTGCCTGCAACCAAGGTACATGCCCTTGACCGTAATCGAACCTGGGACCCTTCAGTCCGCAGGCTGACACTCTATCCACTGAGCCAAACCGGTTAGGGCTGTGGTATATTTTAAATGTCAATATCTGGTAAGTAAACAATTCAACCCACACAAACACATTTAGTTTAATATAATTGCACTATTCCCAAGGTGATTGGGGGTTTATTACTTATTATTTGTGAGTCCTCACCCGAAGATGGTTTTTCCATTGATTTTTAGAGACAGTGGAAGGGAGGGGGAGAGACACAGAGAAGGAAACATCAATGTGAGAGAGACACATCAATTGGTTGCCCTCCACACCCGCCCCAAACCCGGAATAGGGATTGAGCCTGCAACTGAGGTACATGTCCTTGACTGGAATTTAACCTGCGACCCTTCAATCTGAGGTCTCACGCTCTAACCACTGAGCAACTGTCCAGGGCATTAGGGGATTGATTAAAAACATTGGCCCATAGTTCATGACAGATGTGATCCAGTAATGAGATGGTAAGTCATGAATGAAGTTGGACAGTGATACTGTCTTCAACCCACCAACCCTTCCCTGTAACTGTAGGTAGAGTCTTGTGCATTGAGGCTTTTTGTGGCAATGAGGACCCAGGCCAGTGGCCCTCCCCTTCTTTAGGCCCTCCTACGAGTATCCAGCTCATAGAAGTACCACTGCCTGACTTTTTAATGCCCGCTCTCCCCTGTGGTCGAGTGAGTGAGTCAGCCCAAGAGTCTAGGCTGAACTGGCACACTTACTTATGGCACCTGTATTTTTGTTTATGTTTCTGAAAATACTTTATGTATTGATTTTTTTTAGAGAGAGAGAGAGACATCAGTTTGTTGTTCTACTTATTTATGAATTCATTGACTGACCCTTGTATGTGCCCTGTCTTGGGATTGAACCCAAAACTTTGGCATATTGGGAGGATGCTCTAACCCAGCCGTGGGCAAACTATGGCCTGCGGGCTGGATCCGGCCCATTTGAAATGAATAAAACTAAAAAAAAAAAGACCATACCCTTTTATGTAATGATGTTTACTTTGAATTTATATTAGTTCACACAAGCACTCCATCCATGCTTTTGTTCTGGCCCTCCGGTCAAAAAGTTTGCCTACCGCTGTTAACCAATTGAGCTCCCTGGCCAAGGCCCTGGGTTTTTTTTTTTTTGTTTGTTTGTTGTTATCAGCTTTTGGGGTTTGTTGCTCTTTGAGAAAGATAATCAGTTTGGTCTCTTGTTTCCAATGAATAATAATCAAAATGCAGCCTATAGAAAAATGACAAATGTTAATAGAATCAGTAGGTCTTGGGTAGGGGGCTGTGCAGAACATGGAAAGACTAAGTAGGAAGCAAAAATAAGTTACTTACATTCTTTTTAAAAATATGTTTATTGTTTTAAGTATTACAGATGTCCCCTTTTTTCCTTATTAACCCTTCTAGCCTGCCCCTAGCCCCACCCCAGGCCTTCACCACACTATTGTCTGTGTCCGTGGGTTATGCATATATGCATACAAGTTCTTTGGTTACTCTCTTCCCAACCACCCACCCAGTTACTAACATTCTTAAAGGAAGTTACTGATGGGGGTTCTTTCCATGAGAGAGGACTCCTCAGTAACATGGGAGGGGGGGCGGAAACTAACAAAAGCCTCCTGAGAGGAGCGTGCAGTTCAAAGTTCGGTCCAACACTGGGCATTTATTGCTCATGCAGCATTACCTCTGACTTGATAGGAAAACAGGAGTTTCCAAATTGGGTGGGGCAGCCATTAACTTCATTCCCGTACTTGGTCCACTTCCCTGAATTTTTATTTGCAGATATCAGATGAGGCTTTCATTTCTCCATTCCCCAGGAAGTCAGGAATGAGGAAATGAGAGAGAGAGAGAGAGTTAAGGAGAGGAGAGAAAGGTGGAATCTTGGCAGTTGGAACAATTGAGTTAGAACAGACATAATAAGGGAGGGGTGGGGGAGGAGCCAGCTGGCCTTAAAATGGGGCAGGAGCCGTCCCTCTGAGTGGTCCTGTGGAGAAGGACTCATTGAAAAGTCTGGGCTTATTTTAAACGACTGTTTATCAGATTGGGCAGCAGGATGGATCCCTGGGATGCCAGGGGCACCAAGAGGGCTTAGGACTTGGGGCCAATGTTCCTGATGCCCCTCCCCCTGCCTCTCAGGGCAAACTTTTCAGATGCACTGCTAAATAATTTAGCTGATTAATAAGAGGGTTACAAATATTTTGGTACATCTAGTCTAGGCTTCATTGGAGCCAAGGACCTCTGTTCAAGTGTCAGGTTTGATGGTTCTCCCGTGGTTTCCTATTTCCCCCAGAATATAATCTGAAGTCCTTTCTAAGGCCTTTAAGTGTGCTTTAGGACACAGTGGTAAACTGCTTCCTCTTCTAACCTCATCGCCTTCCATTCTCCCCTGAGATACTCCTCCAGAAATCTGGCTCTTTGCTTTCCTCTATTGCAAAGAACCAAACTCCACTTTCCGGTCTTTGCAATCACTGTTCTTCAGATACTGCGGGGCGTGCACCTTCTCACGTCATTCAGACCTCTTCCTCTGCCCCTGTATTAGATACGGCTGCTGGACAAAGTCCCACAGACTAGGTGGCTTACACAACAGACGTTAATTTTCTTATAGTTCTTGGGGCTGGAAATCCAAGATCAAGGTGCCAGCAGGATTGGTTGCTCCTGAGGGCCCTGAGGAAGACCCTGCTCCAGGTCTCTCTCCTCGGCTTATATGGGGTGTCCCAAAATTCACGCAAGAAGTAATTTTGATAGAAAACACAGGTTTATAATTAAACATTGTAAATTTTTTATTGATTCATAAAGTATACAGTATAGGGTTATGTATGGAATAGCACATCGGGTAAATGGCCTCCACGGCCCTGTTCTCCCTACGTGTTCCCTCTATGTGCTGGGGTCTACACGTCCTCTTCTTAAAAACTCACCAGCCATGATGGATTACCTTATTCTAACTTATTACATTCTAACCTATTACCATATTTTAAGGTACTGGAAGTTCGGACTTCAACCTAGGAATTTGGAAGGTTGGGGAGAAGGCACAGTTCAGCCCATAACAGCCTCTTCTCAGAGAAGACTCCCTGATACATTCAAAATAGTGTTTCTATTGACAGACACATCTTTATTCATTTATTTTTTTGAAGGCCCCCTTTACTTAAAAGTCAACCCTAGGGGACCCAATTCTTTGTTTTGTTAACTGACGGATCTCCAGTGCCTACCTTACCTAAGCCTGGAGAGTAGGTAACATGAACAAATGAATACATATTATGAAGCCATTACAAATTACTCTGCACAATAGCAATGACAGAGAAAGATGCTAAAGTGTATTGTTTTTCTTTGTAAAGCACAAGTTTTAAAAAATGCATGTGTAGAATAGTTTCATTTTGAAATCATATACATATAATTTATCTTTATTATAATAAAGCTTGGAGAGAGATGCAACAAAATGCTAATAGTAGTTGGCTCTTGGGGTGGGATTTTGATTTAGTTTGATTTCTCTCATGGATGTGTATTTTCTCATTTCATCAGTGATTATATATTGCTTCCATAAGAGGAAAAAGACAATACAACTTATTAAGTTATTAGGAGATATTTTGTCATAACTTGTAACTGACTAATAAGTGAGAAGAAAATACATGGTTTACCTTTTTCAATGCGGGACGGTGGGATACACAGCAAGTGGGCAATTTCTTACAGCCCCGTGGCTGAGATCACAATCTATGGAGCCCAGCCAGGCTGCCTTCAGGGTCTCTCTTGCCCCCTTCTCAGGCATATGTGTCATGCATACTGAACCTGACTCTCGTCCATAGATTGGGGTGATAATGGTACACACAAGACGGGGCTGTCTCTCAACTCTGGAGCAGACTGTCATTGGATATCAGTGATTTGGAAATTTGAGGATATGAAGAGTGAGAGAGCAGCCCAAGTATTTGGCTGTCCCTTTGTTCCTTTTAAAGGGCAGGCCAAGCAATAATATCCAAATACCCATCACATTGCTTCTGGGCTCAAGACCTGCACTGGGGGGAGGTGAATAAGGCACTTGCGAAAGGTGCCAAATTTAAGGAGACACCAAAAGTCTCAGTAATCAAGATCAGTAATATTTTAATGGGCTATTTTTTAAAAATCATGTTAAAATCTATAATGAGCAAAATATCAAAAATTTTAATAAAGACAGGCTAAGTATTACTGTTTTCTCTTATCCCTCAAGTTCCATTACGGCTCAGCACAGCACCCCATCCAGCCATAGCCTGAAGGTAGGAAATCTTTAATTATTCAAGTCATTATTAATTACTACTTAATTACAATCAATTATCCAATTATTCTGAGCCACAGAACTAGCTTGGCTCACTCTCTGACTGTCTGGCCTTCAGTCAAGGCCCTGGAAGGGTACCAGTAGGGAATGTGTATTTTTCTAACCCTGTTCATTTCTTTCTCCTCTGCAGACACCTAATCACAGCTGCTACCTAATCACAGCCTTCTTACCTCATCGAGGACTCCGAGGGGCAAAGTTTTTCCTGTTCTTTTATAGAAACATAAAATGCCAGCAAAGCATGATTTTTTACCTAAAAGAGCACTAAGCAGACTTTGCAGATGTTACAGACTCCTCCACTTCTGGGGAAGGGCACTCTGACATTGGCATACCTTGCTTCAAAAATAGACAACAGCAAACAGCATGTTCATTCCATCTTTTTCCCAGGAGAAAGGAAAATCCTCCTGTGATGAGGTCCACTGGGTTCCCTGTGGAGAGCTTCCCTGCGGGGCTTTCATATTACTGTGTTGTGGGATTTTGTGGGTATTAGTTTATGCATGTAAAGCATTTCACAGTGCACATTCACATGGAAATTGCGAGTTAAAAGTAGCAAAGATAATATTTAAAGCGTGGTTTCATGCAATGGTTTTATTGGACAGAGGACAACTCATCCGCTGATACCATAGATTCTAAGTTGCTTTATTAAAGTAATCACTAGAGAAAAGTAGAATGTTCTTAGCATGTAGATTTTAGAAAATTTCTGCTCTTTTCTCAATTTGATGTACATAAATGTTGTTCTCAAGCACATACATTGAGGCATCATGGAATAAACTTAACCTATGGCAAATTTGTTTCTGAAAGCACCTGCAGAAATCTGTTTCTTTCTAGCTACTAAAAAACTCAAGAGACCAAAAAGAAAGGGGGATCACTCAGATGCCAAGTAGTGCATAGGACTTACAGGATGTTTAGCATCATCCATTGTAAGGTGATGTTCTGGATGAGCTTCACAACAGTGAATAAACTGGCTTTGAAAGTTTTTTTCTTTAACTGATGGAATGTTGCTCACCACACTTTTTCCTTTTTAGATTCATGTGTTTACATGAAAAAAAAAGTGAAACACTCGGATTATATCGGGTGTCCTCCCAAAATGAATACACACACTTTGAATAATTTTAAAGGCAGTGTTTACTAAAATACATTTCATTTTCAAAATGAGCTGTCAGCTATTAACTTACGTATACATTTTTGGGGGACACCCTGTATATCTGTGTCCAGTAAGCAATCTGACTACACTGAGACCACCAGGCTGTGAGGGAGGCCCGGCCAGTCCCACATGTTCCAGCTTTCACAGGCCAGGCACCTGACATGTGAGGGAATAAGCCATTATGAACACAGGAGACGTGACCTGGAGAAGAATTGAGGAACCCAACTGACACCCGGAACTGACACTCCGGATGTATGGCTCCAGGTGAGCCATCTGGGCCATGCCCAGTTGCTAGATACACTCCAGCTGAGGCCCTAGGCATCCTGGAGCAGAGATGAACCATCCCCAGTGTGCCCTGCCTGATTTCCTGATCCACAAAATTGTGAGCATTATAAAACGGCTGTTGTCTTAAAAAATGCTAGAGAGGCCGCGATACCAAAAGCAGAGGCACAAACAAGAATAAAGAACACGAAAAAGTAAGGGATTGTTTTTTTTTAAAAAAAATATATATTTTATTGATTTTTTACAGAGAAGAAGGGAGAGAGTTAGAGAGTTAGAAACATCGATGAGAGAGAAACATCGATCAGCTGCCTCCTGCACATCTCCTACTGGGGATGTGCCCGCAATCCAGGTACATGCCCTTGACCGGAATCCAACCTGGGACCCTTCAGTCCGCAGGCCGACGCTCTATCCACTGAGCCAAACCAGTTTCGGCAGGAATCGTTTTAACAGTTCTCCAATTCTGATGGTTGGTATTCTCAATTCCACTTTTTATTTATTCATTCATTCAAGAAAAGTATACTGAGACAGCTACAAGGCAGAGATTATACTTAGTGCTGGGGATTAATAAACAATAAAATAGGTCGTTCTTGGGGAGTGCCTAGTTTAATGGGGGTGTCAAGCAAGTAAACAGTTTCCATGCAATAAGATTCAGGGCTGCCCTACAGTAAGGGTTTGCAGAGAACTCATGGCACTGCAGATGCAGAAACTTCCAGCCTTGAGGGAATCAGAGAAGCATGGCAGAGAAGGCTCTGCTTGAGATAAGCTTCAAAGAACAAGTAGAGCTCTAGCCAGTTTGGCTCAGTGGATAGAGCGTTGGCCTGGGGACTGAAGGGTCCCAAGGCCCGGGTGGGGTCGGTGTGGGTTAGAGGGAATCAATTGAGGGAAAATACAATGGGGACATCTGTAATATTTTCAACAATAAAGATAAATTTTAGAAAAAGAACAAGTAGAGGTTTACTAGGTGGCCACGGTGGGGTGGCACTAATGCTATGGCTGCAAAGAACAGGGCAGTTTGGATTGGACACTGTGGTCTCAGTTTTCCTTTGCTTTTCCTAGGCAGAGTGCTGCTTGCATAACTAATTTTTTTAGAGAAGTATTCGATCTGTGTGGTAAGTACGACTGAGAAGGAACAGCTCATGGGATGTGGAGGATTAGTCAACCTAGGCTCATGGAATGAGCATCCTACAGAAGCCTGGCCTGCTCAGCAGAGGAACCAAGGCCTTAGAAATTTTAAAAGCGTGCTTCCTGGTCAAATATGACTTTTTAAAATTTTCAATTACAGTTTATACTCAATATTCTGTATTAGTTTCAGGTGTAAAATGTAATATGACTCTTAAGATAGGTTTCCTGGCCTCTACATCCGTCCAGTTTGCTGTCCTAATCCCTTCTGATAGAAAAATTCTAGAGGTACTTCAAGATGGATGCTATGCTGTGAAGATAAAAACAGATTTGTCTTGCCCAGCCAGCATGACTCAGTGGTTGAGCATCTACCTATGACCCAGGAGGTCGCGGCTGAATTTCTGGTCAAGGGCACACATCCGGACTGTGGGCTGTGGGCTCAGTCCCCAGTGGGGGGTGTGCAGGAGGCAGCCAGCAGAGCAATGATTCTCATCATTGATGTTTCTGTCTCTCTCTCCCCCTTCCTCTCTGAAATTATTTTTTAAAAACGTATTTGTCTGCACAGTAGGGCAATAGGGTCATCGCGAGGAAAAGATTGTCCTAAAGCGTATGAGCTTTGTTTCTAGGGGACAAACTTGGTTAAAAAGACTTCTTCAAACTTTTCCCTGCTGTCAAGTTTAATGAAACTCCTACAGTGTTTCTAACATCAGCTTGATCTGAGGAGGCTGCTGTCAAAAAGGCTACCAGAAGAAGCAGGAGAATAAGTTAAATTATTGCAAGAAAAATGGTTCTAATTTCAGTAAGGCAGGGAAGGAGGGGGAGGGGCAGGAACTGGGTGGAGGCAGGCAAAGCGGGGAGGGGAGTGAGGGCACCTGTAATGGCGTTAACAGGAAAAATCAACATAAAATATTTTAAAAGTAGATGGAAGACAACGTTTTCTAGCAAGGGAGAAAATTTATGGAAATCTTATCCTTTGTAAACAATATGGAAGAAGCAATTTGAAGCTTACAGACAGCGTGTGCCTGGCGGAAGCTGCTTGTGCCTGGGTGACACCATCTAGTCTGGGCTGCCCTGGTTAGTTCTGGATTAACGTGAGGATAAAACTAGCAGAACTTGGTATTATTGTGAGGGTTGGGAGCACATGTGCCTTAAGAACTAAGAAAGGCTAATCATCCTTGTTCCCACTTCCTGCCCATCATTATACAGCCTTTATACCAAAAAACCGAGTTCAATGAGCCTGGGAGTGTTCCGGAAACTGAAACTGAAGCCTTGTGAAACGACTAACTACATCAGCTTCATGCATTTACACTCACTTTCAGAGGATGTGTTCAAAAATAGTCATTCCTTTCTGTTTTAGAATTGTTTTGTGCAAGAATGGACAAATGTTAAAAAAAGAAAAGAAAACGATGCTTTCAGAATTTTCCGAATGACAAGTTGGTTGATGGATTGGTGTTCTGAGTTTGCAGATTTTGTCAAAGAAAAAAGGTAAATTGAAAATATTACCAAAAAAAAGAGAGAAAATCTGGGGCCTCCTGCCGTGGGAAAGCGACTTGGTGATTCCCCGCGTTCCCGAGCTGGGAGGGACTAGCTGGGTCCTCTCTCACTGATGAGGAAGTGGCAGGGTGACGTGTCCTCGAGGCTCATTCAGGACACACAGTCATCGCTGCTCTGAGAGCTGGACCACGGCCCCAGGGGTGGCTATGGCGAGCTGCCGGCGAACACTAACACTGTTGGGTGGCAGAGGAGGCGCATTTAGATTCAAACACGGTCACCAAATGCGGGTAAGCTAAGCGCACTCCCGAGCAACACATCAAATGAGCTGTCAGACCCGGTGAATCCGACTTGCTAGCCGACTGGGTTTTTCACCAACGGGGGCTTCGTAGAGCCCAGGGACGGAGGACTTGGCTTCGCTTCCCGCAGGACCGCAAAGCTACGGGCGGCGCGCGGTGAATGGAAGCCCGGGTCCGCCGCGCGCCGGCTGGGGGCGGAGCCTCTGGGGGCGGGTCCGCTGGGGCGGAGGCGGGGCCGGGCCTGGTGAGTCACGCCTCCTCTGAGAGGCGGGCCGCGTGGCGAGAACGCTGGGCGCGATTGGCCCCTCGTCACCACGTGATCCCAGAGCGCGTTCCGGTTGGCTGGTGCCCGCTCGGACAACGGCTTTCAGTTGAGAGGCGGTTGCGGACGGAGGAGGAGCTTGGGCTGCGCTCTCTTCTCGCAGTGGTTGTAGTTTTCGACGCCGGTCTGGTCCCCACCCCTTTTAAATAAGTC
>NW_006287548.1:3755817-3764635 GCF_000327345.1 Myotis davidii
ACCGGGCGGAAGGCTGGCTCCGCCTGGCGTCCCCGCCCCTTAGTCTTTCCCGTCCTGCGGGCCAGTGTCCCTCTTCACCCCCGGCACCCGGTTCTCCCCTCAGGTCCCTTCTCCGCCCGCCCAGCCCGAGACCCTTCCGCCGTCCGTCCGTCCTGGTCGCGGCTTTATTGAATGTCTGGTGGGACTTTGTAGGGACTTTTGGGTATAGGTTCTCCCACGGCCACTTCGGAGCATCCATCCGATCTCCCTCGTCTTCACCTGCCCAGACGGTGCCCAGGTGAAGGGGCCGGGTCGGGGCCAGCTGGCAGCCTGGCCTCCCGCCCCTGGAGGTGGTTGATGCTCGGGGCAGGTCAGACGCAGACATTCTAGGGTGGGTTATCCAAGTTCATGACAGAGACCGGCATAGGAGGGTCTGTGTGCTTTAAGAACGCAGTTTTCAGTTGCTTTATTTCTTCCAACTATCGTTGGAATACAGAAGGCAAGAAAATGTGGGAGGGAACTTAAAAGACCTGAAGGATGTGGAATGTTAACAGAACATGCCCCCCCCCCCCAATGTTAAAGGCTGATTACTCTAAAATTCCCACTTGGGTGCAAATATGCCTTGTCTTACTCCACTGAGTTAACAGACTTCACTCTCACATTGTCTGCTCTAAGGGAGAGATGGGGTGGTTCATGAGACTGTGGGTCAACGTTTCAAAAGAGAAAAAACTAACAAACATAAATGTAGACGTTAATGTGTAATAGGAAGGTCTGGGAGTTAAGATGCCAGGTCCTGCACAGCAATGTTGGTCTCCATGGCTCACTCTCCTTCCTCTCCCCTCCTGCCCGTAGGACCCCGTTCACCTTGGAGAACGTCGAGTAAAAGTTGTCAAGACCTAACAGCTGGGTAGGGTGGAGGGAGAAGAGAGGAAATGTCTGTTTTAAAATAATTCTGGGTAGCAAGATGGCTCATAAAGACTGTTCTTTGAAGTAGAAAACAATGAGTTATGAGATGTTAAAGGCCCATTTGTTTCATGTAAATGCCAGAGGTTATTTGATTTCATAGAGAAAATGTTTTATAGTTCTTACTCTATTCAAACTTTAGTTGAGCTTTTAATTTTTTTAAAAGTTAGAATAATAAGCCTGTGGACATTGGATTTGGCTTTGTAACTGGAAAGTACTTCCTTTTAAGAATATTCAAATATTGTGAAAAAAAGGAACAAATTACGTGAATTAATTGTACCTTTAAACACAAAGCAAGTAAGTACTTGTGAAAACTTTGCTCTTAGGTGCTGTAAGGTAAGCCTGTGAGTGATTTTACGAACCAGTTAGTAGATGGGTAGTGTTAGAGACCAAAATAGGACCTTTATGTATTCTTTTAAGATTTACAACACATTTTCATGTATGTCTCATTTGCCCCTGCTAACTGCAAATAAGACCCATGCATATGTTCTCCCTATATTACCAATGAAGAAAGCAAGACTTAAGAAATCTGAAATGGGCGGGGCTGTGGTGGCTCAGTGGTTGAGCATCGGCCTATGAACCAAGAGGTCACGGTTTGATTCCCAGTCAGGGCACAAGCCCAGGTTGCGGGCTTGATGCAGGAGGCTCTCTGTCCCTCTCCCTTCTCTGAAATCAAAAATGTATTTCAAAAAAGAGATCTGAAATGACTGTGTAACACAGCTACAGCTACTGGACAGAAAAGCTGACATGGCAGTGATAGATACACCAAGTTCAGGTCTGGTGCTTAAAAACCTCTTTAGAATGCAGCTTATATTTTATAATTTCTTCATAGAGTGGGCCTATCTTAACTTACTCCAGTCTTGTTTTTTCCATCAAAATTACTGTTTTATTTTTCCATCACCATTTATGCCCTCTTCCATCAACATTATTGTACAAACTCAAGCAACATTTACCTCTCCATTCTATATTTCTTTTTAAAAATGTATTGATGTTAGAAAGGAAGAGCCAGAGAGACAAAGATATTGATTCGTTGTTCCACTTATTTATGCATTCATTGGTTGATTCTTGTATGTACCCTGATGGAGTTCGAACCCAAAACTGTGGTGTATTGGGATGACGCTCTAACCAACTGAGCTACCCGGCTAGGGCTCCATTCTGTATTTCTAAATTCCTTATGATGAATGAGAATAAAAGAGTAGAAGTCATGAAATAGCATGAATTTACCAGGTAAATGAGTTGATATATTTTAAAGAGTTTGTTCTGGTGACTTCAAATTGAAGCCAAGAATGCCTCATATAGAGGGACTTGCAGAGAAACTGGTAAGAGAGCAGGTAAGGTAACAAGGGTTAAGTATAGGACTATGATCAGGAGTGTTAAGTCAGAAGAGTTGAAAAAATAGAGTTCATGAGTACAGAATTTACCTTTTTATGTTTAACATGATAGTTAAAATTTTATTTCAATTTGTTTTTAATTTTGGGGGGAAATTCAATAAAATGATACAAGAAACCTCAAATTTCAGCATTTGCTATTAAGTTTCCATAGAAACAAGTCAGAACACCAAATATAAAGACAAGCACATTGAAAGTTTTCTTTTGATGTTTTTATTTCAGACAGTTTTATATCAATTTCCCTGGAAACCAAGAAATACCTACTTATTTCAGCTTTTCTACAAAGGAGAATTATTTGGTTACTTATACAAAATCATACATGAATGATGCTCTGAAATACAAGAACATGATTTCAAGTTATTTCAAAGAGACATTCCAAGAACCTAGTAGAGATTTCAGATAGACTTAACAATAATTTTCTACTACCTTGCCCTTTTCTAACAGTAGTAGTATATATAATATAACTGATGATAGTATCAGTAACACGCACACACAAAAACACTTAAGATTCTGTTATCCAATTTATTACTCATCACCTTTTATACAGCCTTTTATGTTCTGACCTTCTGAGCCTTGCTCAGTTCCTGGCTAAAGGTGCTTTCTCAGATGACCCCTTGTTCCTCCTACCCCTAAGAAGTGAGTAGGGAAGGAATTGGCAATATTATGTGGAAAAACCTCTGAGCAACAGATCTTTCCTCTTTCCAGTAGCTATTTTAAACCCTCTTTTTTGCTTTTTTTGTATGGCAATATTAGTAAGTATTTGATGTAAAAGATTTAGAAAATCCAGAAAAGTCACTCACTTATACTCAGAATATCAAGAACTTATATTAATATTTTGGTGTTGAACTTTATGTATGCACATAAACACATTTTGTTTGTTCTATGAAAAGGACGTCACTCTTTATGCGCTGCTTTGTAACATTTTGCTATAAACAGAAGTAATGACCTATAGCTCCGGGAATTGTGTTTGACACCTGGAGAGTGCTCCAGGATGCATTTCTATCCAACTGCATGCTCTCTAATAACTATTCAGTGTACCCTCAAATGGCTGGACCATCATTCATTTACCCATTCTTTATGGTTGGCCATCTTTTAAAGTGAAACCACACACAATCCCATAATAATGCTTTATTCTGGGGACACAGATAAAAGTGGATGCATTGTACCTCCCTATAGAATTCAGCTAGTATTCTTTCTTATAATTTAACTAGAGGCCAGTGCATGAATTCCTGCACTTGTGGGGTCAGGCTGGCCCACCCTGTGGGGGGTGGGGGATGAGGGGGTGTGGGTGCACAGTTGGCAGGCCGGCCCTGCCCCCTGGTGGAACTCCTGTGGAACTCCCAGTCAAGGGGACAATTGACTTAGGAGTGTCCCAATTAACGAGTTTTTCGAGATACGAGCCGAGCCGTCTCTCGGCTGATTTTTTGCTTTGAGTTGTGAGCTAAAATTCGGGTTACGAGCGAGCTTCAGATACCCCACTGCTAGTTGGCGCAGCGAACGTGACAGTGAACGCCACAACATCAGCCCAGCATCACGCGTCTCGTTCACTTTTGATTTGACATACGAGTAATTTGAGTTACGACCTCCATCACAGAACGAATTAAACTCGTTAGTCAAGGCCCCACTGTATTACCCTTTTATTATATAGGATTAGGATGTCATTTTGTAGTTAAGGCATTTTAACATTAAATATTCTTATCCCAAATTAAAGTAACCATTGATTGTCACTGGACAGCAAACCTCTTTTAGGTTTTTGTGGTTCGTATGTCTTTAATTCTAAATAACTACTATTCTAAGATCTGAAAGTAATGTTTATTTTAGATGATAAATCAAAAGATAGCATTTGATGAAACCATACAAGATATAGGAAAATTGGGAGAAACTTTATTGGTTTTAGATGCACTGAAGTGGTAAGATGTCTGTTGGGCACCATTCCAGATATAGGACAAACAGTGTTATATAAATGACAAGCCCCTACCTGTAACTTAGGTCCTTACATTCCAGAGGAGCCTCAGGGCAGACAACACATGAACAGGTAAGAAAGTCAGGGTGGTTAAAGACAGCTGCTCTCCCTTAAGTGACAGCGAGAGGGAGCCATGTGAGGATGGAGGAGAGGCTTCCATGCCGAGTTCCTCAGATGACAATACGCCCAAGTGCAGGCAAAAGGACAGAAGGACATGGCGATGGCTGCAGCAGAGAGAAAGGGATGCCAGGAGGAATATAGTGGATTAAGACTTTGTATGCCTAGTGGACCTTGACAAAAAATATGAATTTTAGTCTAGTTGTAATGGGAAATAATTGGAGGATTATATGCAGGGAAATGATGTTCTAGAAAAAGAGGAGAGTGAGAAAGAAGCTACTGTTTGAGAATAGCGGGGAAGCAGGGAGCCCAGGTAAGAGCCAACAGTGGTTTGAACAAAAAAACAATAAAGGCTTATTTAAAGAAATTAAGTGAATCTAAAAGTAGTATCAAAGGTCTGAATGGACCAGTCACAGAAAAATAAATGCAGATTACATTTGAATATCTTCACACAAAAATGCAAATAAGACTATACTATAGTTTCTCTCCTATTGGGAGAAGACCCATAAACTTGGCATTGCATTCTTTGGTAAGGCTGTGAAGAAACAGTTGCCTTCATATATTGCAGGGAAATGCAAAATAGTTCCTCTCTATGAAGGGGACATTGGCATAATCTCACAACAATGTAGATAGATTCATTAAGAAATCCTATTTCAAGGAATTTATCCTGAAGACATACCCCATAAATATGAAACCACATATTCACAAAGTGGTTTTTTTTAAAATATATTTTTATTGATTTCAGAGAGGAAGGAAGAGGGAGAGAGAGAGAGAAACGTCAGTGGTGAGAGAGAATCATTGATCGGCTGCCTCCTTCACGCCCCCAACTGGGAATCAAGCCCACAACCCGGGCATGTGCCTTGACCAGAATTGAACCCAGGACCCCTTAGACCACAGGCCAATGCTCTATTCAGAGCCAAACCAGCTAGGGCTTCACAAAGTTTTGGTGCATTATTTTTAAAAGAAAAATATTAGAAATAACTCATGTCCAAAAGGGTCTCGTAAAGTAAACTAGTACATCCACATAGGAGAGACGTATGGAGCTATAAAAAACAAAAGTAAGATCTCTCTTTACTGCTAAGTGGTAATCTCTAGGATACATTACATGGGAAAAAGGAAGGAGAGGATATAAGTAATCTATATGACAATCAGGGAAAATATTATTTGCTTATTTAAAAAAAACCCACTGAGAGAAATTCTTGCTAATTGTGTGTCTCTGTTATTCCTTTCCTTTTAGTCGGCAGCCAGAGCGCATATTTAAGATGATGCTCAGGAATGGTTAGAGTAGAAACTTTATACATTTTCAATGCAATGCCAAACATTCTCATTTTGCTTTTGAGTTAATTTGTGAAAGCTTTGTTTTGTCATTTATTGTGACACACACACACACACTAGGGGCCCAGTGCATGATTTCGTGCACCTTGAAAGGAACTGTGGGCTGTGAGGCTGCGGTGGGCATAGGGGTGGGTCTCAGCCTATCCTCCCACTGCGGCTCTTGGTCCCCTGTCTGCCAGCAGCCCCACTCCCACCATGGCCGCTCCCATGTGCTGATGGTGTCAGCCCCACTCGCACTAGGCCCTGCTTGTACCCGCTGATGGCGCTGAGCGATTGGGACTGGCGCCAGGTGCCAGCAGCGGGTGTGAGCAGTGGCTCCAGCTCTGGCGCCAGCTGCGGGTACAAGCAGCCGGCTCTGGTACCGGCAAAGGGTGTGAGAGGTGCCTGCCAGCCCTGATTGCCTCTCAGGAGCAGGAGGAGGTGGAAAAGCCCTTAGGGGAGATCAGGGCCAGCAGCTGCCCTCGCACCTGCTGATGGCGCCGAGCTATTGGGGTTGGTGCTGGGCACTGGCAGCGGGTGCGAGTGGCAACTCTGGCGCCGTCAATGGGACCACAGTGCATGGGAGCAAAGAATTTTCAGTAACCACCAGAAGCTCACCTTGATGACAGCGATGGGCACCCCTGCTTACCTGCTCCACCATCCTGCCATGGCCAGCGCTCACCATGTTCTACCCTCTGCCACCTGCTGCAGATGCCTGCCATGTTCCATGTGCACCCCCTAGTTGTCAGCGCACATCATAGCGACCAGTTGTTCAGTTGTTCTGCTGTTCGGTCCATTTGCATATTCGTCTTTTATTATATACAATAGGATTATATCGATTGTGCTTACATTTCATTTGATTCTCACAGTGGTTTTAGTATGGGAATTATATCCGTTTTTCATTTGAGAAGACAGGCTTTGAATGGTATAAATTTGAGTTGTCCAAGTTTTGAAAAATGATGCTAGAGCAGGAATATTAATTCCAGATTCATGGCACATAGAAATAGAATTTATATATTGACACACTCATGTGAGCAGCTTTGGGTATACTACCTTTTTTCTCACTCCCATTTTAAATTTTATTAAAGCAATTAAATTGTACGGTTAAAATAGTAACATTGCATAATGTGAAATGAAATTGAAGTAAATTGCAACTCAGAAATAAAGTCTGAGACACTAAGCAAAGTGCTTTTTAGAAATACAAAAAAAAAGGTGCATTTCTCTATATGAAGTGTCACATCTTAGTCACTAAAACATGGATTGATGATTATAACAAGGCAAGACTGAGAACCAAGGTAGAGGCAGCTAAATGAGTGGTTTAGAAGCCAGAGTTAGGGTCATTAGAGGCTAAAAAATCAGAAGCAAGACTCAAGGAGTGGTAGACTGGGGGGCCCAGGAACATGCTATATGCACTTTTGTGAGTCAGGCCAGTTCAAGGCCATTGGGTAGGAATTACCTGACTGAGGTGAAAAATGTGGACTCAAATAAAATCACCAGTGTATATGATCATTGTTAGAACCCAAATTTTGTGTTTGGGCCATGAAAGTGATATAATGTATAGTAAATGCAATGTGTAGTATAGGGATGATAGAGACTTCAGTAAATGCAGGAAGCCTTAAGTAAACAGGTGTCAGCTGTTGGCCCAGAAAATTTCTGACATTTCTATTTAATTGGAATATATTGACATCACAGACTTTCTGAAATATGCTGCTTCTGTCAAATAAGTCCTTGGTCACCATCCTTATATTTTGACAAGGAAAAATAATTTATTGACGGTTAACAATTGCATAACTTTAGTACTATTAGCCTTTAGTAATGCATTTTATTTATTTTAAGGTTGCTTATATCTTCATATTTTTAACATCTATGCAACTGAAATGGATCTTAGAATTGATAGAATCTTAGGTTAAGGGGAAAGCAGTATTCGATGTCAGTGGGGTTTTACATATTTCTTCCTCTTGGGAATATTTACATTGAGGCCTTAGTTTAATGTTTTAAAGTCATACTTTCCCTAGATCAACCTATTATGTTGTTAAATTAAGTTGGGATTTAAATAATACAAAAGTGGTAGGTCTTTAGAATGCAATTTTAATCACAACCCCTAATCATGAGTCAACAATATTTCTTCTAAAACATTCTTAGAGCCCTAACCGGTTTGGCTCAGTGGATAAGCATCAGCCTGCTGACTGAAGGGTCCCAGGTTCCATTCCGGTCAAGGGCATGTACCTTAGTTGCAGGCACATCCCTGGTACGGGGGTGTGCAAGAGGCAGCTGATGGATATTTCTCTCTCATCGATGTTTCTAACTCTCTATCCCTCCCCCTTCCTCTCTGTTAAAACTCAATAAAATATATTAAAAAAATAAAACATTCTTAGAGTTTTCTAAAGAAATAATTTTGGGAAGGATTCACATGTAAGATGCACAGTAATTTCCTGTATGTGCATGTTGAGGGGGGCAATCATGATTTGCTTAATAGTTTTCAGTCTTACCTTTGTGATAGTGAAAACAGTGTAGTCTCGTTTATCAGTCTCTTTAGGCTCCAGGGAAAACAGTTAATGGAGAGTACAGAAATACTGTGTGTGTATGAGTTTCTGTCTAATGGCTTAAATAGCCATTCTATCAAATAGCAATGCAGTATTTGTCATTAGCAAAAAGTACAAGCTATACATAAAATGGTTTCAGGCTATAAGCAAAATCCTATCTAATAAAAGAGAAACATGGTAATTGGCATACAACTGCTACCCTTCCCATTGGCTAATCAGTGAGATATGCAAATTAACTGCCAGCCAAGAAGGTGGCCGGCAGCCAGGCAGCTTGAAACTAACATGAGGCTTGCTTGCTTCAGTGAAGGAGGACTCCAGTTCTTCCCTGCTGCTTGCAGGCCTCTGAGCTGCAACTTTAAACAACTATGTAACAAATACTGCCGGACTTCAGCCAGCAGGATCGCAACATTGTAAGCAAAGGCGAGAAACCTACTTTCAGCAGCAGAGGCCTAAGAGCGGGAGCCAAGCCTCAAAGCTAAAGCTGGCCCAGAATAAAAAAGAAAAAAAAGGAGCAGTTGGGAGCTTCAGTCACCCCCAGCCTGAAAACAGCC
>NW_006287548.1:3765025-3802019 GCF_000327345.1 Myotis davidii
CTCCCGAGGGGTCCCAGACTGCGAGAGGGCACAGGCCGGGCTGAGGGACCCCCTTCCCCGCCGAGTGCACAAATTTTTGTGCACCGGGCCTCTAGTACTTTATAAAAGTCTCATGCGAATTGACAACATTAGGTCTCTAATGGGTACAGTACATACAGTGCCAATACATATAAATGATAGGCAACTCACCAAAGTGGATATAGCACTGTTAACTGTGGCCAAACTATAATCAAAGAAATGCAGATTAGAGAGACCATGAGATTCCTCATTCACATCACTAGGACTTTTTTTCACGTATCCAGTGCTGGAGTAGGAGCTAAAACTGGTATGATTGTTGGCATTATACTGTAATATGCTGCCACCCTTTTTAGAAAGCAACTTTGTATTATATATTGAGCCATGAAAATGATCTAATCTTTTGGTCTAGTCATCTTATTTTGAAGATCTTTCCTACAGAGATTAAAATAACTTGTTTTAAAAAACACCATATGTGTTATAAGAGTAGAACTTTGTAAGTACTTAAACCCCAATAGGAGATTGGCTAAGTAAAGCCTGGGAATAACTTTATGGGCTATTATGACATTAAACAGTAAATATGCTGCAATGAGGTAGAGATAGCTTGTAACACAATAGGAAATAAATTGAATACTGATTACAGCTTTCTTTAAAAACGAAGTACATATAAGAAAATCAACTAATAGTAATGGTTGTGAGTATATGGGTAATTTTTATATTTTTTAAGTTTCAATTTTTAAATTTATTTAAAATATTTAGGAATATTTCCCCCTAAACAATATGCTTATATTAATATATTGATTTTTTCAATTTGGTTATTTTTATAGAAAAGGATATCGTCTTTTTTCCCCCAATATTATTCTGTATTAGTTTCAGTGTACAGCAAAGTGGTTAGTACCACTGCCTCAAAAATACCCAGCTGGCCCCATACAATACTATTGACTATATTCCCAATGCTGTAATCTACATTTCTGTGGCTATTTTGCAACTACCAATTTGTACTGCTTAATTCCTTCACCTTTTTTTAACCAGCCTTCCAACCTCAATTCCCTTTGACTGCTGTCAGTCTGTTCTCTGTATGAGTCTGTTTTTATTTTGTTTGTTTATTTTGTTGGTTAGATTCTACAGATAGGTGAAATCATATGGTATTTGTCTTTCTCTGATTGGCTTATTTCACTTAGCATAATACCCTCTTTCCATCCATGCTGTCTCAAAAGGTAATATTTCCTTCCTTTTTGCAGCTAAATAGTATTCCATTGTGTAAATGTACCACAGCTTTTTTTATTCACTCATCCACTGATGGGGACTTGGGTTGCTTCCAAATGTTAGCTGTTTTAAGTAATGCTGCAATGAACATAGGGGTGCATATATTCTTTTGAATTAGTGTTTCGGGTTTCTTCAGATATATTACCAGAAGTGGAATCACTGGGTCATAAGTAGTGCCATTTCTAATTTTTTGAGGAACCTCCATACTGTTTTCTATAGTGGTTGCACCAGTCTGCATTCCCACCAACAGTGCATGAGGTTTCTCTTTTTTCTATATCCTTGCCAATACTTGTTTGCTGATTTATTGATGATAGCCAGCCATTCTGACAGTTGTGAGGTTATATGGGTAATTTTTAAACAAAGCATTATGTTGGCTCTTACAAATGTTGGTTTATGATATATGTTAAAGGAATGAGCAAATGGCTTTTACCTGCTCCCACCTTCAGTGTGATCATCCATGCTGCTGATTAACCAGGTCTCTTTTAGTTGCAAGTTGAAGGAACTCTATTGCAAAATAGCTTAAATTTTTAAAAAAGTATTGGTTTGTATAACTAGAATTTACAGAATAAAAACCTTGATCCAGGAATTAAATTATTTTCTCAGAACTTGTCTCAGTTCTGCTCTCCTGTTGATCTCTACTGAAAAGGCTTCTACCTCCTGATGGAAAAGGGAGCATCACAACTCCCGTCCAGCTAAGGATCCTGACTACAGCTCTGTATTTCTCTTTTGGTTCTTGGGAGGTCCCAGGCCAGCTGTGATTGGTTGGCCAGCCCTGGGGCATGAACCCACTCTGGAACTCTCTGTGTAGGGTAGGAGGATTCCCATATTTTTTCTTTTTCTTTAAAAAAAAATATTTTATTGATTTTTTACAGAGAGGAAGGGAGAGAGATAGAGAGTTCGGGGAAGGGAGAGGGAGAGATAGAAACATCCATGATGTGAGAGAATCATGGATCACCTGCCTCCTGCACATCCCAAATTAGGGACCTACCCCTCAAACCGGGCATGTGCCCTGACCAGGAATCGAACCTGGGACCCTTCATTCCAAGGGCTGACACTCTATCCACCTAGCCACACTGGTTAAGGCAGTCAGTCACTAAATTTAAAAACCTTTATCATGCCATAGGCACTGATACAAAATGTGGCTACTTCTGCAAACATTTCTGCTTATTTTTTAGGTTCAGATGCAATATATTTGTTTTATTTTTGTCAGGAAATAGTCCTGAATCCTTTCAGAAGCCTGAGGTTAGAAGCAGCTGTGGAAGTCTCTGTCACTTTGTCAACTGAATTAATTTATTTTTCAAGTAGATAACATTGTCACATTTTTTAAATATGTGGGAAAAAGTCTTTAAAATAATTTTATGGGCTTTTTACATAAAAATGTTTAATAGAAGTTCCAGAAGCAGTTTAATAAACTTGAAGGAATTTCCTTAAAAAACAAAGCAGTTGGTTTAGCTCTATAAATTTCCAGTGCTGGCAGTACCAGTAAAATGAATGGTTCAGATTCCTGTTAAACCAGGAAGTCCCAAATTATGTTTGTGCAAGATTATAACTGTATTACTTGGAGGGTAAAGGTATTCTAGTTAGATAAATTTGTGAAATGCTGTTAGACATTATTCATTATTGGACTGATTAGTTTTTAACATAGCAGTGTGCATTTTGATTCCCTAAGTAACAGTGTTACAGTGTAAAAACATCCTTTTAAAAAATAGAACCATTATTATGTGGTTAGAGAAATAGTGCCTTAACCATTCCTCTGATCAGGATGTTGGTCCACTTTCTTATAAGATTGGTTAAGTGGTTTGAGTTGGACATTATTGAGTACTATAGGGGATTTCTTTTTTCTTTGTTTTAATGACAACTTTATTATTTTGTATGGTGGTAAACTTTGTTTAATGGAAATGTAGGTACTTTTTTTGTATTCTGGCTGAAATAGATTATCCCACCTTGGTGCAAGCTGGACTGCAGTCAGACTTACACTTACATAGGTACAGCACAGTTTTTTTTACAAGCAGCCCTATGACCAGCTCCAGAAAGTATTCTTATTGAAGCCCAAAATAATTATGTGGCATAGAAGGAAGAAGTAGAACTTTTTAGCTTTGGAAATTGAGGGCAAAACGTTTAAAATCACTTTTATGAAAGTATTAAAAATTGCTCTCATAAAAGTGTTCCTATTGATTAGAACATGGAACTTTTATGCTTTCCTTTTAAATCTGCCATGATGTATAGCCCCCAAATAAGCCACAGCTAACTAAGTTCATTTGTTGAATAAAGTTAGAATTAGCTTAAATGTCTAACGGATATTTGCCCAAAACAACTCACTTGGTTTTGGCATATTTAATATATTGGTTGGTATCTGACAGTAACTGGCCACAGCGTAATTTGCTTCTTGAGACTGTTCCTGGAATGTGCTGGTAATATCAGCATAAATGAGGGGACTATGTATTTTTAATCGATAAGTAGGAGGAAAGCACATATGATTCGTGTAAAAGTTGGATAAATTATTTAGGTGCAAGTTTTTAAAAAAGTCTAAGACATAGCCTGGTTTTATTCCAATGTATAAAATGATTCTATAGTTTTACATTTTTCCAGGAGAATTTTCATATTGTTGCCTTTACTAAAATTGGCTTGTTATCATTACTAACACTGTTAAAAGTGATTAATATTGATGTGTAGCTGTTTTTAAAATCATATGTTTTTCTACTCAACTAAATTAGCATGTCTTTTTCTCTTCTTTTTATACAGAGTTAGCTTTGGAATCAAACCCTTCTGACCATCCAAGGGCAAGCACAATTTTCTTGAATAAATCTCAAACGGATGGTAAGAGAATATTTTTTTCCTCTGAGAAGTTTGAAACTGTTTTTGTTTTCGTATTAGAGAAAGTATTCAGTGAGAACTGGTAGCTATCTGTTTACACATTTTGCCACCTCTTTATCAACACAGTCAATTGGCCACATGATTTAGATGTGGCCAATTCCTCCAAACAGCTATGTCCTTTCCCCCTTGCTCCAAAGAGCATACGTTTTAAAGATGAGTGATAGGATTTAGGTCCCAATTAGGTTTCCATTTTGAACAAATAAAAAAATTAGTTTATATATGAAGATTGAATTTGTGATTTTTGCCCCTATTACAGAATATCTGTTAGGTCAAAAAGTAAAACTAAGTTTTTAGATTTACTTTGTGGAGCTCATCTTGCCAGGTGATTTAAATTATAATTTTTGTTAAAAATTATTTTTAAAATGGAATGGAATTTTGTATATTGGTAATCTGTCACATAATCAGCAACTTTACTTTTCTATGGCATTTGTATCAGAATTGATCAGTTAATTTTTTTTTTATTCTTAGTGCGAGAAAAGAAGAAGAACAACTATGTAAACCATGTAAGTAAACAGTTGAAAAGTAAGAAACTAACAGTTTGAAGTAAACATTGTGATGATTCCTAGAAAATATAATGGACCCAGTACCATTAGTATGGACATCTCTTTGTAGATTTTATAAATCTCTTTTGTTTTCATAATTATCAAATATGTATTCAGGAAGTCTTCAGGTTAGTAATGCTCATTTTTAAAGGGTTCTGACATTTAAGTTTTAATAACATGGTGTGGTTTAAAGATACACCTTATAATTTTTTAGCCTTAATTTTTAAATCTTATTTTTTTTAAAAAAGTAACAAAAGTATAATAGCTAAGTTAATTTTTAGCACTATTTATTGACTTCCTGTCATAGCAGGTGAATCTTAGCTTTCTCTACCATGATCTTATTTTCCTCCCTCTGTTCCCTCAGCATGTTACATGGTTTTTATTAAAGAATCAGTGTTTACATTATTATGACTATAAAAATATTTTTTACTGTTGAGCCTTATAGTTCTCTGGCTGTGCCACTTCCTTGGATACCCTTCATTCTTTTTCTCAAGTATAACTGAAATCTAGGCACTTCTATACTTTTTCAGGATAATCTAATGCCTCTCTTCCTAGCCAAGATTTTACATAGCCAAATGCAGTAAGTAGGCTGGATTTCCTGCTGCAAAGAAAGAACAAAACAAAACAAAACACAACTGCCACCACACACACATTTTCTGTAGCAATTTGACAGAGATGACCATCAGACAGAAATACTACATTTATGCTACATTAACTTAATACTTATTCATTTCTCTGTGTGTGGAATTAGTTTCCTGACTATATTCTCTTGCCTGTTTTCTAACAATTTTCCCTCCAAATGTTGTGACATTTGTCACCTGCCTATCAAAAATATTTTCCATCTGTTTTATTTTTATTTTTTGGAAACAACATTCCTTAGCTTTTATCATCCCACTCTAGTATAAACTGGTTTTCCCTAGACCTGCTCTGTGCCTGTTTTCCTGGCATATCTCCTTGAAGTGATCTGAGATCTCACATAACTGCTGTCTTGTGTTGGATCGCCTATGTCCTCGATTCTATGTTCCCTCTGTCTTGTTATACTCCCTTATTTCATTGGAGCACATTTCCCTTGGAAAGAGTACATAGGCAGAAGTTTTTAGAGATCTGGCCTTTCTGAAATGCCTCCTATTTGAAGTATAGAAGTCTAGGTTGCAACTAATTTTTGCAGTTCCAAACCATTTCTACTGTTTTCTTATTTGCGGAGTTGGCATTATCTTAAATCTGTTGACATTATATGATACATTGTATATTACAATTTTAATCATTTCCCCCCATCCTTTTGGAAGCTTTTAGTACCTTCTGTTCCTGGAAGTTTGAAATTTCATAGTATGGTTTAGTATGTTCCTTTTCATTTTTTTTGTGTGGCCACTAAGCCTGCAGATCTTCACTTATGGCAGTGAATTTAAAAATATATGTATTTTCTGTATTTATTTTTTCTAGTATTTGTATTACTCAGAAGTTGGAACTCTTAGACCAGTATTCCTGCATGAATTTCTAACCTTTCCCCCCCCTCTTATTTTCCATTTCTTCTTGTTCTACTTCCTAGGGATTTGTTTGACTTTATGCTCCAACCTTTCTATTAAATTCTTTGTTTTGTCTATCTTTTTAATTTATTGAGTTCTCTTATATTCTGTCACTTTTTTTTTATAGCATTAGTTTTTCCACCAGTGCAATTTTTTTGTCTTTCTGAGGTTAAGAACTTTTTTTTTTTAAATGTTTTCATTTTGTCACTCCCATTAATTTCCTTCTTCCTGTTTCAGTCTCTCTTGCTTGTTGGCTTTCCTCAGATGTGTGGTGGTCTCTGGCTGTATTTTAAGATGTAATTGGAAGCACCAGGAGTGAGCAGGACTTTTGTTAACTGATAGTCCTCATTGCAGGATTTTGGGATCAAGCCTCTGAATTTGGAACCGGCCTTTGGTTCTGTCAGATAAACTGGCATTCTTATTCTTGTCCCAGCCACACTCTATAGGCACCAAGTTTGTGCTGCTTCTGTTCTGCCATATCAATTACCACTCCTTTATCTAGTCCTCAGCTTTCAAACATTAAAAATTACATGCTTTTTTCTCCTATACTGTGTATAACTTTTTTTTATGCCTTTAATTCTAATGAGATATCTCTGAAAGGAAGGGGAGAGGAAATATGTAGATTTGTGGTCAGTCCATCATGTTTAACTTAGATTTACACTTTAAATATAAGTTCTAGCGTGGCTGGTGTGAGTCAGTGGTTGAGTGTCGACCCATGAACCACAAGGTTACCAGTTCAGTTCCCTGCCAGGACACATGCCTGGATTATGGGTTTGATCCCCAGTAAGGGGTGTGCAGGAGACAGCCGATTGATGTTTATTTCTGATTAATGTTTCTACCTCTCTACCCTCTCACTTCCTTCCCTTTCTTGTTAAAAAAAAAAAGAAAGAAAAATCATTAAAAACATTAAAAAAATAAATGTAGGTTCTAAGTTTAAAGTTAAAGTTTTAATTCAATGATATTAATTCAGAGAATATTTTTGGCTATACCTATAATTAGCATACTACACTTTTCTACTAAAGCCTTAATTAAGAATTCTATTTAAACCATGTACCCTGCCATATTGTCCCATTTATATGCAACATAGATGGAGCAGTTTTCATTAATGCAGAAAGTATTAGAAATTTTAAGTTAATTAAAAGTCCTTAATTCTTAATATTCACAACTTGTGAAAAAGTGGAAAAAAGTAAGTGGCTTTATTTTTTAATGGGTTAAGATGAGGCAGTGAGCACAATGGGTGGAAGCAGAATTTCAACAGGTACTTGATCTTTAATAGTAGGGTTTGGATTGTGACTTATTAGACTTCTAGGTATGATTATTTTTCTAGTCTTTGCCATTGGACCGTAGTCTACTTAGCAACCCCTTCACTTTCTTGTAAAGATTGTCAAAGTCCATCTATTCTGTCATTAGTGTTAAATGAAGATAAAGTATGACTCTTTGTCCCTGTCTATCCTAGTGACTAACTTTAATAATACCCATCAACACTAAATTGTCAGTAGTGTTTTGGCTGTTTAATTTTTTTTTTTTGTATTTGCATTTTTTTTTTATCTTTGTCAGTGTAGTGTATTTGAGGTTGTAGGCCAGCAACAGTAAGGCTTTAACCGTAAAGGACATTTGTCTTAAGTTTTCAAGCAAGATAAGGGGAAAGGAACCTGCTGGCGCCAATGTATCCAGGCTTTGCTCAGAAGCTTAATTCTGCCACCCTGTAGTGAATACTAGATATTTGATCCTGAAAGTTTGAATAGTTGGGAGTAGGCCTGGAGTGATGAGCAAGTGTTGAATGTTTCTTTCGCTGGATCTATCCAGTATACTATAAGTTGCTAATTTACTAAATGAACCCCTGTGAGGCTATAAGCCCATGTCTAATTATGAATATTAAATGTGTTAGCACTAATATTTTCAAAGAGAAACCAATATACATTTATAAAAGAAAAAAATTTAAATAGAGAAAAGGGGAGCAAATATCACCCAAACCTTTACCAACTCATCTGTATTTTGGTGCATTTTTCGCCTGTTCTTCATACTTCCCCAATGTATAAGTTTTAGTCATAGTTAGACTTTGTTATGGTGTATTAAATGCCACATTACACCTTAATATTAGTGACCTTAAAAGATAACCTTTCATTTAGAATAAAAGTATTTGAATGAATTTTCATATTTCATGCTGTATTTGTTTTTTGAGATCCCAAAAGTAAATTACATTAACTGCATAGCTTAAATAATAACAGAGTTTTAGCTATAGTTAAAGCATTTCTAGTTTCAAGGAGAATTTGTCCCTTCAAATATTACTTTTCAAAAATGCACTCTCTGGAACTTTTGGTTAATAAGGAATAAGTGGCTTTGCAGTGAAACATCTGAAACAAGTGAAATGGTGTTTTATGTAATATATAGATATTTCTGATTATTGGCTATTGGCAATTTTTAAATGTTCTGTATTTTAAAAGGCATAAACTAGATTTTGTCCCTACCCCATATTTTGAGTATTTGTGGGGCATACTGATGGGAAAGTATGGCAGTATGATAAAAACTATTTTATATTGATACAAGGAAGGAAGGCTCATCTGAATTAGTTTTTTTAAAATACAATAAAAACAAGCATATTAAAATTGTTGCTATTCTGTAATATTAAAGAATGCTACTTTTACTTTCAGCTACTTACAGTGATTGGGATTAGTTATTGGCCTTTAAGGAAGAGAATTGTCCTAACATAGTTTAGGCTATTTCAGTATTTGATCATTGCTGTATTATTGGGCTTTTTACAAATCAATGGATAATTCTAAAATAAATGGATACTTCTAAAGTGTTTTGAAGGTAGATTATTCTCTGGAGGGCCTCAAAAAGTTCATTGTCACCTCTCCAATACCACTGCAGATAAATTCTAATTTGTATTTGTAGTTAAGATTTACCTTCCAGTTGTAATTAATTTCAAATAATTTTTCAAACACTAGTTGAACTTCTAATTTGTCTCAGATTCTGGAGGTAGGAGAAGAGACAAGTCCTCCCTTCCCTAGAGAAGTTTCCTTTTTAATGAGGGGGATTCCCTGTAAGCAGTTCATGGAATATAAGAAGAATCTTAATGCTTGTTTGACATTTTAACCAAGGAAAAAACACACTTTTATAGGTTTAACTTACTGTGACATTTTCTTCTATTTCCCTTCCCCTTCAGGTATCTCCAGGGCACCTTACTAAAAAATATAGCTCATGCTCAACTATATTTCTAGATGACAGCACAGTCAGCCAGCCTAATCTTAGAACCACAGTACAATGGTGAGTACAACTAGGTTGCCAAGGGCTGAGTGACAGACCCCGTTATGCTAAAAGCATCCTAGCCACACATAATTTCAGTCATTTGATTGTCCTTTTTAGTGACCAGGTTAAGCAACTGATGCCAACTATATATTGATTGCAAGGACCTAAATATGAATTTTCAATTTTTATTTTAACCTTAGAGTGGATGGAAGAAAGGAAGTCCAGTTAGCAAATAAGAAATCCCAGAAAAATTACTTACCTTTACCTGATAACATTTCTGTTGTTAAGACATTATTGAACATAATGAAAAGGAGAGGTGCTTTTTATTGGATGTTTCTAGGAAAAAAATATTTCTTTATGAGACATAGACCTAAAACAATGAGTACTACTTTGGAAGCTACTCTTGGAAGGAGGAACAGTTTGTCCCCTACTGGCACCAGAGTGTATGTGCATTTAAATTTAGTTGGATTTTGTCAGATTTTCCCCATTTTCCTTTTTTCCTCTGCACTATTTCTGTATAAAAATTCACTTCTCCTTTCTATCCCCCAAAGAGGGAGAAATGCATGAAATCAGTATATATCTCCAAGACCCTAAATCAATCCATGTATAAGAAAAATCACAACAGAAAAAAATGAGAAAGGTGAAATTTTGGAAACATAGCCATTGTCAGGTTTATACTTAAGCAAACGTGAACAGCATGTCTTGATAATGAAAACTATTCATATATTTCTAGGAGTATCACATAGTCCACAATTGGTGGAGATGCACTTTAAAAATACCCTAATATGAATCTTTCAAGCATATTTAAAAGGGAACTAAACCAAAACAGGATGTAGAGCTTCCTGACTGCCCACTGGAGCTGTCCAAGGAATATAATCAAAGTCTCCTTGGAATATGAGTGTTTATTTTCCAGAACACAGTTTGGGACATGCTGTCTGAAAATATTGATATCCTCATCCCTAATTTTATTTTTCAGTCTTAAAAACATAATTAGTTCATAACTTTAATTTTGCTTCTAATGTACCAGCTTCTTTGCTAATTAAATTATCAGTACTTTTACTTTAATTAAAACTAGCAATTTCACAATCATAATAATAGAACTTCTCTTACTTATAACAATAGTTGAGATCAAATTGTGTTTTGGCAAAAATGGAGCCTCATCTCTCTCTAAAGTCCTGAGCTTTGGCACCTATTGAGTAATCACTGAATATTTTTATTCAGCCAAGGCACTAAATCATGAGTAAGAAACCACTCGACGTTGGCTGCATTCTGCAGATTCTTTTGAATTTAAAAGATTCTGATGTTACAGCATATAAAGATTAACCTTGCTCAGACAAGTAGGTTTCATACTTATTTCTCCAAATTAGTGTAATTTTTGAAAGTACAGTAAGTTTTAATTTGATCTCATTAAGTTTTGAAAATGATCATTCAGGACATTCACTATTGGTGAAATAAAGGTTGAGAAAATTAATAGAGCTACTTGACTTTTAGGGATGATTTTGAAAAATGTTTATCATGGGATAGTAGTACATTGTTCTCAATGGGGTGGGTGAGCCTTATTAGAATCACTTATGCAACTTTTTTCCAAAATATGTCTCTAAATCATGCATCTCCCCCACTTCCTCAACACACACTCTCACTCTCCACAAGCCTTTTGATAAGCTGAGGAAGGCTGTGAGGCATGACTATATGAACAGAAGCATCCATGGTGATTCTGATCATTTTATTTTATTTTTTCCATCACTGCTTATCTCCTCTAGGCCCTCTTCCCCCTCCTCCCATTCCCCTTCACCCTGTAATCAGTAGGATATTTGGCATGATTCTATGAGCAAAAGTATCCAGGGTGATTCTGATCTTAATCCTGATTCACGTGTTCCCAAACTTTGCTGCACATTGCAATCACCCGGGGAGCTTTAAAAAGAATCCCAAGCCGTTTAAATCAGAACATCTAGAGATGGAAACAGGCAGTTTTTAAGGCTCCTCAGATGATCCCAGTGTACAGCCAAGCTTGGGAACCACTGCCTGGTTGGCCTGTAGGGGAAAGAGAACTGCTTCTAGTTATTGGTGGGACCTTGAGCAAGTCCGTTGTAAGCCTTGGTTCCCTTCTGTAAAATGGTTTGTTGAATTAAATGTTATCTAAGGTTCAGTGGTCATTTTCAGCTTTGAAATTTTATGCTTTGAATTCTCTGATTTTCAAATCAATTTGAAGATGAAACTGAAGCACTATAGAAGTATCCATCTTTGATGCTAACAATTGTATGAGCCTTTTTTTACAAGTGCTAATATTATATAGACCTAGTTATAAAGTTCAGATTTGCCTTCCCTCAATTATTTTGAGCTTCATTTTAGACACTTGAGGACAAAGAGGAAAAGCATATAACTTAACCAAGAAAACCCCTTTGGTGTGTAGTACACAGTATCTTTGAATAGCATGCAGTTATTCAGTTAGGAATACAATAACTTACATAGTATCTGAGGATTTACACCTGCTCATTAATATTTCATTTAGGCTACCTTGGTAGTAGCTTATTAAATGTTACACTGTAGTATTATGCTGCATTGTTAGCACTGCTTATTTCAGGATAGACTGTTTACTTTGTGGGTTCTTATATTTGCTCTTAAGATTTTATTTGATATAGGGCACTTTATTTGCCTTTACAGAAATGATGGAAATGGGTGGGATAGTGAACTAAATAAACTGAAATGCCGAGCCTAACAACCTTCTTTAAAAAGCACAAAAACTACTGTATAGCTTAAATTGAATCATGTGCACAAATATAACTTGTACAGAATGAAAGGTTCTATGGGTGAAAGGGCAAATGATGGGAAATATGTAATAACTTATATATTATAATAATCAACCCAAATATGTCTTCTAACAGCATATTACTTAGCTTTTGGTTTTCCTATTTTTGCTAAAAGCCAAAGAACTAAAACAAGGGGAAAAGTACCCATATGGATACTGTTCTGAATGAGGATTTCAAGGCCCCTGGGCATCTGGGAAGGTCTTCCCCTACTCTAACCCCTTTTTAAAAATGTGCTCATACCTAACATATTAAAATTACAATTGTTACAATTTTTTTTCCTCCACAGTGTGACGTTAGCAATATATTACCACATAAAGAACAGGTGAGTTTAAAAACCTGTCTTGTTAATCTAGCAGTAAATTTACAAGCTATCAAGTTTAGTGTTAGGAAATAACTATAGACATTATTGGAGTGAACTGTAGAGTGCTTTTATTACATTATTGAAGTGAATCATTTGTTTTTGTCTTAGGACTCTAATGCTTAAGTTATTGTGGATCCCAAAGAGTATTTGTTTGTATTAGAAATTAAAATTGAGAATTTAAAAATAAGTCCATTGTATGTTTAAACAGGATTTTTATAGCACTCTTGAAATTTTGAACTAGATAATTTTTGTGCATTAGAGGATATTTAGCAGCATCCCTGGCCTCTCTATGCCTTCTACTCAATAGTTGCCAATAACAGCCTCTCCTCAGTCCACATTGTGACACCAGAAAAATCTCTCCAACCATGACCAAATGTCCCCTGGGGGACAAAATCACCCCTGATTGAGGACCATAGTATTAACATAATTATTTTTCGCAACAAAAAAATGAGTGGAAAGGGTGTCATTTATTGTACGTTTTTGCAAATCTATTTAATGTCTGGCTTACTGTAAGACAGATGATTTTCATGTATGCTCTGTCTTCAATCATTTGCAATTACTTCAGTCATTTGTTTTGAAAAACCAACATGAAGAAGACCCAGTTTCATGTAGTTATATAGGCACAAAATTGTGTATTTCTAAAGCCTTCAAATAATTGTGGATATTCTTTGATACCATGCCAAAAGTCCATAAGTGCTGGACTGATTCCATTAGTTACAATGGAATTTAAAATCATATCCACAAACTTATAGTAGGTAATTTGTTAAATTAATACCCATTGATCTATCTTGTATGTTTAATGAATGTTTTATTTGCACATGATTTTATTATAATATTATGTATTGGTCATTTGGAAAGTATTGGTTCACATTTCTTTATAAAGTGGCAAAAGCTCACTTTTGTTAGTATCACCACCAATCTTAAGTATTGAAAAGCTGTCAAGCTCACAAAAGAAGGTACATATTTTCCCAAATTCTGACTTTTAGCTTGAGAGCTTGAATTGTGTCATTGGCAACAAACATACAAATTATTTTCCTTGAAGTGCCAGGCTCATTTTTTGTTTTTGAGACAATGACAGTTGTACTATCAAATAAAGATGTTATTCTATGAAAAAAAAGGGCTTCTTCAGCTCACAACTAAGTCAGAAGTGCTTTTCCTTAACCACATTTTAGAATGCAAAAGTGCTTAATGCATACTTTCCATTTATTCAAAATATAAGGAGAATGATCAAAGTTTAATAACACTATAAATTTCTACTGCTTTATCAAGGATGTTCTTAAGCAAAGCAGTTTTTTTTTTCAACTGCAAGTGGCGGTGAAGAATAGAATGACTACTAGAGACCTGGTGCATGGATTCATGCACACTGAAAGGAAATTAATTAGAAGGTGGCTGGTGGGGTGGGACTGGGCAAGATGGCCAGACACGCCCTGGAGCCAACCTGCCACGGTCCCTCCCTGGCCAGCTGCACCTGGGGTGGCACCAGGGCTCGAAGGGTGTCTGTGGTCTGTGGAGTGAGCAGGGTCCCTCCAGCAGGTGGGGTCCCTCTACCTGGCCTGCAGGGATCGGACTGAAACCAACAGCCTGACATCCTCCCAGGGGGCCTGGAGTGTGCGAGGGTACTCTGCAAAGTTGCTGTTGCTCGGCAGCTCCTGCATTGAGTGTCTGCTCCCTGGTGGTCAGTGCATGTCATAGCTACCGGCTGGTTGCTCAGCTTTTTATACATATAGATAGAAGATTGCAAATGTCAGAAAAAAGGCAGGCACTGCCTTAATATTCCTATAAAAATGGTTTTGGCCCTGACCAGTTTGGCTCAGTGACTAGAGTGTCTGCCTGTGGACTGAAGAGTCTCAGGTTCGATTTCGGTCGAGGGCATGTACCTTGGTTGTGGGCACATCCCCAGTATGGGGTGTGCAGGAGGCAGCTGATCGATGTTTCTCTCTCATCAATGTTTCTAACTCTCTGTCCTTCTCCCTTCCTGTCTGTAAAAAATCAATAAAATATATTTAAAAACAAAACAAACGGTTTTGACCTCATGGGCTTCCTGAGAAGAAAGGGTTCTAGGGAAACCCCAGAGGCCTACAGAATATACTTGGAGCACCACTCTTTAAATGAGCAGAGTATATTAGTGTGGTGAACATTTAAATCAAAAGACTAGTTACTTTTAAAATAAAAAGGCAAGTTTTTAACTTAAACTATTTAAGAGACAAGAAATACATAATAACAATCCTATATAATAAAAGCCTAATATGCGAAGTGTCTGACCATTCGTTCGACGGTTCAACCAGTTGGTATGATGCGTACTGGCCACCAGGGGGCAGACGCTCTGACAGGTAGGTTAGCTTGCTGCTGGGGGTCTAGCCGATTGGGAATGGGTGAGACGGGACGGACCCGCCCTGGAGCCCTCCTGTGCTCCCTCCTTGGCCCCCATCATGCACCAGTAGGGTCCCTTGGCCTGGCCTGCACCCTCTTGCAATCTCCGACCCCTTGGGGGATGTCAGAGAGCCGGTTTCGCTGGATCCCTACAGGCCAGCAGGGCGGGACTGGGACTTGGCAAGATGGCCAGGCACTCCCTGGAGCCAACCTCCCGTGGTCCCTCCCTGGCCGGCCGCACCTGGGTGGTGCTGGGGCTGGAAGGGTGTCTGTGTATAAGAAACTAGTAAGAGAAAAAGAAAGGGAAAAACATGACTCTCATATTCACATGAATTAAAATTCTAAGGGCGACATTGTCTACTACTACCGCATTATAAAATGTTTGTGTGTGTTCCGCTGTGAGGTCAGAGGAGTGCAAATGTATTTGGTTCACTAGCATTGCCGTCAGGGAGGGTCAATGCATATTAGGGCAACTCTAGCTAGCCATCATAGAAATGATTTCACAGAATTTGAAATGCTGAGTAAAGAGATCAGGAAACCCTCTTACCAAATCCAAGAGAAGAATTTGTAAAACTGCTTTTTGAAGGTTAAGCTTCTCCCTCTACCCATCTCTACTCCCAGCAGTTGTGTTGCTAAGATATTATCAATTTCTGAATTAGTTTTAAAAAAACATATTCTTATTTTTTAGAGATGCAAATAGATCCTTGGATATTTTTGATGAGAGATCACATCCACTCACAGTAAGTCAGTTTTATATTGAAGTTGTATTTTTCTCTCACACAGTTGTGTTTATTTCATGCTGATTTGCTTTGAAATTAATTACTAAAAGAAAATTACTCCCAGGTTGAAGTCAAAGTCATCTTCTTTTAAATTCTTTTCCCCACCCCATGTTGTATCTAATTACTTTACAAAAGAAGTGTTTTATAAGGGATATGTCAGTAAGAACTGAGTTGCAGCTTTGTATAATTAGTGAGCTAAGATAAGTAAATGGATCCAAAAAATCCCAAAGTGTATCTTTGTAAAAGATAATTTTCAGTAGCATCAAACAATATAAATATTTGTAAATAAACTTAATAGAGATGTTAACATCTCTATGAAGGAAATTAAATAACTATTTAAATTTTAAGTTAATTAAAAAGACAAATACTTTCAAATTCACTACTTCAGATGCTCTATAGCAGTATGTGGCTGGTGATTACTGTATAAAGCAGTACAACCTTAGACTTGGTGGTTACAGGAAACAAAATTATTTTCAGAGTTGATTGCAGAGAAGCATGACATGGTGATCAAGACTTTTGAGCTTAAAAATAACTTACATTTAAATAAAATTCTGTAGCAGGAAGGTAGAAGGAAAACAAATAAATTATCTGAGGTTGTGCCTATATTTTTCTTTAATGAATGGTGGTGGTGAGTACTGAATCACTATTATTTTTTAAGATCCCATTGTTTATATATAAATGACTAAAATATGTCATGCCCTAGCTGGTTTGGCTCAGTTTAATAGAGTGTTGGCCGGCGAACTGAAGGGTCCTGGGTTCAAGTCGGGTCAAGGGCACATGCCCGGGTTGTAAGCTCGATCCCCAGTTTGGGGCATGCAGGAAGCAAACTGATCAGTGATTCTCTCACATCATTGATGTTTCTATCTCTCTTCCCTCTCCCATCCTCTCTGAAATCAATAAAAATATATTTAAAAAAAAATTTAAAAAGACATGTCACCCAATAAAAATGTTATTTTAAGGGACATGTGGGCACAAGTAGAAGACCGCTATCATAAGAGCACTTAGGTATTTTTCTTCCCTGGATACTTATATTGCATTTTTTTCTCCTTTCAGCGAGAAACAGTTCCAGAAGAATATTTTAGGCATGATCCTGAACACAAATTTATTTACAGATTTGTTCGGACCCTCTTCAGTGCTGCACAGCTAACAGCTGAATGTGCGATAGTGACTTTGGTTTACTTAGAAAGACTTTTAACTTATGGTGAGATAGACATTTGTCCCACGAACTGGAAGAGAATTGTTTTGGGAGCTGTTCTTGCCTTCAAGGTTTGGGATGACCAGGCTGTATCGAATGTGGACTACTGCCAGATCCTCAAGGACATTACCGTTGAGGACATGAATGAGATGGAAAGGCATTTTTTAGAGCTACTTCAGTTTAATATTAATGTTCCTGCCAAATACTACTTTGACCTTCGCTCCTTAGCTGATGACAACGACCTGCCTTTTGTATTTGCTCCTCTTAGCAGAGAAAGAGCCCAGAATCTAGAGGTAAGGCTGTGGAATCAGTAAATGGGGCTTCTGTCAGTCGCCAAAGCTATCTGTTGATAAATCATATTAAGCAGTGATTAGGAAAGTGAAAAGCTTTTTTAAATTAACAACAACAACATAATTAAACTAGAAGGACTAAAATATGTCATGCCCTAGCTGGTTTGGCTCAGTTTAATAGAGTGTTGGCCGGCGAACTGAAGGGTCCTGGGTTCAAGTCGGGTCAAGGGCACATGCCCGGGTTGTAAGCTCGATCCCCAGTTTGGGGCATGCAGGAAGCAAACTGATCAGTGATTCTCTCACATCATTGATGTTTCTATCTCTCTTCCCTCTCCCATCCTCTCTGAAATCAATAAAAATATATTTAAAAAAAAATTTAAAAAGACATGTCACCCAATAAAAATGTTATTTTAAGGGACATGTGGGCACAAGTAGAAGACCGCTATCATAAGAGCACTTAGGTATTTTTCTTCCCTGGATACTTATATTGCATTTTTTTCTCCTTTCAGCGAGAAACAGTTCCAGAAGAATATTTTAGGCATGATCCTGAACACAAATTTATTTACAGATTTGTTCGGACCCTCTTCAGTGCTGCACAGCTAACAGCTGAATGTGCGATAGTGACTTTGGTAAGATAGTTTTTCTTTCAGAAAGCATCTTTTCTGTCTTGTACACAGGGTATGGTTCTGTTTTTGAAATAAAAATAGGTTCCTGAAATGATCACTAAGACTTTATTAAGAGAAACCTATCAAAGGAAGTAAAATACACAAATTCAAGCTAAGTAATCATGATTTAAAATGTTGCTATTGCTTTTCTCATCACAAACAATTGCTATTGAAAGCAGCAGGAGAAATTTCTGTTTTTGCCCTCCACACCTCAGGAGACACACGCACATGCAGTGCACACACTTGCACACATACAAGGTGTGCTGGTGGGGTAGGATGGGGCAATACAAACCATCTGGTCCCCAAGCAGAGAATGAATCAGTGTAGGTCTAAATTGAGTCCCAGGTTGTATTCCCCAGGCAGTTCTAATATGTCCTGCTTGAAAATGATAGCTTTAAATTCTCTGCTCTCTGGATGATGGGTGTTAATCTATCCCTGCTGTCCTCTTGTGCCTGCCTTTGAAGTCGCCCAGGATTATAGTGCCAGTAGTACCTGAAAAGGCTTTGCTAGTTGCCTGCTAAGCTATAGCTGTGTGAGGACCTGGGTGTCATTCATACAAAATTCCTATGGTAAGATTTTATCATTTGGAGTAAGTCCTATTCTATTGAGAAGTGATTAGAATTATATTACCCCTTCCTACAGCAAACCTAAAGGGAAAAGTCAACATCATGGTCTGGAAGGAAAGAATACTGAGGTCAAGGCCTCTTCCTTTAGTACCCTGTTAAAATTTTAGTGAGGCACTGAGTCAGACACAAGCCTCTTCATGGAGCTATCAACTGTTTGGAGTGCATAGCACATGCTGGAGAATGGCAGGAGCGGTGCTTCCATGTAGAGAGCTAGGTAATACAGGAAGGGGAGCATCAGGGCTGGAAGAGGGGGGGAGTTCTTTTTAGTCACATTAAGCTAGATGTACCTGTGAGACAGCAGGTGGCAGTGTCTGGTGATCATTGGAATATATGGAATTAGAGCATGAATCTGAGCTATAGGTAGGGAATCGAGAGTAACTGTCCAAATGCAGAGAAAGCATTAGCAGACAGAGTATTCTTCAAAAAGGTAAATGTGGGAACAGTGTTCTGCAGACGTGGGATGGGATGGGATGGACTTCACTGATAGAAGAGTTAGCTTCAGTGAGAAGGGTAATGTCACTTCCACTGACACAGGAGGGCAAGTGATGTGAATGAATGAATAATGGCACTTCCAAGTCTGCCAGTAAAGATGACAGGAAGTTGAGAGAATACCAGTGTTGTGTAAGTGCCTCTGATACTTTCTATAAAGTAGAATTGAACCTTGCAAGGAGATTCGTTCTTAGAGTGCTGAGTTTTGGGGAATAAGTGCAGAATTTCACTAAGAACATATGTTCATAACCATTTCTTTTTGAAAACACAGTTGAGTTTGGAGAACATTGGCAAATCTGAGCTGTCAATCTGATAACTTTCAGACAGTAAACATACTCTTCTTTTTTTATTATTGATTTTTTACAGAGAGGAAGGGAGAGGGATAGAGAGTTAGAAACATCGATGGGAGAGAAACATCGATCAGCTGCCTCTTGCACACCTCCTTTTGGGGATGTGCCCGCAGCCAAGGTACATGCCCTTGACCGGAATCGAACCTGAGACCTTCCAGTCTGCAGGCTGACGCTCTATCCACTGAGCCAAACCAGTTAGGGCTAAACATACTCTTTAAAATTGGGCTTTTTTCTTTTTGTCAAATAGCATAGTATATACCCTTCTGCAAAGCAACCTTTGAGGTAACAACAAATCACAGCTTACCTCTATAATCTTTACTCAGCCATTAACTTCTCTGAGTTCTTTGTAGAATAGACATTTAATGCATGTAAAAGAAATCTCACAAGCTACCTGGCAGGTTTAGGAGTACCAGGGATACAGAGGCTGGCAGCTGTGTTACCACCTAGACTCCAACAGAATTGACACTAAATTTCAGATTATGTAAGACAGAGATGAATTTCACAAAAGGATCATGGAGATGTGAGCATTGGGGGATATGAGAAGGACTGTCCTTTGTATGCATGTGTGTTCCTTATAAAAGGCACTAAAACAGGAAGACCTGACAGTTGTACAGTCCAGTCTTAAGCACACCTGCTTGTACTGCCTGTCCTGCTGCACCACACAGCAGCCACTGGGAGGCTCCATTGACCCAGTTTTTATTTTCAGCCTGTATCACAAAAGGACTAGTTTCTGTGAAAAGAAGATCGAAATGTGCTCAGTATTATTAGGAATTTACATGTTCAAGTATTTTGAAAATCACCATATAACTACCAGCAGGTATGAAATAATGTATGTGGTAGGCACTCCAGTATTTATTGAGCAACTTGAATCTACACTGGGCCTATATATGCTGTCCTTTTCACGTGGAGAGGTAATATACAATGCATTTCTTTAGGAGGACCTTTGCTAAGATGTACATTCATTCCTGTGACCAAAAATTGAGCTGGAAATTTACATGGGCAAAGTAGGCAACAGAAGTATCTGATTTGCACCTGTGACGTGGCTTCTGGCTTTGGCTGGCCAAGCAGCCTCTGTAGAACCTAAGAATAAAAGACATGTTAAAAAATAGATGAAATCTGTCATTCCTAAGAGTTGTTATCACAGCACTTACACTGATCTGAAACTAAAGACAGTGCTCTACTTTTGCAGGTTTACTTAGAAAGACTTTTAACTTATGCCGAGATAGACATTTGTCCCACGAACTGGAAGAGAATTGTTTTGGGAGCCGTTCTTCTTGCCTCCAAGGTTTGGGATGACCAGGCTGTATGGAATGTGGACTACTGCCAGATCCTCAAGGACATTACCGTTGAGGACATGTGAGTTTGAAAGGTTTTGGTGAATTTTCTAACCAGTTTCCAGTACCTCATTTGTTCCCATAAAGTTTATATGTTAAGAAATATTTGTAAAGGTTACTTGGTGCAGAGCACTGAAAGAGGCATAAAATTATATACTTCTTTCTGTATATACATCTGGTGTAATAATTCATATTCCTCATTATTCATTAGGTCTTGATGTGTTACTGTAGTCCTAACTAATAAAGAGGAATATGCTAATTGAGTGCCACATCCTCAAAGATGGTGGTGCCCACAGCCAATAAGGAGGGAATATGCTAATTGACTGCCACACCCTCAAAGATGGTGGTGCCCAGTCCCCTCGGGGTGGCAGGTGCATGGCAAGGCCAGGCCTGCCCACCTCTGGAGTCCCCTAGTCCCGGAAGTCCCCGAAGCTGCCCAGGGCCACCCGAGGCTCAGGTAACCAGGGCTGGCTGAGGCTTGCGCTGCTGGCAGTGGCAGCAGCAGAGGTGTGATGGGGGCATCGCCTTCCGCTGTTCGCCGGGTCACCTCCCACCACTGAGGGCTCCCAGACTGTGAGAATGGCATAGAACGAAGTGAGGCCCCAGCCGGCCCTGATCGCTGACCAGGCCTAGAGACCCTACCTGTGCACTAATTTCGTTCACCGGGTCTCTAGTCTGTTTGATAATTATGTCTCTGGTGGTTTTTGACAAACATTTTACAAGCTCACTACAAGAACAACAGTAGAGTAAATATCTCTGTGACTTTCTTAAAGCCATCTATTAGATCCAGTCCATTTTTAAGGGGCATACATCCAACCCTTGAAATAAATGCTTGGCCACTGTTAATGTCTTAGGGCCACTAGACTATTGAGAGGTTATAGCTTAAACCTAGGTCACGCATTGTATATTTGCTTTAACTGGTCTTTCCCTCCTTTTTATCTGAAGTTCAGTTGTTAAACCATGATGGAAAATTAGCTGCATATAAAGGCTTCATCCCTGTGCTCTTGCCTGCCCTTTTAAAAGGATTGCAAGTGTTTAAAAATAGGTCTGATGAGTTAGGAAACTCCTACCTCTCAGTCAGTTGGCAAAGCATCACTGGGCACGACTTAGTGCCCATGCCATTTGAGTTTCCTGCGGCACTCAGCAACCACAGCAATGCATTGTGGGGGCTGTAGGTAACCATGAGGGTGTGCTTCTTAGAGATGGCATGCTAGCATAAGAGTGAAACACTAAACTTAACATGGGCATCTGATCTGGCCACATTGAAGGGTCCTGAGGTTGGTGGGCAGGATGAGCCAAAAGGTATTTCCAGCAGACTCTCCAACTGCCCACCTGACAGTGAAAATGTCTTTCTTTGTCGGTGGCATTTAGGAAAATGTGAAAGAATTCCTCTTGATAATAATTGAACAGCATAAGAAGAGCAGGCAGAGGCAAAAGTTTGTTTGTGTTGCTTTTGCTCATTACTCCAGATAAGACTCATTCAGAATCACCAGAGTTCATATTTACAACTGAAGTGAGGATACTTGTGACCAAGAGAAGGGACCCCAGCGATTGTCAGTATCTGTCAAAGTGGCTTTTGGGGCAAATGTCCACTTTGATAATAGTATACACTGAGTAGTTTTGGTGATATTGCTGGTAGTGTTCTTAGCAAACAGTGTGATAGCAAATAATGAATTTGAAACACATGGAAGTACTTTAAGGAGTTGCAGAAGCTAAAGTGACTTTGATCATCATTGTCATGGGTCTTCAAACTGGTCCCCTGAAGGATGGAGAATTTGTGATCATTAACACTAGCCCTGCCATGATGATAGCTGAACTTTTCTCAAAACCTGCACCTCAACTGGCTGGTGCTCTGGCTCTAGTTATAACATCAGAACATACAAGGAAATGTGTGGGTTTTCATAGACGTGAGCCCCAGAGGCAATGGTGGCAATGTCTAGCTACCCAGCGACTAGTAGTAAACAAATGCTTTTTGTATATGAACAGAAACACCAGGAGCTATGTTTATAATAGGCTGCTTTTGTTTTTGATCTTTGAAAATGGAAGGCATTACAACAGTGTTTAGTATACACTGTTTTCATCCTCCTGCTGTTGACTACTATTTGTAATGATCTCATTTTGAGTCTAAATTGAAAAATTGTGTCTGCTTTTTCTTAAACTTTCCAATATCTATTTGTCTTTTTTTGAATATATTTACCTTCAAAAGAATAAGTTAAACTGAGCAGCTGCTATTCAGAAAATACGCTGTGCTTGTAAATGGTATGCTATTCAACCATCTAGCCATTGAAAAAACAACAACAAAAAACAACAGAATATGCATATTCTGTAGGCATAATGCTTTCCTTCCGTCATTAGACCTCTATTAATAGACATGTTAATCCTATGAAGTACTGTATTTCTACACAAATAAATGTATTAGTGGAGAAAACATAAAAGGGATACTGAAGTGCATTTATTCCTGTAGTAAATTAAGACCCAATTAACCCAATTATCTGATTATCGAAACATTATCTGATTTACATTTCTATAGGCTTATGGCTATATGAATAGGAAATTAATTTTGGAATTAGGTTCAGTCAGGTTAAAAGTTCACCAAATGAGAAAACCTCATCTCTGCTCATATTCTGACTGCTCTCCATGCAGAACATCAAGCCTTTGTTGACCTGTCCAATGGATAAACTATTAAAGCTTAAAAAAATGAATATATTAAAAAATTAAGTGTCTCATGTTTGTTTAGGTATTATTTCTATATAATTAGTTCTATCAAGGGATTTCTGTAGAAGTAGTATGATGTACTCTAATTTTATATTTAAACACTTGGCAGATGATGGCAGTGTGGTCACATAGCACAGCACTCTCCCAACTTGCCTTCCACACTTGATTGAGCTCACGCCTTGTGGCTATGTTTCCGTCTGTCTGGCAAGGGGGGTGGATGCTGAGCACCTCAGGTCAATGCTGTGCATTCCCAACATGGGAGAAACAGGTTGGAGTTTGAGTCGATTGCTCTATCAGAAGTCATATCGTAAAGTGGGTTTAGTCCAGCCAAGACATCTGTCTGTAATCTTTCTGCCATCTAGTTTATTTTTTTAATATATTTTATTGATTTTCTACAGAGAGGAAGGGAGAGGGACAGAGAGTTAGAAACATCGGTGAGAGAGAAACATCGATCAGCTGCCTCCTGCACACTCTCCACTGGGTATGTGCCCACAACCAAGGCAAATGCCCTTGACTGAAATCGAACCCAGGACCCTTGAGTCCACAGGCCGATGCTCTATCCACCGAGCCAAACCGGTCAGGGCTCTGCCATCCAGTTTAAAAAGTGCATCCTGACCTATCATAGTGACAGTTGCTCACCCCATAAGATGAAGGTGAATAAAAACTTGCATTAGGCTCTCTGACATTAGCCCCATGCACTGGGGTAGCGGGAGGCTTTCCTATCGAATGTGGCTTATTTATTTATTTATTTATTTGAGATGAATTCTTGCTGCTTCAAGAGTTTTCCCCCTCAGGGATAATAGCAGTGGCTCTCGATGCATCCATTTGTTGCCGTGGTGATGTGCCCACTCCTTTTGTTGGCGCCTCTCTACTTCAATAAGTCCCTTCCTGTTATCGGCCTGGTGAAAATGTCTGCAAGTTCTTCAGAGCTAATAAACAGCATACATCATTCCTTTCATCTGAGCACTATAGTGGGGCCTGGTGAGTGAGCGAGGAGCAGGAAGCGTACAGCTGCACTAATGGAACTCTGAAGAATGAGCCCCGAGTCAGCAGCACAAGTGCACAGAGGGCCGTCACCTCTTCCCCCTTGTCCCGAACCCAGAATGCTGGGATGCAGGAAGGACCACAAGCAGCTGTATCTTGTTTGACCATTAGTGTATTCATACAGCCGGGTAGCCTTTACTTGTTTCAAAACAAAATTTAGAGCCATCCCAGTAGCTCATAATGATATTTTTGAAGATAGTAGTCCAATTGACTAAAATTGTCCTGTGTTGGTTTTGTCTCCTCCTCCTCCCCAGGAATGAGATGGAAAGGCATTTTTTAGAGCTACTTCAGTTTAATATTAATGTTCCTGCCAAATACTACTTTGACCTTCGCTCCTTAGCTGATGACAACGACCTGCCTTTTGTATTTGCTCCTCTTAGCAGAGAAAGAGCCCAGAATCTAGAGGTAAGGCTGTGGAATCAGTAAATGGGGCTTCTGTCAGTCGCCAAAGCTATCTGTTGATAAATCATATTAAGCAGTGATTAGGAAAGTGAAAAGCTTTTTTAAATTAACAAATTGAAGAAGAGCTTATAACCCTTTCACATCATGTGTCTTATGGTTTCTACAAGGATCTCACATTAAAAAAAAATTATAGTTCTCTTCTGCAACCATAATTCAGAATGTTTTAAGTCAAATTTGATCTGTTAATGGTTTTCCATTTGAATCTCTACCCTTCCTTTATAATGGTACATAAGTAATTTCTTACAACTGTATCACTAATCATATCTACATACAAAATCTACTTACCACTCTTAATTCAGTTTGCAAATTCATGTCTTTTCTATATATATCATGGTTCAGTCCCATGAGTTTATTAGTACTAGTGGCTAACTTGGGAGACATATACTTAAAATGTATAATGTGTGTTTCAAGTATTAGGTGTAGAAAATGCATGGGTTTTTAATGGTTATGGTAAAGTACATAGTTGCAAAGTAATATTTATGGCTTATGACTTTTGGTGAGTATACAACAAAATTATTCACAACTGAAATGGACTCTTTTAAAATGGACACTTTCTGTGGTACCTGGAAGATACTTTAGAAAAAGACATTTTTCTACCATAATTAATGTGCAAGTGACATAGTTCCTTATGGTGCTTCAGTCATTAGACCTTCCCTACCTTCCCATTAAGTACAGCACACTCTTATTACCTCATTAAAGTTTGCTTAGAGTATATTATAACTAATGAAGATTGGATAGAAATTGAATAGCTGAGTAAGTACCGATTTGCCCAAGTGTATGCTCTTTATGTTTAAGGAACAGGTGTACAGGCAATAGATGATATTGCTGTTAGGAGCCTGTTACGTTCTTGACTTCTTTGAGAACCCAATTTTTAAATAATTCTAAGTTCCCCTTTGCTCTAGCAATCTAATCATAGCCCCTAAAGGACTTACCACCTTAGTGAATTAGCAGGAAGTACATCCCCAGAACCCGGCAGTGCAGACCTCAGCTGCCCAAAGCAGCAGTAACTATGCACTAGAGAAAGAAGTGTGAATGTGTGGCTTATCAGTGATGCTTTTTGTGAAGGTTGGAACCCTTGTTTTTTGTTTGTTTTTTTTTTAACTGTACCTGTGTTCTATTTGATTGCCTTTCCTAGGCTATTTCCAGATTGTGCGAAGACAAAGACCTGTGCAGAGCTGCTCTGAGACGGTCTCTTAGTGCTGATAATTTTATTGGTGTTCAGCGCTCTGAAGCCATCCTCTCTTAAGGGAGAAGGGAGGGGTGGTAATGTCATGAGCCCCTCCCTCATCTACAAGGACTGGAGAAATTAGCACCTCTCCTGCTCAAAAACTAGTTACAAAAAACACTCAAAAGCTAAAGCTCCCAACCCACACAGATATTTGCTTACAATGTAGGCTGATAGCTGTGAACTCTATGTGAAGTTGTTTTTTTTTTAATTCATGTTTAAATTTTGAGGCTTAAAAGGCACTAACTATATAACTTATATGTCTTTCCTACTTTTCTGAATCGCCCCCTCCAAAAAAGGAATAAACCTTCCCAATATTGCTACATATTCCTTTACAATCAGTGCAGTATTACCATTAAAACATGGGACGCCTAACAACTCACAAAGCCACTTAGGAACAGACTGTAGCATTGTTAGGTATTAAAGGATTCTTCATATTACATGGTGGAAGTTGCTAGTCATTATTGGCAAACAGTTTAAATCAAAAAGCTGCTGAATAACACTTCTCATTCAAATTCTTTGCAAGTAGTACTTATTAACACAGTAGCGTGTTTGGGATAAGAGAAAGTGTCAGTATTGATTATCTACTTAGAATGGGTCCATGCTGCGTATCTTAAGAACTATAATGGGATTTTAAAACAACTATAATGATTCTTCTCATTTTCTGATGACTTTCTTTGTTAAATAAATGTATCAAAAGATACTTTCATAATTCCAACCAACGTGGTGATCCAGTGATAATAAGCAGATAATGAAATAGGTGTTCCCCAAGTGCATTTCTAAGCGTAGATAATAGTGTGCTTGGGCCCTCCAGGGCACTCCTACGGAAGTATAAATGCTACAGACTTTAATTTGAAAGTTTAAATTTCTCATTTAGTTTTTTGGGTTTTTTCACCAATAAGTTTATTTTCATTTTTATACTTAAAAAAGTATAGGAAGCAGGAAGACAAGAATTGTTAGAGCTATTCCATAAAATCAGCAGAGGTGTATATTTGTTCTGTATTTCTGCTCTACCCTCCTTAATACCCATTCTCAAAATTCCCATAAAACTGCCAGAGCTGCAGATTAAATGTCCACATTGTAGACAAAGGGGAAAAAATAGACAAAAGGATTTCTACAATATCCTGCTTATTTAGTTTAGCGAATTGTGAAATGACAAAAGATTGGATGAAACCAAAAAGTTTATTTAAATTTTAATTTTTTGGTTCAGCCTATCTTTGCCATCTTTAAGAGGGGATTGAAACAAAAAATTAAAAGCTTAATATTTAAAATATACAAAACTAAGTTTAAGAGACATTTAAACTTTCAAATGTGTTGGAGGCTGTAGCATTTATACTACAAGTACCACCGCTTAAAACTGCACTAACACTGTAGGAGATACCTTGTGTCTTCATAGGAATGCCCTCCTCTTTAAAATAAATCTTTGCAGATCTGTGCTATATACATGGTTTGATCACCAAAATTGTTTTGTTTCCCTAAATTCTGGTAAAGGAAGATTATGAGGAGCCGTGTTATTCAGATGTAATAAATTGAAAGGAATTGGACCCTAAAAGTAGTGTTATGAAAACAGGTGAATGAACCAGCTTTTCTATCCTACATATTGACTTGGTTGTAGGTGTCCCATGTAAGTCTTGCTATTTAAGAGGAAGCATCTACAAATATTAGGAACTCTTACCTCAGGCTTTAAAGGGCAGGGAGTTAAGTAATCAATCTTTTAGGAGATTGGTAAAATGTCGCCTAAACTTGAAATACTTTTAAAGATTAATGTTCTCAACTATTTAAAATATTTCTCCTACCTTCTCACATGTATTCCTAGAAATTTTGCCTATAAACAAAGCATTTTTAGGCCAAGGAATACTTTCAGTATAGCAAGGCTTCACATTATATTGAGGGCTGCAGGTTCCATCACTTAAAAGGATAGAAACAAAAAATAATGGTATATAAAATATTACAATCTACCACCTCAAAAAAACATTGTTTATGGAGTTCTGAGCTTGGAGATTCAAGTATTGATTGCAATTTTTATTTTGAAAATAATGCTACAACTTACGTGGTTTTTTCTCATGTTTATATTAAAAGAAAAGCTAATAAACCCTATTTTAATTAAAACATGGCTAGTATGTTTGTAACACTTCTCCCTGTTCACATAGCATTATGTCTCTGCCTAACCTACATGTTTCCCATCAGCTTTGATAGTGAGGCCTTAAAGCATTTTTAAACAGACCATAGATGGTTCGACCCTTGCCTCTAAGATGTAGTCATTTATTTGTCTTTTGCTCTTTTCAACCTAAAGATAATTTATTACACTTAAAATCACTGGCATGGTGCATTAGATGACATCTGTGAATAATTCATTATTGTGTTAATACTTGCAAGGTAAAATGAGGTAAACACCCCAGAGAGAAAGGAATTCCAGGATGATTTCCTATCAGCAATTTCATATGGTTCATCCTAAAACAACTTAAGGCCCAATGTTTCTGTTTAAAGAGAAATTTCTTCTATGCTGGACCAGATTCCAGATTATTTACTCTTATTATCCCGTATGCCCAGACATTATTGAAGCCCAGCAGCACTGAATCCTGGTTTTATGACAGCTCATGGTCCATTTCTTGGTTGAGTTTTCCTATGTCTATAAATACACTATTCCTTGATTTAAAAAAAAAAAAATGCTGAAGCCAGTATTTACCAGAAAAGAAATCACTCTGTATTCGGGTAATGCAGTGATTTTGGAAATGTTTAGCTTTGGCATGTAAGTTAGCTAAAATCTTTCATCACCCAAGACTTCTCCCTGACCACATCTAAAATGACTAGCCTGTTCCCTCTCCCAGAAGCTGCATTCTCGAGTACAGAGCTACTTGGAAAAGCACTTGACAGCCGGTAGAGAAATCTCCAGGTAAGTGTTCATTTCAGTGCAGAATCTGCAGATTATACTAGCGTCTATCAACAAGCTAAGGATTAGATTACCTACAGTCTTCACTTAGCCCACTCACCGACCTGATCAGCCTGACACCATGCCAGCAAGCAACACAAAGCATGTTGGAGCCCTTCAGCAAAGCCTGTTCCCCCCAGAGCAGAGGCGCAGTCTGCTTGGTTTCGGAGGCTATTTTAAATGGGGCTGTCAGATGAGAGGCCATGTCATGTGAAATAAATTCTAAGAAAACCAGTTTGTGGTTTAGGATTTCTAGGGTGCAGAAAGAAGTAGGAAAGTGAAATAGTTTAGAAATTAAGAGGAATCCAGAATCAAATAAAAAAAGGTTAATATTTTTAAAAGGAACAAGTTTGGTGATTATTGTAATTTGTAAAGGGAGCTAAGTAATTTGGTTAGAGAAATTGTGATAGCATCAGAAGTTACCAATAGTATTTTATTTCAAGACCTCAAATGATTCTGCTAGCATTTTCTTGAAACATTACTTTATCTCCTCTTCTCACTTCTACTAATCTTTACTCTTAGGCCCCAAACGGTGGCCCCTTTACTGCCTCACTGGAACGGACTCTCCCAAAGGCAGAGCTTCCATGTTCTGTCCCCTCCCACTGCAGTTGATCTTGCTCACCCTTTACCTTGATCTTGCTCACCCTCAACCAGATCCTCTCAGCCTTTTCTCTGACCTTCTGCTAATGTCCACTGGGCAGCACTTGATGTTGGTTACTACTCTGACCCTTTTCCAAAGCCTTATCACCAGGTTTCAGCAAATATAAGTTTCATATGGCTCACAGGTTATCTTGCCCCTTGTAATCCTCTTTAATCCCCTATTTGAGTCTTCCTGTGTCCCCCAAAGCAGCTGTTCCCAATTTACTGCACTTGCTGACTCCCCTGAGCTGCCCACAACCCTAGATGTATCTCCTCAGTCCAGGCAACATCCCCACATTCCAAACTCCAAAACTCATTTCCTGTGGCATTAGGAATAGAAGTCTCGCTTCTTAAAGTGACCCCCTCATCTAACCGAGAGGATTCCACCCCAATTCTAAAATCAACACCTATATCCACACCCTGCACCAACTTATCTTCTGCCTCAAAACTGCATTCAGCCCGGCTGTCGTGCGCGGTTCAGTGGTTGAGCATTGACCTGTGAACCAGGAGGTCACAATTTGATTCCTGACCAGGGCACATGCCTGGGTTGCAGGCTCGATCCCCAGTAGGGAGCGTGCAGGAGGTAGCTGATAAATGATTCTCATCATTGATGTTTCTATCTCTCCCTCTCCCTTCCTCTCTGAAATAAAAAACACTGCATTCATCTCCCCAATGTTGGGATAGGGCAATTTGACTTTGCTTAGTCCTTTACATCTAGCGTTCCTCAAGATGTCCCCAGACCACCTCTCATCAACTGCAAGTGCCTGTGAAAGTTTCTCTAAATGGAATGTAGAATCCTGGATTGGATTCTAAATCTGATTAAGAATAATGGTGGAAATTCTGGTGAAATACAAATGAAGTCTGGAGAGTAATGAAACCAATGTTGACTTGTTAGTTTAGACAAGTGTACTGTACTATGTTAACATTAGGGGGAAACGGTATATAGGAACTCTGAATTATCTTTGCGACTATTTTGTAAACCTAAAGAAAATAAGCAAGCAGCAGTTTCTTGGGCCCCAGATCCACCAAATCTCAATTCCTAAAGCTGAAGCCTAGGAATCTAAATGTTCAGTCGTCTCAAATGATTCTTACTCAAATTTGGAAATCTAGTGTTTCAGTTACCTTTCTATTCCTTGCCTGAACAGTGTCTTCTACCTTGCTTTACCTTGATCTTGCCTTACCTGATTTAATCCTTTAGATCCTCTAAATCCCAAGATATGAGTATATTATTACCCTCCCGCAGATGAGAAAACTGAAGTACTAACAGGTTAAAATGCCCAGGATCACACAGCCCTTAAATGGTGGGACTGGGATTAGATTCCCTAGTCTGTCTAGTGTCAAAGTCTATGCACATAAACATGCTGCTGCCTCTCAATCATGTTTCCACTCATGACAAACAGAAAAGCTCTGTAATTAAATCACTAAAGGAAGCATTATTACCAGTAATGCACTGGGCCCGCCTCTTTCTCCAGTGTCTAAGTCCCAACAGTCCCTTTGCTCCAGCTTGTGACTTTGCCCTTTCCTCCCTTTCCATCGGAGGAGGAGGGGAATGAGCAATGAGAAAGCACTGGGAAGAGGTGCCAACTGGAGAGTCCTGTACAAGCAGGTACAGATGCTCTTCCGTTAGGATCCAGCTCAACACTGTATCCTCTCTTCTCCCAACTGCCCTAACTTACAAACGAACCAATCTGATCATGTTCCCAGCACTCATGCTGACATTGAGTTATGTATACTCTAATATTGGACTTATCTCCCCTAAACATTATAAGCTCCTAATTACCTATCTTCTCCCATACTTATGCCTCAGTGCACTGCTGGAGAACAGACATACCAGGCATTCACATGAGGTAGATTGGTAGCTAATCTGTACCTTGCCAAAATAAGAAAGTAAGAAAATCTGACAAAAGTATCTCAGGTTTACAAAGCATCTGCCCAGATTATCAGGAAGGTGCCAACTCTAAACTCTTATCTGGATTTCCTGACTTGTATTTATGGCTTAATATCAAGTTGTGATTCTAACTGGTGAATGATGGAATAGTTTGGGGAGTTCCTGCTCCCCAACTAGACCCATAGAACAACAGCACAAACATCTACTCAGATAGGTTTTGGTATAGAGCAGCAATTTTCAACTGGTGAATCATAAGAATTGTTAAAGCATTTAATACCTGACTATTTAATAAGGGACACTGACCTCTTTTCTCTTAGACTGTCAGATAAAAAAATGACAACAGCCAACTCAATTGCTGTCTGGTGTCAATACCCTCTCTGGAACCATAAATATATAGGTCATATGATAGAGTTGCAACTTATTGGTTAAATTGAATAATAAGGTTGCATTTGATTGGTTAATTCTTGGTACCAGAAATTCTTATATACAAGGATAGGCATCTGATTTTTTTAAAAGTCAACTTTGGAGCAAAAAGGGTAGATAATTATTATTATTATGTTTGGTAAATTAATCAAGGTTATATCTATTTTTTGTCAGATTGGCAAAATACATATTTTTGATATGCCAAAAATTTGAGTAATTTATGTGTGCCATGAGATAAAAAATTGCTGGTATACAGATAGATGGAGGGTTGATAGAACAGTCTCAGGCAATGTCTGCTCTTCCATGCATTTCCCTTCATTTCTTCAAGTGAGTCATGAAATAATAACAGGATCAGCAGGAGAAACCCATGAAATATATTCAAGTAAAACAAGTTTCCATTAGTTCTGTTTCTGGTGATTGGAATTTGCTTGATTTTCTTATTAATAAAAATATTACCATTTATATTTTAAGTACATCTGAGAAATCTGATTATGAAGTTGGAATCCATGTATCTCCTCAGATATTCTTAGAAAGCAGTGTGTCTCCATAGAAGCATGAGGAGAAAAAGACTTGTACAGCATCTCATTTTCTTTACCATTGCTTTAATGCACTTTAAAATTTATCTACATTAGTTGGGAACAAAGAAACAAAAATAGACATTTCTTTGTTTTTCATAAATAACTACTCTCCATATTTGATAAAAATCTCAAAGCATTATTTTACCTTCCCACAAATATAATACACACAAAATTTTTCTGAAATAATAAGGTCAGCAAATTATCATGAGACTAACATAACCACATACACAGCTGTTCTATTGACTTCCAGGATCAAAACAAAACAAAAAAAGAACTCAAGATGCTCTGGGTTTCCATTTGTTAATGCTATGGTCTCAATTATAATTATCTGCCAGTAATAACTTATAGATTCAAGTTGATTGTCTACAAAAAAAATATCGCTGGCTCTGATTCATGAGTTCTGGAGATGTCTTTGTGAAGCTACTGCATGGGATAGGCACTATACATACATGGAAATCATAAAAAGTATCAAATGCCCTTTAAATGCCCTGGACTCGAACTACTGACTCGGTATGTGCCTCATTTGGCTCAGTAATTAATTCACCTGCACCAAACCCGTATCAAAAGTCACTAAATCTCTCATATATATATATGTAATATATATTATGTATATACACACCCATATCACATACATACTATACATACAGTTTATAACAACATGAAGCAATATTGTCATAAAATGATGTACCCCAGGCATTACCCTGGCTGAAATCAATCCTGTAATTATCATCAAGCTGCTAGAAGGTTTTCGAGTTCTGAGTCAGGTTACTTAGCGACTTGCCTACCCCTCACCCTGCTTTAATGTCTTCGTAGCTTTTTCTTTCAGAACCACCCTCCCCAACTCAGGCATTTCTTTCCCAAGATCACTTGATTAGACTTTGGAGGCAAGAAAGGACATGCAGAGGGAGCAGGCAAATCTCAGCCACACTACCTCACACCTGCCTAGATTTGTGATGTGCTCTGTCCTGTTTGCCACATTCGGTGTTAGAAAGCAGTTATTCAAAGCTTTGTCCCTTCTACCCCCCTTGGTTTTTCTGTAGAGCACAAAAGTGAAAGAAGCCTCTTTAGCAGGGGTAGCAGTTCATTAAAATATACAACTACATTTCCTAGCTCTGGGGGTCCCATTCTGTTCTTGACAGTGCAGGTCACGGATGCTGTTATTAAGGTTCGGTGTGGGATCCATGAGGCTTGCTCCTGGCGGCCGGTGTCAGGATTAGTGCAGCCCTGGCCCAGGAGGAAACAGCCTAATGAATACCAGTTTGGAAACAGTGCTGTCGGCACATTATTTAAGCTTGTACATGCGCACAATTACACACAACACACTTGCACAGGCCCGTCATTAGAAGTGGTCAGGTGAAAATATGACAAAAGGTTTGCAAGGATAAACCAATAAGGCACCAAGAAAAATTATTTGTCGATTTAGACAACTTCAAAATGTGAGGAGGGAAAGAATATAAATTAAGGTCATGACAACTGATTCACTGAGAGGTCACATTAGTTCCTTTGGACAACCTTCTAAATCTTACCCCGCTAACCTAGACGTTATGACATTGCTTAAAACTGAACTGTTAAAGGAACAGCCCCAAGGCTGCACATGTGCGGCCAAAAGAAGTCCCTAGTCCTCTCCAATTTCACAAAGCTGGCTGGGAAGAAATTGCTAAACCACCCCACGACCTTTCATTTTATCACTGTTCTCATGAGTATGAATTGTTTGCATAATAAAAATGCAAATGGGGGGAGAGATAATGTGCCGGTTGGAAATAGGGAATGACCATAAATAGCTCGGCTGCTCTCCCCTGGGTAGGGGTTGGGGTGGTAGGTACTAGTGAGATTTCAGGGAAGCAGGTGGGCTTTATCCTGGAGGGAAAGGAGGAGAGCGAGGCTGAAAACAGACTGAAAGCCAAAAGGCAGCTCTGAAAGTAGACCCCAGGAAGCATTACCTGTATTTCTTTTCCTGGGCCTAGTATGCTTTGTGTTAACTTCTTATTTTTTAAAGTAAATTGGTGGTTCTTTTTAAGTTGGGCATGTTGCCAAAATGAAAAAAATTTTTCAATGAAGAATTACTTTCATCCACTCATCCCACAACTTTTAGATACACAGTGCATCATTTCTAGATTCCTCCACAAAGAAAAGGGCAGGGGGGACAATCCAAATTAGGCACAGTGACTGAAGACAACAGAACCATCTGCCCTTTCTGGGAAAATATACTAAGTGTGGGAAGAGGTCAAGGTGCTCAGAAAAGGTCCTCATTTGAAAAACAGGAGAAGAATGGGCTCTCGGGAATTATCTCAAGGTTCTGAGGCATCTGAATAAGCAGAGGAATAAGATGTGCAAAAAGTTCTCTCGGCTGTGTGTACTAGGTTTGGTCAAATTCACTGAGAACGGATTCAATTTTGAGTATGTAGGAGCAGTGCATTTTTATAACTGAACAGCTTTTGAGAGTCCTTAAAACCGTAATACCAGGCTCCCCACACCCCCAGCAAAGTGTTTAAATTCACTATGGGAACTATTCATTTGTTTACTTAATATCCATGAAGTAGAAACTAAACTGGGCTTCGATCTTACTTTTCCAACTTTGGTATAAATGAAGCATAAATTCCCTAGACGTGTTTCCCTAGGGAGACGTTCTCAAATTTTAATTGCTTTTGCCATTTGAGCTTCCTAAATTTAGGCCCCACTCAACCTTGGTCATTGGCATTTTGCTGGCCAATGTCCCATCACCCTCTTCCCCAGTCACGGCCTCACACTCTTCATGAATGAATGGTTCAACAGATTAGGAAAGTAAACAGAATTTTCTAATAGTAAAGAAATCTATGTGTATACTCATCATATAGGCTTCCATATATGAATGGTTAAGTTAGGAAAGCAAACAGAATCCTCTTACAGCAAAGTGTATGTATGCGTTCAACTCATGGGCTTTCTCAAAAAAAGGGGGAAAGAAAAATGTACTTGAGGTGGGGGCTGGAGAAACAGCTTTCCTCCTGCTACAGCGGTACACCTAATGCAAGTGTGTTATGGGCCTCAATTGTTTTCAGAGACCCCAGAGAGCAATGTCTTGCCGCTTTTGGAATATCTGGCTGTACACTAATCCAAAATCCAGGGGCACTTATTTTCTCTCATTGCTGCCAATGTTTGTTCACAGGTAGCCAGCTTCCCTCCCCCAGTTCAAGCACCTGGTTGGAGGGTGGGTGTGGTTTCTAATCAGAGCTCTCCTGGAGGAGGCAAAAGAAAAGCAAAAAGACTGTTTAACATGATAAAGGAGGTGGAGTGGGGGTGGAGCAAGTAAATGTTGGAAATTTACTTAATTACTGGAGGTATATCCATTTTAGTCCTTAAACCTACAAACAGCCCCCTTTAGCAACTATCACTAAGTAGTTCCAGAAGGAGTGAGTTTACTTTTACCAAATTATAGCACAAGTTGTTTTGTAAAAAAAAAAGATGGGATCACTGAAGCCTATTAAGAACCACCCACTCCTCTGGCACAGAGCTGCTGCCATCTTATCAGTCTAGAATTCAAGCTCAACCGATTTCCATCCGGTAGGTCTTCACTACTCCAAGTATTTCTGCTGGGCGCTGTGAGGGCTACCTCTAACTTATTCAAAAAGCTGGTGCTGCTAAGAATAAGAACGGTTACAAGTACTACAGAAACAACCCCCGAAGCTCACTAAACAAAGCTAGAATGAAAACAGTCGCTGACACTCCCTAACCTTGCCGCTTTGGGGAGGCCCTAACCACATTCTGCCCTCGTTGGCATGACCTGGAGTTTCATAAACAGGGACAAGCAGCTCACCTTAAAACACCTTGGACACTGCCAGCAGCAGGAGGAGAAACAAGCTGAAAAAGCACACCCATCAATTTCTCAGTCATAGTAACCCACACTTGCACTGTTCACATTTGTCAAAAAGACACAAATATAGGAAATATATTTTTCCAATTCAGGCCACACATTTCAAAGAAACCTCAATCAAGTGGAACTTCATGATAATGCCAATGTTAGGATTGTAAAGCCCCCAAAGCAAAGGTAAATTTTGTTGCCAAAATGCAACAAAGTTAAAAATTAAGAAAAAATACATATTAAATTAAAAACAGAGTTCTCTTAAAGAAGGCAGCAAGAAACGCAAGACAGAATACACGTGAGCTGAGCCCCTCTGAGAAGTCCCGGGACAGCTACTCCCTGGAAAGGGCCCTTTCCCCCTCGCTCCCGCTTGGCCCAGGAGGGGGCGTCAGCACCAGGAAGGTAAACGGAAGTGACCTTGGCAAAGCTTCCAAACAAAACACCCCTCCCCCTCACTCCGGGCCGCGGCCTCCTACACGTGCGACAGGGACACCTGCTTGTGGTAGGCGGCTGCGGCGGGG
>NW_006287548.1:3802280-3803382 GCF_000327345.1 Myotis davidii
AGCACGAAGCCGCGCAGCGAATTCAGGTTCTGGTTGCCCACATAGCAGATGCCGGCCACCGGATCCCCATCCACGGAGCTCAGGGCCAGTGCCGTGATGGACTTGACGCTGGGGATGAGCCACGCGGCCAGGTGGAAGTACTGCGCATAGCCGGCGATGGCCTCGTTGCCCCACTTCATGCCGGCTGCCAGGAACCAGGTGAGCGACAGGATGACCCACCAGATGGAGCTGGCCATGCCGAAGAAGTAGACCAGCAGGAAGACTACCGTGCAGAGCGCGGGGCCCGTGGTCTCGTAGTGAATGTGGCTGTGCTCGCGGCTGCAGGCGACGCTGGCATGGCCCACTACGAGGCGCACCAGGAAGCCCAAAGACACGCACAAGTAGCAAGCGGACAGGAAGATGATGGGGCGCTCAGGGTAGCGGAAGCGTTCCATGTCTATCAGGAAGGTAGCCACGGTGGTGGAGGTGGAGATGAAGCACAGCACGGACCACAGGCCGATCCAGAAGGTGGCGAACGTGCGCTCGTCGGGGCTGAAGGAGGGCTGGTAGCAGGGCACCGCGCAGTTGGGTACCTGGCCCGTCCGCACCTTGTTGTACAGCGGGTGCGACTCCTTCAGAATGGGCACGAAGGGTTCCCGGCACTTGCACACCGACGGGCCCCCGGCGGCGCACTCACCTCCCGAGGAGGGGGCCCCCGGCAGGCCTGGGAGGGTGGGCTTGGCCGGGAGGAGCCTAGGAGGCGCCGTGGTGGCCTCGCTGCGATTGTAATCCATGCACAGGACCTCGGCGTCGCGCCCCAGCACGGGGAGGCGGTCGCAGCTCATGCGCTCGGGCCACGCGAGCAGGCAGATGGGCGTGTACATGGAGCACAGGAAGAAGAGCAGGTCCGGAGAGCAGTGGATCTCCACCAGCGGCCAGAACTGGTGCACCTCCAGGCCCGCCTCCTCCTGGGTGTCGTGGTTGAACTGGTTGGGCATGTGCGTCAGGTTGTAGCCGATGCCGCGGCACATGGGCACCGTGATTTTCTGGCACACCGGGGCCTTCGAGGCGGCCACCGCTCGGCCTGCCAGCTGCGCCAGCAGCAGCAGCAGCAGCGAGGGCG
>NW_006287548.1:3803498-3804338 GCF_000327345.1 Myotis davidii
TGTGTGGCGCCGGGGCTGGCAACCTGTTGGCTCTTTCTCTCTTCAAGAAATCCGCCCCAAGACAAACTGTTTCGGGAAGGCGCTGCCTCCCTCCGTGCTTAGCTCCTTCTCCGGATAGGGTTTGGGAGGGGCGGTTAGGGCTCCGATTCCGGGGAAAGTACTCTTGAAAAAAGAAGAAAAATCGCAACCACTCCCAGTTAGAGGGGAGTCAACGGCTCAGTCCCCGCAAGCGGTCTCCAAATCTCTAGATTAAACTCTCCCTTCCACCTCCTGAAACCGAACTGCTGACGCCCCACCCCGCCTCCCTTTCCACGGGGCCCTGCAGGCTGGAGCCCGGGGTCAGAGCGACCAGCCCCTCCAGAAAAGGGCAGAGGGCCGGGGAGAACGGGGAGAAGGGGCAGGCGCGGGCTCTCACCTTCTTTCCGCGGATCCGGAAAGAAGCAGATATTCCACAGCCAGGCTGGGTCCTCCGTCCCTGGGACACTCGGCTCAGAAACGCGATTCAGAGCCAAGCTGGCACCTGGAAAGTTTGGCGGCAGGCTGGGTATACGAGGCAGCGGCACATGGCAGCAGGTGGGGGCGTCTCAAAGCGGGGGTCGCCCCCGGAACGCGATCGCCGCAGGCCCGTCACTCGCCCGAAGCAGATATTCCACAGCCAGGCTGGGTCCTCCGTCCCTGGGACACTCGGCTCAGAAACGCGATTCAGAGCCAAGCTGGCACCTGGAAAGTTTGGCGGCAGGCTGGGTATACGAGGCAGCGGCACATGGCAGCAGGTGGGGGCGTCTCAAAGCGGGGGTCGCCCCCGGAACGCGATCGCCGCAGGCCCGTCACTCGCCCCCT
>NW_006287548.1:3804475-3813229 GCF_000327345.1 Myotis davidii
GCGTGGCCTCTCCTCCGGCGCCCTGCGGCCCCGCCCCGAGCGGGCAGCCGAACAACGCGGGCCAATCGCGGTGCGGGAAGCGACAGGGGCGGAGCGAATGCTAATCACGCCTTCTTGAGACGCGGGGCGGGAAACGCTAAGCTCGAAGTTCCAGGGAGTTGTCTGCAGCCGCCCACGGTGCGGGGCTCCCTTTCCTGCAACGTCCTGGCTGCAGAACCTTTGCTCCCAGGGCCCCTACCAGTGCTCCTCTCCGCAGCTAAGCATTCCTACCGCGTCCAGCGCTCGTTTAAAAGAACCGCTCAAAGAGTCACTCTTAACCGTGCACCTGTCTCCCCTCCGTGCTGTCCTCATACCAGGTGAGCTCACGTCCAGAGAAGAGCGAATGCTTGCGGAGCCCCTACTGTGTGCCAGACCGCGCGTTAATCGTTTCCATCTGAATACAAGATCTCAGACCCTTGCAACAGTTCTATGCGGCGGGTACTCCTTACAGGTGAGGAAACTGAATCAAGGTATCCGAGCGAATGCTAGTTCCCCAAGAAAACCTCAGCCCCATTTTGTTCCCAGAGCTATTCCGAGCGCCTGGCACGTGATAGGCGCTCAAATGGCAAACCCGTATTCGAACCTAGGTAATTGGGCTGCGGCATCCACACTTTTAACCACTCCCCCTGTGGACAATAGGCATCTCCAAGGTTTCAACCTTTACTGGCATTTCCTAACAAAATCATCTGGTTGTGACAAGCAAGTGATTTTTCCCCCTGTTTTTGCAAGACGCGAGATGTTAATCCTTTATTAGAGGTTTAAAATCCCAGGCAGTTCCCCGCAGAGAGAAGCAACGCAGGCTCCGGGCTCTGTAATGGGCAGGGCGCTGGGCCCCCTGGGGGCTGCAGGCTGCTTAGCTGCCCGCAGCAGCCGCCGAGGGCCGGGGGCGCACGGGGCAGCCGCCGCCCGAGGGAGACCTGCTGGGCGCTCCCACTGCGGAGACACACAGCGGCGCTCTCCAGATGGGTCTTTATGCTGCCGGTTTTAAATGTCCTAAAAATGCCTCTTTTTCTACGTGTTCTAATTAGGTGGAAGACGGAGGTGTTTAGCATACTTGAAATTCATTCAGACGCTTACAAAGAGGGCCTGAATTGTTTCCCACTCCCCCACTTCTTCCTCTGGGAAGGTGGTGAAAAAAGGCTGGAGGGCCAGGGAACTTGAAGGACTCAGGACTGGACTGAAGGGGTGAGATAGGCCGCGGGTATTGTTCTTGTGTCCTGGATTCCATTTTGTACAGATTGAGAGATTAAATGGCAGAATAACCCTCTCCCTCCCACTTATCAACAAGGCTTTGTGGGAAACCATGAGGAATATGTGTATTCATCCCAGCCTTAGAGTTAAAAGGAATAAATACCAATAGCGTTACAAACATCAAAACCATTAGTCAATATGTTTTCCGTGGACATTACATCTTTCTACAGGTGTTCCTATCTTATCTCTTTTGTTTTTTGGAAATACTTGGCACTCTGGGTGGACAAACTTGCCAGGGCTGAAAGTAGTGGCCGTTGAAAAGCCATGGAATAGCGGTCAAAAAGAAAGGGAACCCCTCAGTGGAAAGTATGGACGGTGGACATGCCAGGGGAGGGCTGTCTCTTTCTATGCCCTTTATGCAACGTGTGTCTTATTGGGGATGAACAAGTTTTGGCTAATAATAAAAATTATTTGAAGTTGGAGAATGTTAATCACTCCCACTGGAATTTAGCCAGAATACTTGTGTTATTTCACATCGTTCCGACTCAAATGATGTTATCTACTGGTTGGTAAAGCTATCTCTGCTTAATCAATAATAGTGAAATGTTATTTTTGCTTGGAGGTCTCTATAGTAGTCATAACAGCAGAAAACTTTGCCAAAAGAGACTTATTTTGCATTGCATAGCTTTTTGTACATTTGAATTTTTGCTTTTTAAAATATACTGGTATATTGCTTCAATTTAAAGGCAGTTTAAAATATGCTGACTATTTAACATGTATTTGGCAGGGTAGTAAATAATTCGTTTATGTTAACTAATTTAATCCTTACAACAACCAGATATAACTGGCCCCATAATGACTTGCCTGAAGTTACTTATTCAGTCATTGGAAAGCATAGAAATAAAAAATTTCTCCTGAGTCATAATTTATTATTTATCAAGCTAGATGACACTAAATTATTTTTAAATATATTTTTATTGAGAAGGAGAGGGGGAGAGAGAGAGTGGAACAGCAATGTGAGGGAGATTCATTGATTGGCTGCCTCCTGCACGCCCCACACTGGGGATGCCCTGATCGGGAATTGAACCTTGACCTCCTGGTTCATAGGTCAAAACTCAAACACTGAGCCACGCCAGCAGGGCAACACTAAACTATTTTTAAGATGCATTTTTAAGCACCCAGAACGTTGCCAAATATTCTAGTCTATTAATTTACTCAGATAGCCTTTCATCCATCCATTCATCCATCATCCAAAAAACACCAATTGCTGAGTTGAAGGCGCAACTGCTATCTTAAACATGTTTCTACAAAGCCTAGTTCATGAAATTCAACTTAAATTTTTGTCCAAAGTGAGTTAAATAACTGATGAAAATACAGACAATGATGCTAACTAGCCATCCCATCTACAAAGTGTGTGACATTCCAAAAGTTTTGAAGTGTCGGTTTTGGACTCTGTCATCAGGAAATAGTTGCAGCATTTTTAATCTTTACTAGATTTGTATTGATTATATATGTGTTACTCTGTTGAGACAGTTGAGAGTTCAATGCTATAGGAATGAATAAGCAGTAGTCTGTGTATACTCATACTCGTCAATATCTCAGTAAGCAAGCCTGGAACGGTCTTGATGAGATGCCTTCAATAAGGTTGTGAAACAAATGGATGAATGAATGACAACTGAGATTAACTTTAAAAATTATATATTTTTTTATTGATTTCAGAGAGGAAGCGAGAGGGAGAGAGAGATAGAAACATCAATGATGAGGGAGAAACATTGATAGGCTGCCTCCTACACGCCCCTTCCTGGAGATCCAGCCCGCAATCCAGTCATGTGCCCTGACCAGGAATTGAACTGTGACCTCCTGCTTCATAGGTCGATGCTCAACCACTGATACATGCTGGCCGGGCTGAGATTAATGTTTTAAACTTTAGCAATTGGCATTGAGCCCTTGAACACAGCTTACCTTATGAGAGCTGTATCTGAGGTTGACCATACCCTGTTCACTGCAGCATGAGTCCAAACCTTGGCTCTGCCTTTCATAGCTGTGCCACCTTGGGCAAGTCACCTAACAGCCCCAGGTCTTCTCTCCTCATCTGTAAAATGGAAATACACATAGTTATCTATCTCCTAGTGTCGTATTGAGGGGTAAATGAATTTATAAGGCAAAGGGCTTAGAGCCTTGTCTAGCACCTGGTAAGTCTGTCTATATAGGTCTTAGTTATTATTCTTGTTGTTGTTGCTGTTGTTTTCTACCCTGGTTTATTCTACTTTTCTGTTTTCCCAATCTTGTATATTTCCTTTTGTGTATTATTTTAATAATGAAAACATCGTTACATTTTTTAGATGTTACTTTGTGTCTGAGCACACTCCCAGCTGTCACTAGTGTTTAGATACCAGCTAAATTTGATGCCAAAGCAGGGATCATTTCACTTGCCCTGGATCAAAGTGCATGCACCTGGCAGCAGCAGCCAGCCCAAGGGCGCGCATGGCCCTGGCACAGGACAGACACCTGTGAGCCAACACCGGTCCCTCACAGGTACTTTCAGGCTCACTCCATACATATCCGGGAGCGCTTCTGATGAGTCCTCATCAAATCAGACACCTCTAGACAGGAAACCCAGACACTAACCAGAGGATTAGCATGATGAATCATTTGTCCAGGTTCATAGTGGGACTGTCTTGTTCACATTAGAAGTGGAATAATTCAACTGTAATCTTCAGTCTTCTCCCATCCCCCATGGTGGTGGCGATTGTAGGAAGTCAACGCTTTTTTCTCTCCCCCCTCCCCCAAGGGGGGGGCGTAATGGAAGTACTAACTAATCTTTCCCATATTGGGCAGTGGCTCTCAGCGTCACATTACAGTCGCCCTGGGAACTTTAAGAAACCCTGGTGCTTGGGACCTATTAAATCAGAATCTGCGGTTTAGGGCCCCCGACACTGTTTTTTGGTTTCGTTTGTTTGTTTTGGTGCGGTTTTGCTTTAACTCTCCAGGTGATTCTGACTGTCAGCTGGTGTAGAGAACCACTGACATAGATGGTTTTCTTATTTCCTCAGTACAGCCCCACACTTGGGCCTGGCTGCACCTTCTGCAAAAGGGGTTAATTACCTCAGCATGTAATATGGAATACCTCAGGAGAAGGTATGAAAAAAGTGCATTCTAATCTAATTGTGTGGGAATCTGGGCTGGAAATTTATGTAGAAAAAATTACGTAGCAACAAAATTGTGGTCCAGTGATGGTAACATTAACAACAATGACGACCATAATAACAGCAACTGATGGGGGGGGGGGGAGCATTTTCAATGTGCACATACTGTGCTAAGCATGTTAGACATATAATCTCTTACTTCCAAGAGTTCTGTAAGGTTGATGTTATTATCACCACTTTATTTTATGTTTTTATTTCTTTGTTAATCTTCACTTGAGTATATTTTTTCATTGATTTTTAGAGAGAGCGGAAAGGGGAGGGAGAGACAGAGAGAGAGAGAGACATCAATGTGTGAGAGACACATTGATTGGTTGCCTCCCACACGAGCCCTGACCAGACACCTCTAGACAAGAAATCCAGTCTGCAACAGAGGTACATGCCCTTGACCAGAATCGAACCCGGGACCCTTCAGTCCTCAGGCTGACACTGAGCCAAACCAGCGAGGGCATTATCGCCATTTATAGGTGAAGAAACTGAGGTTCAGACAAGTTAAATAACTTGTTACCCACGGTCACACACCTTCCAACTTGGGTTTTCCTAACGCCGACACCTGTGTTGTCATGGGGTGCAGGCCTCATTGCAGTCCCAGCAGTAGAGGGACCTGAGAACCACCAGAGGGTAAATATTGAGATAAACAACGTCCCTCGTTCATTAGCGTTCCCTTCCTGGGGACCAGGTTGAATCTTCAATTCTAGTGTTTGAGGGGGCTAAAGTGTGGAGCAGCTGCAGGCTCTGGGTCCACCTGGAATCCAGCATACGTCTAGCGCCAGCTCGTTCTTTGGGCTTCGCCCATCAGGCGTGAGGTAGGATGCTCCTTAGACCGGATTTCAGAACCTACCTGGTATCTTGGCACAGGAAGTTTCAGTTCAGTAAACACTGACGCGGTACATGCTGTGAGCCAAGCACTGGTGCCAGGGGTGGAAACACGAAGAGGCTCGGGCGTACCAGCAGGGCATGAGGGGAGTGCAGAGGGGACCCTAGCCCAGCCTGTTGGATCAGGGGAACCCCGGCTGTGCTTGGGAGGCCGAATCTGAGTAGGTGACCTCTCAGTCAAGATTTAGTGCAGGAAACAGAAGCCACTCTAGGTATGTTAAGCAGGTGCTTACACAATTGTTGGGACAGCCTGCGGCGCAGAAGTCCGGGAGCTACCCCTGGGCTCTGGAGTTCAGGGGCCCCCTGCAGGGCTATGTTCCAGAAACCAGGATGGTGCTGCTGCTGTAGCCGCTCTTCACACCTCTGCCACTGGCGACTGTCACTGAGGCAGGACGGTGGCTCCAACAGCATTAAATGCCTATTCACATTATTTCTCAAACCCGGCTTGCCAGCAGCAATTACGACAGGATGATGCCTTCTCCTGGCAAATCTTTCAAGAGCGCACCTGGTTGACTGAACGTATTTCCATGCGGACCATAGGTGCATGGGAGTCTGGGGCATGTCGGTTTCCAGTCTCTCCAACTGGTTACTAGCAGGAGAGCATTGAGGCCTGGAGAGGCAACCCTCCGATTCCACTGCATGTGAAGAAACAGGAGGACTTCCAAGGCAGAGGAAGCAGCACAGAGAAAGGCCAGGAAAGAACACAGTAGAAGTGACAGGCAGCTGGGCATGACGAGGCTATCGGGGAGTAACGGAAGCACTGAATCAACGTTTTTACCTGAAAGAACAGTCTGTCTAATCAATGTATTTTACTTACTTACTTACTTTATTTATTTATATTGATTTCAGAGAGGAAGAGAGAGAGAGATAGAAACATCAGTGATGAGAGAGAATCTGATCGGCTGCCTCCTGCACGCCCCCTGCTGGGGATTGAGCCCACAACCTGGGCGTGTGCCCCTGACCAGAATTGAACCTGGGACTCTTCAGTCTGCAGACCGACACTCTCTGGCTGGCTTAACTTCCTATTTTTTAAAAAAATTTATTTTTTTTTTTATTGATTTCAGAGAGGAAGGGAGAGGGAGAGAGAGATAGAAACATCAGTGATGAGAGAGAATCTGATCGGCTGCCTCCTGCTTGCCCCCTGCTGGGGATTGAGCCCACAACCTGGGCGTGTGCCCCATTATCTGTACTTCCTATGACCCAGTCCCTATATAAGAACATAACCACCCCTCGGTGCTCACACCGACACACCGTCCTCAGCCGCCGTGGGAGAATGTAATACAATTTCTCAGACTCTCACAATGTCTCTTGGCCTGACTTCCGTTGGCTCAGACTTAACATTTTGGTGCCAAAACCCGGATTCACGGAGGGGCCTGAAGGGATCCCCCACTCCTGGCTGCAGGCTTCTCCAGACCACGTCGGCCCCTCGAATTTCTGGTGACTAAGAGTTACTTCCCTTGCCGGCTTTTGCCTCACCAAAGTCCTCGCCCACGGGGGCCAGAGGGCCCACTCTTCCGGAGCCAGGCCCCTGGCTACCCTGTGTTAGTGGGACACCCTAACATAGTGGCAGACTCCCTCTTCTCTCCAGCGCTTTGTTCGGACGGTTGGGACGCCTTCCCTTCGGACTTCTCACCTCCGGGATAGACTCATCTCTTACTTACCTCCCCCCCCCCCCCCCGCGCACCACACCAACCCACTGTGGGAACCAGCAACCTACTCCTAAGAGCCCTCCCCTTCAGGGTGCCTCCTCCTCACAGCCTTCAGGCGCATTTTCTACTGCAGCAGGCCTGGCCCCGAAGTGACAATGAGTCCATCTGGCCTGGGAATGGCACTTTCAATCTCAGTACCTTCACTGCCTTAGACAGCTATCGCCCCCACAGCAGAGATTCCCTACGTCCAGGCCTTCTTGCTTCTCCGTAGTCGCCCTTCCCTCTGTCAGGACTGCACTGCTTACCAAGCTCTTCTTCTTCATTCTGAACCTTCCTCCGCGTCCTCACTTCTCTCTGACCCAGCTGTTCATTCAGCCCCAATACCCGCTCGGGGACAGGGAATTCTGGCCTGTGAACAAACCTCTGAATTGTAACACTGTTCTATGAAGTTTGTTTTGCTAATGCTTATAGCCCTTCAGCGGGTTAGGGATTTCAAAAAAACGTATACAGTGCGTTTTGCCACAATTACAAACGGATTCATGGAAACTTTCCTCACAGGCCCAGCAAACTGCCTGCCGCTCACAAAGCCAGCGCAGCCTGCTTTCTTGACATCCACCCGCTCCACAGAGCAGTTGCCTGTTTAACCCTTTCTTTGTAACAAGACTGCAGACACTTGTTTGCAAAACTCACCAATCCTGCCACTACCAGGAGCAGAGCTCATCCTCACCCAAACCTTAGCACGTTATCTCTAAGGAAAGTAATAAATCGAACGCCTGTTAAAGGAATTGTTCAGGTCTATTAAAGGCCGAGAACTTTTGGGGATACATTTCATCCCACAAACAGCCTTAGGCAATAGGAAAAAGTTACCAAAAACTAGCCTTAGGAGCCCAGACCCCCACCGAGCAACGGGTAGGAATAACTTCCAGTGTTTTAACAATGGAGACAGGGCAGAGAAAGCAAGAAAGCCCTCGCACAGAAACAGGCAAATCACTTTTAAACCATATGTCACCTCAGGGGCCGTGTCCCCTCTGCCACAAGTTCGGTCGCTGGAAGAGGGACTGTCCCAGGGGCTGGAGGGTCCCTGGGGCCAGAACCTAACCACACAATGTCTTTGAACGACAGGGCCCAACGCACCAGTCAGCCCCCACTAAGAGCATCACTATGGAAGGGACGGAGCCCAAGGTGACCCTGGACATGACAGGTAAGACAATTAAATTCTTCTTAGACACAGGGGCTGCTTACTCTGTCCCCAAGACCTCTTTCTTATAGGCATCCTCAATGCCACCCTTTCCCTCTATCCCTTCAACTGTGGCCTCACCTTTAGTCATACCTTCAGAAGCTACCAGGAGGAATACAGCCCTTCCCCTTGTAAGGAAAGAATGTGGCGCTCTTAAATCCAAGTGGCTGGCAAGCCTGGGGCCTGCTCCCTCCTCCCGCCACCTTTTCCTCCAGCCTCCTAAAAAGTTGTCAAGGTCATGTTATCCCTGTTACAAAATTTATCGAGAAAATAGCTTGGATAATAATTGGCTTTAAAATCTCATAGAGTTGTGCCTGCTGGCGTGGCTCCGTGGTTGAGTGTCCACCTATGAACCAGGAGGTCACGGTTCATTCCCAGTCAGGGCACATGCCCAGGTTGTGGGCTCAATCTCCAGTAGCGGGCATGCAGGAGGCAGCTGATCAATGATTCTCTCTCTTCATGGATGTTTCTATCTCTCTCTCCCTTTCCCTTCCTCTCTCTGAAATCAATAAAAGTATATTTTTTTTTAAGAAAGGGAAATAAATAACAAAAAAATATG
>NW_006287548.1:3813257-3817986 GCF_000327345.1 Myotis davidii
AGGAGTGGGGCCGGCCAGCCCACCACCCACAGTCCCTCCCACAGCCAGCTCCACCCCCCATACCAATCGGGTGGGGCTGGCCACCAAGCTCCCATGGCCCCTCCCCCAGCCACTGACCCCCATTTGGCCCCCCACACCCTAATCCCAGCGAACCCGCGGGATCAGGGGTTGGAGTGGCCAACCAACCTCCCAAGGCCCCTCCCCCTGGTTGGCCCTGCCCCTGATCACCCTCACCCCAATAGGGGCAGGGCCGGACAGCCAACTTCCTGCAGCCCCCGCCCCCCCAATGGGGCCTGCTGGCCAAGCGCCTGCAGCCAGCCTAGCCCTGAACAAGCCCAGATTGGTGCCAGGCCGGCTGGACCCCACCCATGCATGAATTTGTGCACTGGGCCTCTAGTATTTTAATAAACTCTCATACAGCTGTTAAGACAATAAATGTAATTGAAATGAAGGGTTTTGATAAAGCTTTTCAGTAATCATTATATCTGTGTATACATAGTTTTCTGAAGTCTTTAGTGATTTAAAAACTTTGAAGCATTGCTGGGTTAAATGATAACAGTCATTGAATATCTAAATATTTTAGAATAACATGGAATTGTAAAACATCCATTGCTAGACAAGTCTTAAGTTTGCCTGCTCTTAGCTTTTTATTGCAAGAAGGTCTGTAAGTGGATTTGGAACTGTTGATGTAATGTCTTGTGCTTTGTTGAAGGTGTGTTTTCTTGAAAGTAAGAGTATGTTTAAAGTGTGTTCATAAACATCAACGTAAGGAATACCGGTTGTGTTCTTTTGGTTACCACTGGAAGTTAAGGTTTCTAAGGATTAAAAGTTCAAATTAAGAAAAAATTGTATAGTTGTAATGATAGAAGGCATAAAGTATGAGGCACATTTTACAGGACAAGGATTGAAATTGAGTCATTCTAATGATAGTTATTTCTGAACAGATAAAAAGATTTATACAAATTGTAAAAAGGTGTATAAAAGGTTGTGAAGGTTACAAAAGTTGGGAAAAGTTCAAGTTTTTAGAAAAACCAGTCAGGTTCTAGTCCCCTTCCTCCACCTAATTTCTCCCTCGTGGACCCAGAGTCGCTTTCATTACACTCTCTCTTGCTCTTTGTGGGTGCGGGGACATCTACCTGTCCCGCTGCAGAGTAAGGCCGTTCTCAAAGTGCGGCAGTACTAAGAGGAAAGGCAAACCTGCCTCTGGATACGAGTCACCCACTGGTGTCACCGCCCCCGGGGAACACCCGGCAATGGGGTCCAGTGAACCAGGACCTGATCACCCCTGACTTTCGAAGGGACCCTCCTTTCCTAGTATTTCTAACAACCCCACTCGTGCCCTGTCACATCCTAGGTCACCAGGGTTTCTAACTTTTTAGTAAGCCAAAGTGGCCCCACCCCGGCTCGCTCTCCTTGCTTAAGTCCTCAGATTGGAGCCTAGCCTTTCTTTCTTTCTTTTTTTAAAAATATTTTATTGATTTTTCACAGAGAGGAAGAGAGTTAGAAGCACCAATCAGCTGCTTCCTGCACACCTCCTACTGGGGATGTGCCCTCAACCCAGGTACATGCCCTTGATCGGAATCGAACCTGGGACCTTTCAGTTCACTGGTAGGGCGGAGCCTAGACTTTCTTTGTTTCCAACACTGATTCACAGCCCATAACACTTTCATTGAACGTCTCAACAGGACTTCCTGCTTCGTATTTGGGAACGTCTCTCCCATTTTATAGCCTTTTCTTAAAAGTGATCAAAAGCAAATGAAAAATCTTATGTCCTCTCTACAAAATTAGTAATTTGCATCATGTGTACAGTCTTTACGTATTGGTCTATATGTTATATGTGGTGTATTTCCTGCCTCCGGATGGCACTACTAGGGTATAATAGCTTGTTGGCCTACAGAGAATTAAATAAGATCGTATGGTCTTGACAATGTATTTAATATGAAAGCCAGTTTAATTAATATCTTTTAAAGTTATTACCATAAAACTGTACATTTGTTTTATCTAAATTTACAAAAGATGTATAATGTAATCTTTTGGTTAAGTATATTTAACAACCCTGCCGAAGTTTAAATTTCAAAAGACTTTTTTAACAGAGAAATGACTTTGAGTTATTTCAGTGGGCCCTGAAATACCTCAAGGATTTCTTTTCTCTCCTAAGTTTTCAAACTAATTAGGCCTATTTCATGTGCTTGAAAAATTACATGGGAAGCTTTGCCAAATAAAAATTAATAATAATAATAACTATGTTTAATTATATACATATATTTTTATTAAAGTAGAGGTTCTGGAGATTTCAGTCTCTCTAGGAAGGAACGTGCAAAAATTCAGAGCCGAGTTCAGAGAGGAGATTCCCAGGAGTAACAGGTACCCTCTCTGTGACACCAGAGGAGCTAGAGGAATAGTTCCCTGTGGAACTCCAGGTGTCCGTGATCCATGCATTGGGGCATTTATGAATTGTTTCCAGTACTCCGTGAGCACTTCCAATAAGCTATGTGCAGCATTTGAAATCTTACAGATTGCTTGCTCTTTACATATTAAAACTCTACATTGAACCTAAGAATATAAACTTCATGTCATTTCATAACAATTATTATTTCCCAAGAAGTTGTTATCTTGGACTATTATACCTTACAGAAAAGCAAGGTTCTTTGTCAATTGTTTTTTTAAAATATATTTTATTGATTTTTCACAGTGAGGAAGGGAGAGAGATAGAGACTCAGAAACATCAATCAGCCACCTCCTGCACATCTCCCACTGGGGATGTGCCCGCAACCAAGGTACATGCCCCCGACCGGAATCGAACCTGGGACCTTTTGGTCCGCAGGCTGACGCTCTATCCACTGAGCCAAACCATTTAGGGTTGTCAATTGTTGTATGGTCAAGTCTATAAGCATGTCATTTTAAGTTTTCATTTCCTTCAGATATAAGAGAACTTGTTTCTATTTCCCCAGGATGATTTGGTAAATTATATCTTCATAAGCAATATGGAAGCATTTATATTTTTCTTCCTACATAATCCCTCCAGAATTGAACAACCCTCAATGAATGAGTATCATTATTCTCATGTCAATGTGTTTGTTTGCATAAATCCAATAAGAATCTATTCTCTTGCCCTAGCTAGTTTGGCTCAGTGGATAGAGCGTTGGCCTGCAGACTGAAGGGTGCCAGATTCGATTCTGGTCAAGGGCACTTGTCTGGGTTGTGGGCTTGATCCCCAGTGCGGGGCGTGCAGGAGGCAGCTGATCAGTGATTCTCTCTCATCATTGATGTTTCTATCTCTCTCTCTCCCTCTCCTGTCTAAAATCAATAATAAAAATGTATTTAAAAAAAAAAGAGGGAGGAATGTTAGGGTGCACTACCCTTGGCCTCTCTTGTTTGGACATGTTTTCTGAAATATATTGCTGTAAGTTTTTTTTCCATAGCTTCAAGCAAACGGCCTGCACCTGCAGAAGATAAGATACACTCCCCAGCCGACTCAGGCACTCCCCTCTGCCTGCCTGGGTTGTGTGCCCACCAGACATCCTGCTATCTTCCAAGGGTGTCCTGTGGTTCAGGCAGCTCCCCCAGCTGGCCGATGCAGCCCTGACCCAGACCCTGCACAAGAACATAAACACCCCTCGGTGCTGACACCGACACACTGGCCCGCCCGCTGTGAGAGAATGTAATACAATTTCTCAGACTCTCACAACGTCTCTTGGCCTGGCTCCTGTTGGCGCAGACCTAACACACTCAACACATCACACTTTTTCATTGACACAGGACTGGATTTATTCAACTAGTAAATCTAATGCAGAAGGAGAAAGGAAATGAGCAAAAGACACAAAAGAGAACAGACAAAAATGCTGGGTGATATTCATCCACAAAGAAAACAGGACCTTCCCCTTCTCCAAGCTTAATGTTATGAATCCTGTGGATTACCCACCGAGTCATCTCCCCATTCTCCTTCCAATCAGAATACCTGTTCTTTGTCTTGTTTTGATTTGTTTGGGAATCTACTGTTTCCTGTACAGCCATGTGCTTCAGGAGGAGGCAGAGGCTCCGGTCTAAGTTCCAAGAAGTAACACATGATTGTTTCCCAATCATGTTGCTCCTCTTCTTAACAGTATTTAGGCTTCGTGTGTGCATGGGGCACAATTCTGGCTAGTAAGGGAATGGGCCACCATGAGGTAAGTGTTCAGGGGCTTATGGGAAAGATTTTACTCAAAAGGAAAACCAGGGGTCTTCCCTATTGGGTGTTGTTTTGTCTGCACATGGTGCCTACCACATGACATCTTGCAACCATAAAAGACCTGAGCTAACACTGAGGAAGGATGGTACTGAGGCCGCCTCCAGACTTCTTGCTCCGTGACACGATACCCTGCCAATTGGAGTCAGTGTTTTCTGTCACTTGCAACCAAAAACATCATAACTACTATGTGGAGTCTATGTATTTAGGATGAGGATGTTTGAACTTAGCTAATGGAAGTCTCTGGAGGAGATTTAAGGACAAACATGTATTCCCCCCCTTTTAACCCAAAATATTGTTTTTCATTCTTCAAAATCATTGAGGACCCAGTTAAATAGCACTTCTGTCAAGCTGAACAATTTATTTTTATTTATTTTTGGTGTTTTTTAAAATATCTTTTATTGATTTCAGAGAAAAAGGGAGAGGGAGAGAGAAATGGAAACATCAATGATGGGAGAGAATCATGGATCGGCTGCCTCCTGCACAACCCACACTGGGGATGGG
>NW_006287548.1:3818022-3819905 GCF_000327345.1 Myotis davidii
CTTTGTTACTGCCTGTGGTCCCACAGCCTCTCTGCCACTCCTTGACCACAGCGTTTTACTCAGCCACTCTTTCAGCAAATATTTACTGAGTACCTGCTATGGGCTTGGTAAAATTTTAGACACGGGGAACTAGATACATGGAGATTCCACTCTAGTGGGAAGACAGAAAATAAATTTTAAAACTTAAATGTGACGACTCTTATTAAAGCATTGAAAAGAGGGGGAAATAACTACCTCAAATTTTATTTCATTGTTATGTGATTTTCTGTTTGCATATCAGTTTTTCTCACTATATCGTGTGTTCATGCAATCTTACACCCCCCACCTCACCCCTGGGAGATTGTATTTTCCGAAGATGGTTGCAAAAGCTTCTCACATATCACGCAATCTGCACCGTGCCCTTGCCATACCTCAGGGGGGAGAGGAGGTAGGAGGTCCTAAGGCCCCTCCCCTTGAATCTCAGTGAGCTTGTGGTGGTTTTGACCGATAAAATATGCTGGAAGTGATGCTATGGGACTTCCATGGAGAGGTCACAAAAGACAATGCAGCTCCCATCTGGTTCTCTTGCAACACGTGTTTTTTTGAACTGTTCCTCCTTGTGACGCTCCTTGGAACCTACTTATAGATACTCCGGTTGATAGTCCCAGCTGCGTGAACCTTCAAGTCACCCCAGGCAGGCCAGGTGTCTGACTTATGAGTAAAACAGCTTCCGGATGATTCCAGTCCCCGGCCTCCGGTCACCCCCAGATACTCAAGTCCTCCCAGCTGAGGCCCCAGACACCAGGAGGCGGAGACAAGCCATCCCTGCTGTGGCCTCTCCAGCTCGCTGACCCACCGCACCCACCAGCACCGTACAACGCCGGGTGTACGCCACTAGTTTGGAGTGGTTTGCTCCACGGTAGCGATGGCTGAAATACCCCCCAATTTGCCTTCCTGTGAAATCTTAGACGACCGAGTAGAACATTTTTTTTTTTCCTTTTTACCTGACCCAGTTGGTGATCAACTTATGCACTGAAGCTTGAGAACTTTCATCCATCCCACTTTCATCCTCTTGAGTCTCGCTGTTGATGATATGCATGGGAAATGTCTAATCTTTTAAAACACAAATCTTCACCATTGATCTGAATACCCTGCTGCCGTGAGTTCCCGGGTCAATTGTGTGTAGTGGGGAAAAAAGTACCTCCTTTTATCCATTTTAAACATGGCTCCTTTTCATCTCATCTTGTCCTCTTGTTCCTCCCCAAGTAAAACGATTTCCATTTTGTGGGGACCTAGACACAGAGAACTGAGTTGAGGCAATAATCTCCCTTTGAGCTGGTCGCCCAGAAGGCCTCGGGCGTGCTGGGACACAGAGCAGTGGATTTCAGCTGGTGGCTTAAAGGTGATGGAGCCCACGATGCTAATTAGTCACAAGTTTAGTTCCAGGCTTGTAAAACACGGTCTCTAAATTCTGCAAGAGGCAATGAGTTTCTTCTCGTGGTGCCGATAAATGGAGCGCAGATAGTGGGAGGAACACTGGCAAGTTCAAGGACAGTCTGGATTCAAGTCTCCTCTTGTGAGCCAGGTGTGTGCCCTTGGGCACAACATCCTCTCAGGACTTCGTTTTCCTCAATTACAGAACGAGGAGATTCAAGCAGAGGGCCCTGTGGTACCCATTTGCCTTTGACATTTTATGACTTGTGTGTATTTGCCAGTTAATATGAAACATCTACTACATCAATTCATGGGAAGAAATCGTTTGTACTGTAAAGAGCTCCAGTAGCTCTAAGGGGGCCTGGAGACTACGCCCTCCCCCTTAGAAATATCCTCTAGTTTTTAGAAAACAAATATCTTTTTCCCAAAAACAGAACCCACATTAGCCTTTAGTTACTGAAAATACATTC
>NW_006287548.1:3819967-3833760 GCF_000327345.1 Myotis davidii
GTACTGAATCCTTTTGGTTTGGGGGTGCATTCCTGAGGGTCCATTCGGTCTTGCTTCCTATCAATTCTCAGAGCGGCGCTTCGGAAGGAACGCTGGTGCTGGGACGGTTTTATGCCAAGAGAGAATGAATGGGCGGGGTGACAGCTTCTGCGGCAGGGCCACCTTGGGGAGGAAAAGAATGGCGTCCAGTGAGGAACGCAGCAGGGACTATTCGGGTGGACCTCCGTCTGAAATGCCTTCCCAACCCTTTGCTCTGTGCAGAAGGGAAAAGCAGCCACTGTTTGGGGCTAGGAAAGCATTCGGCCTCACTCAGCCTGCACTCATTTCACTTTTCTAGTCTGCTAAATATTTCCCCAGCAGTTGTGATTCTTGTTTTAGATTTATCTTCATTGTTGAAAGTATTACAGATGCCCCCCCCCCTCTGTTTTCCCCTTTGACCCCCGCCCCCTACCACACCTCTACCCCCAGGCCTTCACCACCCTATTGTCTGTGTCCATGGGCTATGCATATATGCATTAAGTTCTTTGGTTAATCTCTTCCCCGCCTACCCACCCACCTTCCCTCTGAGATTCTTCAGTTTTAGAACTTGGTGGACTCAAACTAATTTCTTCAGCTCTGCATCCTGTTTTGCTGAATTTTCCATTTTTCAATCCCAAGTGGGAGAAATGCCTCTCATGTCTGATTTTAAAATTCATCGCAGAAGCACCACTGTTGAAAGGCTACTATGTATTGGGAGGGTGGATTGCTTTTCACTGGTGGGTTGACAAACTCTATCAATAGCAACAAGTAGCATGACAAGGCCCTGTTCAACAGAACTTATTTGCAAGGTTACAAAAACAAAAAACAAATAACCTTTAAGGTCCACATATTTCACGGAGGGTATGCAATCTTAGACAAACCTGGCTGGCGTGGCTCAGTGGTTGAGCATTGACCTATGAACCAGGAGGTCACGGTTCGATTCTGGTCAGGACACATGCCCAGGTTGCCGGTTCGATCCCTGGTCGGGTGCATGTGGGCGCCAACAGATTGATGTTTCTCTCTCTCTACCTCTGTCTTTCTCTGTCTCTCTTTTTTCTGTCTCTCCACTTAGACAAAATTTCAGACAAGTAGAACAACAGCAGTGAAATTAATAAAATAGTGTATCTACTGCCCAGAAGAGCTTTTGAAAATATGTATTCTAAAGCAAACAACTCTCCCACCTTCCTTAATAACATATCTCATGTCATATATGATTACCCACATCTACTTCTTCCTCATCTATAATAATAAAAGCATAATATGCTAATTAGACCAGACATCCTTCCAGACGTCCTTCCTTCCGGATAAAGCCACAGTGGGCGCGAGCCGGGGCCAAGCTCTTGCATGAATTTTGTGCATCGGGCCTCTAGTCATAATATAAAAGAACATTCTGATGTCTTTGCTAAGACTTTCAAGGAACCCTTGAAAACATCACAGCAACATTTGTAACAAATAATGTGCTCAGCTGTACCAGTGGGAAAACCAAAGCTCATGTAGGAGAAATTATTTGGTTATTACTTGTTTATTTAGGCTATTTGGTTAAAGCAAGTCACAAATACTGTTTGTTTCTCAGAGCTGTGCTGCACTCACCAGGCTGCTTTCATGCGCTCAACGACCCCTTGGTAGTCGCTGTGAAGGGTAACTCAGTGCAACCAAGCACCACGTCTGTACCCCTCCTGCCACTGTACTCACACTGTGGCTGGGGGTGACTTTGCTGGCTTCTAACCCCTTCTGCCCATATTAGCTATCCTGCATTAATTGCTGTTGCCCAAAAGCACTCTGCAAAGGTAGTTTCCTGTGTAACTAAGGGCATCATGAACTGGTCAAGCAATGGGTTACACTTTTATTTTATTCGTAGACTTTGTTTCTTCGAACAGTTTTAAGTTTTCAGAAAATTGGGCAAATAGCACAGAGAGTTCCCACATATCCCTTCTTTCTCCCACTCATAGTTTCCTCTATTACTAACATTTCACATTGGTGTGGTACATTCGTTGCAATGGATGATCTGAAATAAGTGTGTTATAATGAACAAAAGTCCATAGTTTGCATCAGGATTCACTCTTGGTGTTGTACAGTTCTATAGGTTTTGACAAATTGTGTCATGTAGCCGCTGTTACCATGTCATACAGAATAGCTTTGCTGCTCTAAAAATCTCCTGTGCTTCACTTAATCATCCTACCCCATCCTCCCCAACCCCTGGCAATCGCTGATCTTTTTATTCCAAAACTGTGCCTGTTCCAGAATGCTATAAAGCTGGAATCATACAACTATGTGGCCTTTCAGATTGGCTTCTTTCACTTAGCAATATGCAATTAAGGTTCCTTCATGTCTTTTTGTGGCCTGGTACTACATTTTTTTTCTTTCTTTTTAATATAATTTTTAGTACAATTTTATAGCAAAAATGAGTAGAAAGGACAGAGTTCCCTTATGCTCCCCATTTGCACAGCTTTCCCTATTACCAACACCCACTCCAGAATGGCGCACTTGTTACATCCCTGACGGCATATGATGTATGGCATCTTTTCATACACTATTTGCCTCCTGTATATCTTTATTGGTGAGGAGTCTGTTTAGATCTTTTGACCATTTTTTAATTGAGCGGTTTGATTTTTTTATTGCTGAGTTGTAAGAGTTCTTTGTATATTTGGATATGTCTTTTATCAAATATGTGTGTTACAAATATTTTCTCCAAATCTTATTCTCTAACATTGTCTTTCACAGAGCAGACATTTTTTTTTATTTTCATGAAGTCCAACTTACCATTTTTTTGTCCATGCATCATGCTTTTGGTATTGTATCTAAAAGGGTGTTTAAATATCTGGGAAGCAAGACTTTAAGAGATCACTGGACTCCAGAAGGAAGCTTGAAAATCCTAGGGAGATGTCATGAGTGGGACTTTCAGCATCTGAAGGTGGCTGCTGGCTCTGCATCAACCTGAACAATAAACACCAAATATCTGTAGACCTTCCCTGACTCTCCATCAGAGTGCTTGGACCGACCATGTCATCGCTTTCATCTTCTCGCGTGGACTCCACCAGTTTGACCTTTGGGAGAAGGAAAGATTTACATTTCGTTTTTGGATTTATCATTGCTTCTTAATTCTTGATGATTTTCTAAGGCTAACAAAGTATTTAAGTCTTTCCAACAAAATTGTTCAGCCAATCCAGTCTTCCTAACACGGAAATAGAGATAAACAACTCTGGTCTATTTTTTTTAAAATATTTTTTAATTGATGTCAGGGAGGAAGGGAGAGGGAGAGAGAGAGATAGAAACATCAATGATAAGAGAGAATCATTGATTAGCAGTCTCCTGCACGCCCCACACTGGGGATAGAGCCTGCAACCCAGGCATATGTCCTGACTGGGAATCAAACCATGACCTCCTGGTTCATAGACTGATGCTCAACCACTGAGCCACACCGGTTGGGCTCTGATTTATTTTTTAAAGATGGTAAGTTCTATATTGTTAAGAAAAGTTATTTGCCCTAACCCAGCAGTCAGCAAACTCATTAGTCGACAGAGCCAGATATCAACAGTACAACGATTGAAATTTCTTTTGAGAGCCAAATTTTTTAAACTTAAACTATATAGGTAGGTACATTGTTATTAACTTAATTAAGGTACTCCTAAGGCTTAGGAAGAGCCACACTCAAGGGGCCAAAGAGCCGCATGTGGCTCAAGAGCCGCATGTGGCTCGTGAGCCGCAGTTTGCCAACCACGGCCCTAACCGGTTTGGCTCAGTGGATAGAGCGTCGGCCTGTGGACTAAAGGGTCCCAGGTTCGATTCTGGTCAAGGGCACGTACCTTGGTTGTGGGCACATCCTCAGTAGGGAATGTGCAAGAGGCAGCTGATTGATGTTTCTCTCTCATCGATGTTTCTAACTCTATCCCTCTCCCTTTCTGTAAAAAAAAAAAAAAAAATCAATAAAATGTATTTTTAAAAAATTTCATTGACTCTAACATAAGAAACTTCAAGTTGGCAATGACATTTGTAAGAAAGAACTTTAAAAAAGCAAGTTACAACTGGTGTGGACGTGTAGTGATCACAATTTCCCAGGTACCCTTGTTTAACCATAGATCCCCGTTCTTTTATATCAAGCATCTTTGGTGATTGTCACTTACAGCATTTACCTTCCTAACCTCATGCTGCCGTGGCTGGCTTGTTTGTAACTATTTCACAAACGTCTGACAGCCCATCTTGTACTAATGTTGTTTTTCAATCTACCTCCAATGTGGGCTCCTTTGAGGCAGGAATCAATGGTTTTCACTACTCAGCCCAGAATTTCCCATGTAGCAAGCCTCAATAAGTGCTGTTGAGTTCATTTGTTGAATCTTTATCCAATAATACTTACAGAGTGCTCAAGAGAATTACATTTTTGAGGAGCCACACTTATGAAAAGAATATAGGGAAATGAAGGTTCAGGGAAACCATCCAAAATTCCCCAAATGCTGAAATATAAGATAAAGGAGGGGAAAAGAAAGAGCATGTTGGTGATGTTCAACTGTATGTAGGAATTATGTTGACCAGGATTGTTCTTCATTTCCCCAAAGATTAAGGGAAGAAGGAAATGTAGGTAAAATAAAGATTCAGGAAGCATGGAAGGAAGAATCTTTGACTTTAGGAATCTTGGTGGCGGTAAGCAGAAGGCAGGGAAAAAAGAAACTGGTTTTCTCTTAAAGGACACAAAGCTTTGTTAACTTAATGAAGTCCCAACAAAGGGAACACCCAAATGCTGAAGACTGGGCAGCCACATGGTAGCCAGGTTTCCATCCATGTGCCCTTGGGTGAAATTAATGTGCAATGAGCAAGTCCTTGATTGCAAGAGAAACTCAAATCAGTGCCTCGTCCTTCCTTACGGGTTCTGTGCAAGACAGTGAGTGGTAGGAGCAATAGCTGTGATTAATGTCAAAACACTGCCTAACCTCTCTGCTGGAAATCAGAGGCAAGGACAAAACACTCTTTTGAAGGGGTCTCTTGAAAATTTGCAACATCCTATATAATAAAAGGCTAATATGCAAATAGACTGAACAGCAGAACAACTGAACAACTGGTTGTTATAACGTGTGCTGAAGACCAGGGTCATGCGCAGAACATGGTGGGTGTTGACGGCAGTGGGATGGTGGAGCAGGTGAGCGGGGTGCCAGACCAAGGCGGGGCACGGTTGCTGTCATCGGATGAGCCTCTAATGGGTTACTGAAAATTCTTTGCTCCCATGCGCTTGGTCCCGCCCAGTGCTCGCACCTGCTGCCGGTGCCCAGTGCTGGCCCCGATCACTCGGCACTGTCAGTGGGTGTGAGCAGTGACTGCCGGCCCTGATTGCCCCTCAGGGCTTCTCTACCTCCTGCTGCTCCTGAGAGGCGATTGGGGCAGCAGCTGCAGCTCACACCTGCTGCTGGTGCCAGCCCCAATCGCTCTGCGCCATCAGCGGGTGTGAGCGGGGCTGGTGCCATCAGTGTGTGTGGGAGCAGGGCTGCCGGCAGACAGGACTGGAGGCCGTGAGAGGGAGGGGCTGGGCGGGAGCTTGGAGGATGGGCTGAGACCCGCCCCTGTGCCCACCGCAGCCTTGCGGCCTGCAGTTCCTTTTAAGGTGCACAAATTCATGCACTGGGCCCCTGGTCTTATAATAATAGCTCATGTATGGAGCCTTTGATATATGGGAAGGGATATAGAGGACCACATGAGGTAAGGAGGAGCTAGTGTGAGCACCAGTTAGCAATTGAGGATGTAGCAGTTCTGTGAGGTCACCTACATGGCTAGCCAAGTCTCTTAGCCAATGAGTGCGAGACCCAGGCACTGATCCCAGATTTCTATCCCAGTCTAGAACTCTTGACCCCCACTATCTTGCCCAATGACCTTTGGACATGAGACCTGCCTAAACAAGTCCTTGGTCAACCCCACTGGCTCCTGGTTTTCTATGATTGGCTTGAATGCCAGTTCCAAGGTCTGGGCCCACTGTGGCCAGAAGAACCTCTGCAGCTGCTCTCAACCTTGGCTGCACATTAAAACCACCTGGGAAATTTTTCAAAAATGTTGATGCCAGGGTCCCACCCCTAAAGATTTTGGTTTAATTGATTTTCAGTGCAATGTCAGCAGAGACATTTGTGTTTAACTTTTTATTGAAGTATATTATGCATGTAGAAACGTGCTCAGGCTGTCCGTATACATTGCAATGAGTTTTTACTAACTGAAGGTACCTGTGTAACCACCACCCCGCTCAAGAATCAGAATGTCACAAGCACGCACCAGGCTCCCTTCTAGTCTTTCCTCCTCCCCGCCTCTCCCACTGTCCAATCACTATCCAGACTTCTGACAGCATAGATAGTTTGGGCCTAGAGGTTTTTTAAAAGAAGAATCTTCTAAAATATATTTATATTGATTTCAGAGATGAAGGGAGAGGGAGAGAGAGATAGAAACATTAATGATGAGAGAGAATCATTGATCAGCTGCCTCCTACAGGCCCCCCACCAGGGATCGAGCTACAACCCAGGGCATGTGCACCGACTGGGAATTGAACTGTGACCTCCTGGTTCATAGGTTGATACTCAACCACTGAGCACACCGGCTGGACTGGCCTAAGATTTTTAAAGCTCCCCAAATGATTCTAATGTGCAGCTACCACTGACTATTGTCTTGCTGGTTGAAGGTGGGATGAACTAAATCAAATGCATAGATACAGGTAAACCAATATGAAAGCAAATAAGAACTCCAAGCTATACTTTCACATTAGCTAGCCAACAGGGATTTTTTTTTAAGTGTTTTTTTTTTAAACAATATCTTTTATTTATAAACAACTTTTCCCAGCACTCACCTCTTAGTGAAAGAAAACCTGCCACCTTCAGAATTGCCTAAATCACATTTGCAGATAATAATAAATCCATGTACGAAGTGCTTTCTAAGTACCAAGTCCCTTCCTGAATGCTTTACTCCGTTATCTTCTTCAATCCCCACGACACCCGATGATAACAGGCTCTCTTATTTCCCTACTTTACAGATGAGGAAACCTCGTCATAAACAGACAAGCAGCTTGCCCAAGGGCATACCGTTTGTACCTGGCAAAGCCTAACCTGCAGACTGAGATCCTTCTTGCTGTACATCTATTGTGCTTGGTATTTCAAAAATCTACGCCCGCCGACCGCTGACCTCTGCTACTAAATAGCTGGACAAAGGTGAGTGCCACACTGATTCCCTCACTCAGTGGAAGGAGCTGGGAAGGCATAGTTACCTGTGTGCGCTCGAGTGGGCCTTGATGACCAGGTAGCTTTACCTCCTTTCATTCATAGCTAAGGAAACAGCCAGGAAGGGAAGTTTTGGATGCCTCAACAAGCCGAAGGAAGGAAATTAAAGTCCGAGCCCCAGGGGAGGAAACGCTAGGGAAGGTCTTCACTTGACCTATGACCTCCAAGCCTCAGAGGTACAAGTTGGTGGCCTCTGTTAATACAACCTGTGGCCAGTGATGTTACTATTATTAATTAAGTTAACCTTCATAGCCTATTCACTTGTGAGTATTGTCATTTGTGTAATTATAAAAGTCTCTTCAAGTGCAGCGAGCATCTAATCTGAACCAGATCGAGCGCCGATGGTCACGGAGTTTTCTGGGTTGGAAACTGGGTCCTCTCCGGTTTCCTGAGTTTGCTCAGTTGTTTGGATTCCGTGTCATATGTGATCAGCCTCCTCGCATATTTATTCTGGCAGCGGAAGGGGTAGGGTGTGAGGAAATCTCTTGGAGAAGTTTTCATTGAAAACTCTAAGTCTTACTTCGTGAGCACTTTCAGAGAGTAAAAGACAACTCAGAAAATGTCAGGCTTATTGCTTTTCCATTTTCCTCCCCTAAGAAAACAGAGTTTCTTGGGGTTGTTCATGTTCCCCCCTGCTATAGGTCTCCCCCCCCCCCTCTTCCAGGCCCCCACATCCTTTTACTCACTACGTTCAGTTTCCCTGGTCCTTTGCTATGCAACTCCCTTTGAGCCAGAGTGTTGGGTCTGTTGCTCTCTAATTTTTTTTTTTCCGGAGCAATTTTCCCAATATAAATTACACCCTCCATTACTTTTCTCTCCCTAGAGCCGTGAATCACATGCTAGGAAGCCATTAGGGTGGGGGCAGCTGGATACAGAGCCCGGAGGTTTGAGCCAGTGCCGGCTTGTCACCCTCGTTCTCTGTTTACCCGGCTGGGGCGGCAGCCAAAGTGCAGCCTGGTGCTGAAGTCACCAGCCAGGGAGGGCCTCTCGTGCCGCGTCTCACTTCACCATGTGCTCTGGGTACCTCTGCTTTAGAGCCCTGGCCTGTGCTTGGAGGCAAGAAGACAAATGAGCCTAACCTAAGATGGCTTGACACTTGAACACGGGGCAGATTGCATAAGTGCCCCAGGTCTGCATCCCTGTGTGCATCACTGCCCTCTGCCACGGGACTTCGCAGTTCTTTCTACCAAGAGATGATCCGCTGATTCGACTGGGGCATCTGCTCTGGGTGTTGGTAGATGGGATGCCAGCAGAGGCTTGGAAGCGTGCTTGCATCACTGTACTTCTTCTCTTGCCCCTTTACTGTTTCCATGAGAAGAGCACGCCTGGGCTGGCCCAGGGCCCTAGGATGGGAATAAGAGATATGTGAGTCAGAGCTGCCCCCAGGAAGCTGCCCAGCCCAGCCCAGCCCAGCTGACAACAGAACCATCCAGCTGACCCAGAGATGCATGCACAAACCCAGCCACGATCGATCGGCAGGTCTGCCTAGCCAACCTTCACCTGAACTGCAGGTGCAGGAGCTGCAGTAGGAAGTGATTGCTGTGTGAAGCCTCTGAATTTTGAGGTGGTTTGCTCCCCAGCAATTGCGTTGAGGTCATGGCCTCTGAGACTAATATGATGACGATATGAGCAACGAGAAACAAAAGCACTTTGCAAATGTCAAATTGTGAGGAGAGGGAATAGACTGTTGAACACATTCTGGACCTGGAACCTGAAGACCTGAGTTCAAAGCCACTCATGCCTCCAATTACTCTACACACTTGGGCAGATAATTTCAAATTTCTGGGTCTTACCATAAGCTTACAGAGCTGGCTTGCAAACTCAAAGCCATGCGAGCTTCGAGAGTATGTCAGAAAATTAATATGGTCCTAGAACTTCATTGGTAGAGAGTTAAGAAAAAGACAGGGAAGGTGGGGGAGAGGTCAGAATAATTTATTTGGGTATAAATGAAATGTGATACCCCCCAAAAGGACAGATGCATGGAGTGGGAAATTAGATGATTTTGAAGAATATGTTTGATCAAAGGCTGAGAGGTGGACTTGGAGGCCAGATATAAAGTCCCATTTCTTCAGAGACCTGAAAGTGTGGGATTCATGAATGAATAGGAAGGAGAAAACCTTGAAAATGGCTTACAGAAGGCACCTTCCCGACACCTCTTCACTTGGAGTACAGCAAAGCTGGAGACAATTATGAAGTCTTTGGTCAGGTGGAGAGATAATAGTCCAGACTGGCAGTTCCATACACCGGTCTGGCTCTCTCTGAGCTACCTTTGACTTTTCTTGGTTGTGTATTACCTGGCCTTGGACAAGTCACCTATCCAGTGGGTAAGTGGATGAAACACGGTTCATCTATTCATTATGTATCAGTTACATGCCACATTCCAGGAACTATCTGGACCCTGGGGATGAAACTGTCCTCAGACCTGGTTCCCGAGTTGGCTACCAACTCAGGTAGATGGATTTTTCATACATTGTCATTCATGTCAAAGCATATACCACTAGATTCTTTTTCCAAGGGGACAATTATAGCTCAGGGAGATGAAGTGGCTTGTCCAAAGTCACAGAGCTTATAAGAGAAAGAAGAAAATGTATACCTTTTGACCCTAAAATCTGTCTTGTTTCTACGGAACTATGCTGCATCTTTTGTTGGCTGTTTGTTTTTATTTATAAAAATGTCACTTTTACACTTCTTTGGGTGCACATTCCTGTACATAAAGTGATAGAGTTAGGTGCTTGAGTTTCTTTTGTTCCCTGGAGAAGCTGTGTGATTTATAGTCAGAGGATCAAGGTCTCAGTTTCCAGGGCTTTGGAAGCTGGTGTCTCTACTGAGTAAGGACTGAGCTTAAATGTACAAAAATAAGGGAATGTTTTAATCAAGTATGGTTCCTCGGCTCAGTGGGACACTTTGAAAACATGAAATATAATGACTATCAAACTTTACAGGTGGGAATGTAGATTGTTATAGCTCCTCAAGGATATATGGGAAGGGATATAGGGGACCCAATGCTACCCTGGTCTAGAGCTCTTGATCCCCCACTATCTTGCCAGGGTATCCCCCAAAATGTATACACACTTTAACAGCTGATTCTATTACATTTTGAAAATGAAATGTATTTTAATAAACACTGCCTTTATAATTATTCAAAGTGTGTATACATTTTTGGGGGGGACACTGTATATTTCAGAACTACAAATGAACGTGTCCTTTGTTCTAACAATTTTAGCTTGAGGAACTTATTCTACAGAAATATTCACAGACGTACAGAATTATTCAGAGCAAAATTATTTGTTTTCCCTGGCAGGATATTGGAAATAACCTAAATGACCATCACTAGGGAACAGTTAAATAAATTATGATACCTCCTTAGGATGAAATGGCATGCAACTATGAAGAAGAAAGGAAAGAAGGAAGAGAAGAAGAGGAAGAGGAGGAGGAAGAGGCTCCTCATGCATTCACATGGAGCATTTCCAAGGTGTCCTGTTCATGAAGATGGTAGGATAATGCCCAGGGGAGAAAGGGAGTCTCTGGGATTCCAGAAGGAGGTCACTTTGACTTACTGGATCAGAGGCAGTAAGTTTCTGCTTACTCTGTGCCAACACTTATCGACTATGTATTATATGGAAGGTGCTCGGGTACGTTTTATAGAATGTCTAAAATGATACGAGAGAAGCCCCTCTACCTACTACAGTCTAGTTGGGGTTGTACATAGTCTTTATATATAAAAATTAAAACCATCACATATCAGTGAAATCAGCTTGAGGTGGGGATGAGGACAAAGTGTGAGCTTCAGGGAATCGGGAGCCTTCAGAAGAATTTCACTTGAGTTAGAGAAGGGTTTAAACAGAAGGACTGTGGTAGCCAGGCAAGGCCTGCCAGGCGGGCCTCTCTTCGCAGAAACTGAATTTAGAACAAGCAAGGTGAAGTTGGGGGCAAATAGGACCACTTTGGCTGGAGACGGGGAGACGAGCTCAGAGAGCAACTCAGTGATAAGGGCAGAATGGTAGGTTGGAGCAATACTGAGGAGGACCTGGGACGCCAAGATAAAGATCTGGAATTTTGTTCAGGCATGTGAACCAGGGGCAACATGCACAAAGCAATGATTTGGAAGTGTAATCTGGCCACCCTGTGCCAAGTGGTTAGCAGCGGAGGAGGTCTGAGGTTAGGAGACGCCTGAACACCTCAACAGCAGTCCAGGGATGAGGTGCAGAGGCCCAAGCTAGGCCGGTGGCTGGGAAAGTAGAAAAAGAGAGAGAGAGACACTAAGGCTTTATTTCTCAGCCTACCCTGCCTGGACATGACTGTGCATTCTCCAGACAAGTCATAATTATCTTGGGTTTTATTATCTTGGGTTTTACAGGTGTATGACATTGCTGTTGTGCAAGTACAGGGGGGCCGAAGAACCTCGTCCAGTTGTGTCTCTGGCTGTTTGTCTGCAGACGGTTCCAGACTGAAAACTGGTGTGAAATATGCTTCCCACACATTCAGAGCTGCGCCCAGCCTGTGTCTGTGCCCATGGAGAAATCACAAACGGAAGTCCTCTTCCTGAAAGCAAATGCTAACGGGTACAAGTGGTTCTTAAAAGTAATTTTTCTAGTATCAATCAGAACTTCAGTTGATGTTTTCATTTTAAAAAGGGGGTTGCTAAAATAATAACAGGGTAGCTATTTTCAGGTCTTTAAAAGTATTAAATAGATTGTGGGTGCTGTCATGTGAAGAGGTCTATGCTTTATTGCTAAGTGGTAAGAGCAAGTCTCTTGGCAGTAGCATTACTTCTTCTGCTGGAGGCATCACATATACGTTATGCATGGAGTCGGGGAGGCCACCTCCAGCTGGGGTACAGACAATTGGGAAGGAGGGTGCAGAATGGGCATGTCACTTTTTGCTTTTGAATTGCTGTGGTATTTGACGAGCAGGTTAATGCCTATAAAGAAGAAATTCTTAAGGCATTTAGTGTATTCCAGAAAACAGCCCCACAGTGCCTTTCTCAGGTTCAAGCCCATGATAAGAAAATAAGATGAAAATGCTAATTAGGGAAGTAGAGGCAGGGAGGCGATAGTAAAAGCCTTCCTTGATTCCACAAACTGCTTCTCCACGCTTACTCCCCAGCAGAATCTAGTCTGGTTAAGGGCTTGGATTTGTCTCCTTGGGCAAGTTACTTATGTCTCTAGGCCTCAGTTTCCTCAGCTGTCACATGAGGCAGCTGTGGTAAAATGAACTCAGGGATAGAAAGCACCACTTTGCAGATGGCGGCCACCACCTCGGAGGCCTTCCATAATTACTGGCTGTTATTACTGTTGTCTACCTGACATTTCCAAACACTTAGCATTGCCCTTGTACCTTTCCTTGACCCTTTGATTATTTACTGGCTTGACCCCCTACTAGAATGTGCACCTTAGAAGCAGGTTTGTAAGTTCTTTTAATTGTTTTTCTTCTTTGCTGACAAAAATAATACATTCTTTTTTTTAAAAAAAATGTATTTTATTGATTTTTTACAGAGAGGAAGGGAGAGGGATAGAGAGCTGGAAACATCGATGAGAGAGAAACGTCGATCAGCCGCCTCCTGCACATCTCCCACCGGGGATGTGCCCGCAACCCAGGTACATGCCCTTGACCGGAATCGAACCTGGGACCCTTCAGTTCGAAGGCCGACGCTCTATCCACTGAGCCAAACCGGTTAGGGCAAAATAATACATTCTGTTCCGCCCAAAGGAAAGTAAAAAAATCTGCCTTCATCTCAAGCCCTAAAGATAATCTTTGTTGGTTATGGTTTCTACAGGGTAGGAATTGGGACTACACCATGGCCCCTTGTTGGTAAAGGGCAAGGTAGTAAATATTTTTGGCTTAGCAGCCACATGGTATCTGCTGTAGCTACTGAACTTTGTCCTTATATTCGTACACAATACCTAAACAAATGGTATGGCTGTGGTCCAATAACACTTTATTTCCAAAAGCAGGCTTTAGCCCATTTTGGCTGATTCCTGTTCCAGAATAGTACTTGCTGTTTAATAGGAATATAATGTGAACCACATATGTAACTTTATATTTTTTTGTAGCAATACTGAAAAAAAGTTTTTAAAAAAAGAAGAATTAGGTCTCTCTCTCTCTCTCTTTCTCTCTCTCTCTTTCTCTCTCTCTCTCTCTCCCCCTCTCTCCCCCCTCTCTCTTTCTCCTCCCCCAGTCAATTAAAATTAAAAAATAATAATGAAAATTGAAAAGTGGAATCAATTTCAATAACATGTTTTATTTAATCCGATGTATCCAAAATGTTTCTTCAACGTGTAATCAAAAGAAATAATTATTGAAACATTTTACGTTCTTGTTTTTGTATTAAGTGTTTGAAATTTGCTGTTACACCTCAAGTTGGACTAGCCCCATTTCAAGGGCCCAGTCGCCACCGGGCTAGCGGCTTCCATCCTGGACAGCTTATCTGTAGAAGCTGATAGCCTTTGTATGCATATAATTGCACACATTCTTAAAAACAAAAGTAACATAACATGCATGCTTTTTTTCACTGCCTGATCTTTCTTGGAGATCTTTCCC
>NW_006287548.1:3833779-3843117 GCF_000327345.1 Myotis davidii
TTCCCATAAATCAACCATTTTCTGGACAGTGAGAGTATTCTACTGTTTAGATGTAGCATAATCTATTTGATCAGTTTCCTATTGGTGGGCATTTGTATTGTTTCTAATTTTGAATTGTTATTTAAAATAGTTCAGGGATTGTCCTTCTACGCAGAAGTCCTGGCACCTGTGGGAGTATATATTTAGAATAAATTCTTGGGAGTTGAATTGCTGAGTCAAAGGCTGCGTTGACATTGAACTTCGTAATGACTATGGCCAAGCTGGAGAGCTGGAATTCTGTCTTGTTTTTCTCTGTATCTCCAGCATGTTTGCTCTCAGTGGATAATTGTTAAATGAGTGGATAGATAAAAATCTATCCATTGAGAGAGGGAGGGAGGGAGAGAGAACTAATACGGAATTAACTGGGGACAGTTAACTGCATATTGCAGAGAGACAAACAGAAACACCCTGGGGTGGTAGAGGGAAAGCTGTTTAATATTCAGTTAAATTCCTGTGCGCTCAGCCCAGTTCCAAGCCCCGTCCCTCTCAGGAGGTCTCGGGCCTTGCGTCTCGGGCTGTGCCTGTTGTGTTGCACTAGGAAATATTCTCTGTGTCTGAAGGCCCAGACTCCCCGCGGCGTGCAGGACAGGGTGTCTAGGTAAGGGTGGGGGTAGGTGTTGGAGGTGGTGAAAGGACTGCCTCCCCGGGGCCTGGGGAAAACCCTGCTCCTCACTCGGGGGTCAGACAGTCTCAGGGATTTCGGAGTCCCACCTGCCGATGATGCGAAACCCGCCGCCCTCTTGGAACGAGGGGACGCGTCCTCCCAGGCCCCGCGACCTGTCACCACCGTGGCAGAGAAGTTTCCACTCTCCAGTGGCCAAGCACACAGACAGGAAATCTGACTGTAAAAGCCTGAATGTACCTTGCGATCTTCCCTGTCCCCCTTCCTATCCCCACTCGCAAAGGGCTCACAGTCAGAAAGAACCGGGAACTCTGGCCACACTCACAGCCCTGCCTGCCCCTCCTGCCCACCGGCCTCCCTCACGCATTGTTCTCCAGCGCATCCCGCCCTCCTGCCCACTCAACCCTGAGAGCTGGCTGTTCTGGAGCCTCTGGAAGGCAAGGCCTGGCTTCTTCATCCCCAGAAGCTGCCGTCGTTGGCACATAGTTGGCACTTAACAGATGTTAGCTGAGTAATGGGAGAAAGTAATCACCAGACTTTAGCTTCCCTCCGACTTCTATGTGAATAACTCACCGGACAAGCACTGACCGAGTGCCAGTGACATGCCAGGCATCGGGCCAGGCACCGGGCCAGGCAGACGGGCCAGGCCGGTCCCCAAGGTCATGACCTCAGGTTCTTTTCTGACAATACCTAACACTCCGCAGCCCCCCAACACCCATGGATCATTCTGCACCTTTATTCACTCAAATGTTTATTTGGGCACCTATTATCTGCTAGCATTAGCTAGAGCTAGACACATACTCTCTCCCTCCCCCGCCCCCCAATGTATTTTTATTGATTCCAGAGAGGAAGGGAAAGCAGGGGTAGAGAGAGAGAGAAACATCAATGATGAGAGAGAATCATTGATTGGCTGCCTCCTGCACACCCTCTACTGGGGATCGAGCCTGCAACCTGGGCATGTGCCCTTGGTTGGAATCGAACCCAGGACCCTTCAGAATGCGGGCCAATGCTCTAGCCACTGAGTTAGACCAACCAGGGCTAGACACATACTCTCTTAATCCTCACAGGAGTCCTCCAACGTAGATAATACCGGCCCCACTTTACACATGGGTCTGTGGGATTAAGTAACTCGCCAAATCTACATATGCCAGGCGTGTGTGGCCAGGATGCCAGCTGAGGGTTCCTTGAATTGCTTTTCTCTATATCCCTACACCACAGTCCTCAGTACCTCTCATTGTAACTTCTAAATATCTCACTGCTTTACATGTTTCGGAGTGGGAGCTCTCTGCGGTGCCCGAGTGGCTTGTCCAAGTTACTGTGGCTCGTGGCCGGCCAGGACTAGACTCTTACTTGCCAGGTCACATGGCTCTTTATATTTTGAAATAAAATAAAAGTGGGATCCTTGGGTGCTAGGATCCGAGGGGCTCGTGCAGCAGCGGCGATGGCGTCCCTGTTCAGGCCTTGGCCTTAAATTCGGGTCCAGAGCCTCCACTTCCTCCCGCTCCCACGCTTCTCCCAGCTGCCAAACCGTCTCCCTCCCAAGGCCATGCTTTCGGGAGCAAGGAAAGAAAAACAAGAGTAAGTCGTTTTGATTAAATAAGAACTAATGGATCCAGGCAAAATGATTGTAATCAGACCCACAGACACTCTCCTGGCCAGGCGGGGGAGATTCTGTGACATAATAATGCTCACATTCTCCTCTTTTTTCCCTTCCCGCTCTGAGCGGTGGACTTTTCTGCCCTGACGCTGTTTAAAATCTTGCCAGAGGCAGGAACACACAGGGAAAATATCCTGCCTATAAACAAGGAACAGCTTCATGGAAGGGACTTGGCGTTTGGAGACTTCTATTGGGATTGGCAGCAGGAAAGTGTAACGCTCTGGAAAGAATGACCCAGCATTAGGTCACTTGGGCAACGCAGCCACCCTGCACAGACCGAAAACGGTTGCCTCAGCCTCTTGTCTCCCCAGCTCGCAGCCACAGGAGGGTGGTTCATGCATTTATTCAATATTCAATGCTCTTTGCTATTTACAGGGGATTTGAAGAGATCCAAAGTGAAAACACAGGCTCTTCTAGATGACAGTGCGGCGGGAGTCACCCCGAGCAGGAGAGCTGTGGGGCCACGTGGGTGGTGACCGGTGGCTCCCAGGGATCCTCCCGTCGCCGCTGCCTGGCTGCTCTCTGCCCAGCGTCCAGGCTGGAGTCTCACGGCCAAGTTCCCTTCTACAAGCTCTAAAAGGCCTCCTGCGCCTCCCACGACCTCTCACAGGGCTCGTCCCATTCCCACCCGCGCCCGAGCTCACCCCACCAGAGAATTGTTTTTTGTTTAATTTTTTTCTTTTTTAAATTATATATAAAAAGTATATATATATAAATAATTTTTTAAAAATTGATTTCAGAGAGGAAGGGAGAGGGAGAGAGAGCTAGAAACATCAACGATGAGAGAGAATCGTTGATTGGCTGTCTCCTGCACGCCCCACACTGTGGATCAAGCCCACAACCCAGGCATGTGCCCTGACTGGGAATCAAACCGTGACCTCCTGGTTCGTAGGTCGATGCTCAACCACTGAGCCACACCAGCTGGGCTAAATTTTATTTTTCAATTACAGTTCACATTCAGTATTATCTTGTATTAGTCCCGGTGTACAGCACAGCAGTTAGACAATCATGTTCTTGACGGAGTGATATTTCAAGTCCCCGCCTGACCCCACGCACAGTTATTACAGTGTTATTGCCTGTAGTCCCTGTGCTGTCCTATACATCGCAGGGCTGCAGGAGAACTTCGTATCATCACGTGACAGCTGGGCCTGGATCCTCTGCCCTGTCGGATTGTTGAGGAATGAAGAATAGGTGCAGAAGGTGGGAAATTCCCCAGGAAACTGTGAGCTGGAGACGACACTGGGGGAACTTTCTGGATCTAGACCAGTGATGGCGAACCTATGACACGTGTGTCAGAGGTGACACGCGAACTCATTTTTTTGGTTGATTTTTCTTTGTAAAATGCATTTAAATATATAAAATAAATATCAAAAATATAAGTCTTTGTTTTACTATGGTTGCAAATATCAACAAATTTCTATATGTGACACGGCACCAGAGTTAAGTTAGAGTTTTTCAAAATGCTGCCACGCCGAGCTCAAAAGGTTCGCCACCACTGATCTAGACCAATCAGTCACTTACTCATTCTTCCCTAGCCACATCCAGAAAGTCACGGTGAGCATCGTCTTTTCCTTACCTATGCTCCAGGATGGGGATGCTGGCCAGGCTTTCCCACCTCAACTTCAGGGCAAGGGGTCTGACAAGGAGCCATCATGCTCTCGGCGTGTCCGCCTGAAAGCATCCGCCCCACCTCCTGTCTGTCGTCACCGCATACCTCGGAGGGCGTGCGGGTTCGGTGTGGGGCCATCACAGGAAAGCCAGTGACCACAAGAGAGTGAGTCACACACATTTTTTGGTTTCCTAGTGCATAAAAACGTTATGTTTCTACTATACTGGCCTATTAAGTGTACAATAGCATCATGGCTAAACAACAATGGACATTCTTAATTGAAAAATACTTGATCTTGCTAAAACATCCCAACCATCAGCCGAGCCTGTTGGGAAAATGGCATCAATCTACTTGCTTGACGCAGGGTTGCCACAAACCTTCAACTTGTACAAAACACAGTATCTGTGAAACACAATAAAGCGAGGTGTGCCCGGATGGCTCCTCTTTCCCGGATGAGGAAGCTGGGGTCCTGCGGGGTTGATTTACCCAAAGACAAAGAGTGAGGGCTGCTTCTTAAGGTCCAAACACCCCAAAGACACTCCCTATGCCACTTGTAATATCTATGGGTGAGAAGATACATGGAAGGGAAAAGCTACTATTAATGAAATGTAATCTCTTTAGCTAGATTGGCATTCTGTGAACTATGATAGTATCCACAGCTTTAAAGTATTATGACAATATTAATGGCAACTACTATTATCATGTACTTATTATGTGCCAAGTATTTTACTAAGTGCTCTACATGCATTGTTCATAATTCACCCACCACCCTACAGGGTAGATGGAGACCTTTATTATCCCCATTGTATAGATGAGGAAACCAAGGCTCAGAGAGATTAAGTAATTTTCCCAAGCTCACATTGGTGGGAAGTGGTGGCCTGAGAATTCAGTCTGACAGGCGTGAAGGATTTAATGCCACTTGATCCCGCCTCTTTTATTTATTTATTTTGTGGACAATGTTTGGCATGCCTCCGAATTCTCCAGTCCCTGCCTGAACCCTCAGGGCCTCCTAGGAATCGGGGACCACCAGTAAGGAGTCACTGGCTATTTGGGGAATAATGCCAAGCACGTCAAACTCAAAGGCTAACACGGGCCAAACAAATGAGGGGTGTGGCCCGGGGGCCTCGAGTTTGACATGCATGATGTAGGTGCTCAGCCCTCAGCCTAGAGTTGAGCTTCAGCTTGCTCACTGGCACAGGACCCTCCTAAATCCACCTCATGCTTGTAGCATCTCTCAGACCCCCGAGCTCCCAGTGCCTGTGTTTGCCTCTGTCTAGTCCGGCTTGTCCACGTGTCCCAGAGACCGGAGGGATGAACAGTTGAGAACCTGTTTGCAGACCATTAGAAACAATAATCACCTTGCCCGGTAACCTGATCTACCTCAAACGAAGGGTCTTGATTTTAGCAAACAGTGGAAGTGGCCTCTGTGTAAAGTGGAGGGGCGGGGCGGGGCTGAGCCAGCTCGCTGAAATGGCCTTTCTTCTGGGAAGCTGGGGTCTGTGTGGCAATCAAGCCAGGCCCACCTCCTGGGCCAAGGGGTGCTGAGCCCACACCCTTCGGGCTGTTTCTGCCCCTGGAATTCTGAAACCGGCTTCCTCTGTGTGTGGATCTGACCCAGACTCCCTCAGCGCTTTCCCTGCCCAGCCAGGGGGAGCGAGTAACTCTCCATCTGCTGCCCCCGGGACCGAGGGCAGCCACGGGATCTTTACACGTGGTCTTCCTCCATCCTCACCGCGAAGTCACAGCTACTGTACCTCCCAGGTCACAGGTGAGGGAGGCGAGACTTAGACACGGCGGTGTTCAGCTTCTAGGAATTTGGCCACCTAGGGTCAAACACGACCATTCTTAGAAATTAAATGGTATAAACTTATAAATAAATTATATTAAAAACAGGAAATAAATACTCAAAACCCATCACTTCCTAATGACTTAGCTGCATGTCCCTGGCGTCTGCTTCCGTTGCCTGTCCGGTGGACACGTGTTAGCCTGTGCCGCGCGCTTGTCTTCGTGGCCACCGCTCCGCTCTGGCAGTTCGCAACCCGCCAGGGTGGGAGTTTTTGCGCCACAGAAATCGACAAATGGACAAGCCAGGGCCTGTTCTTCCCCCCCTCCTTCCCCCCCCCCCAAAACTGGTTGTTAAACATTCACTAGTCCCCCTGTGCTGAGAGAGGTTAACTCACTTAGCAAGGTGATAGGGCGGGAGGAGGCCGGCTCCGAGAGCTTGCCACAGGCTAGGCTGCCTCTGGAAAACAGTAAAGGCTCTTCAGCGAGTTCATGCAAGGAAACAGAAGTGTCGGAGGAGGTTAAGGATGAAAAGAGGCAAAGATATTATGTGATCACAATGCGTACACCTTATTTGGATTCTGATGACAATAAACTGTAAAAAAGGATGACTTCTATGAGGCACGTGGAAATGTGAGGCTTACTCGATAATTCGATGATATTACTGGATTGTTAGTTTTTTAGGTGTAATAATGGTATTTTATTTCAGAAGCTATGAAGGCCGAGATCAGATTGGATGAGCTACCCGGAGGAACACCTGTGGGTGTGAAGACCACTGGTTCTCAGGGTGGGGGTGCTGGCCCAGCAGCGTCCGCAGCCCCTGGGAACCCGGAAAAGCAAAGCTCAGGTGCCCCTCAGACCTGCTGGGTCAGAAACTCCGAGGAGAGGCCGCTCACCTGTGTGTGCCCCTCCCCCTCCCGCACAGGTGATTCGATGCACGCTTCAGTTTGAGAACCACGAGGCTTAGACGAAGCAAGAGGCACCAGGAGTGGACTGTTGAGGCTGAGTAATAAGTACTTGGGGCGAAGGGGTTCATAAGTATGTTTGAAATTTCCTGTAACAGTTAAAAGAATAGCCCTGACCAGTTTGGCTCAGTGGCTAGAGTGTCGGCCTGCGGATTGAAAGGTCCCGGGTTCGATTCTAGTCAAGGGCAGGTACCTTGGTTGCGGGCACATCCCCAATAGGGAGTGTGCAGGAGGCAGCTGATCGATGTTTCTCTCTCATCGATGTTTCTAACTCTCTATCCCTCTCCCTTCCTCTCTGTAAAACAATCAATAAAATATATTTTAAAAAAGAATAATTAAGCCCATTGGCAGGGGGACGTGGGGGAGGGGTCACAGCTGGATGGCCCCTGGATCTAGAGGTGGACAAATGGATTCTCTTGAATGTCCTTCACAAGCATTGTATTGGTGCCAGTGTCTTTTTAAAATATATATATATTATTGGTAGCATTACAGATACCTCCCATTTTCCCGCCTATTCCCCCCCTTCTCCTAGCCCCTACCCCCCACCCCCCAGGTCTTCACTACCCTATTGCCTGTGTTCGTGGGCTATGCATATAAGAATGTCAGTTCTAGGTGCTCATGTCTTTTGAATTAAAAGTCCACGCTAATGGTTGCATTAGCAGCAGACTCCAACAGGCAGCTCGAACCCCTCCGGGCCAACTCCAACTCGAGTTTCTCTGATCAACTTCACCGCTTTCTTTGAGGCCCTGGTTTTAATAAAGTTCAATCCTGGAACCTCAGATCTCTTGGAGAAGCAACTGTTTTAATTTTCAACTTCCAACTAAAGCTGTGAGACTTGAAAACAGCCACCCACGAGACCTGCTTTATCAGCTACAGACGTGACGCAATTAATTAACCGTGCACAGCCTCTCACCACACAAGCCGCTCAGCTTCTAGGCCGGCATGGTGGTTCTGGTTTACTGAGCAGATACGGCCCCAGAGCCTGTAGCTGTTTACCTCCCGCAGGAGGGGCTGTCCTGGGCGGTGGAGTCATTAGTTGGTGTTTGCAGAGAGGCAGGAATCCAAAGAAAGCATTAGGTAAGTTTGTATTTTTATTTATTTATTTATTTTGTGTAAAAGGTACTGAAAAAGGGGCCCTTTGTCTGGGCCTGGACTCACATCCAAGGTATGTCGTTAGGTCCCTGGTTGTCCATTCGCCTCCCTCTACGTTCCCCACCCTCCTTTTCTCCAGCCCATTTTTTCCCCCTCTCTCATTTCCGCTATTTCTCCCAACTGGAAAACTCTTTGGATTTTGTCCTAGAGGACGGAAAAGGTCTGTTTGCCCATCACGTGGGACTCTTCAGGGATTTCAGTCTTTTTGGTGTAAATGCCAAACGCTTCCAAGTCCTCTGTCTTCCTAGTTCCCTTCCACCCTCTCCAAGCAGCCGTCTTTCCCTTTTTCCTTCTCTCCCCTCCCCCGCCCCTTCTCTCTTCAAAACTGTCCTATGGAGACTTCGTCCAGAAATAGCAAGGGCATCCTTTCTAGAAACTTACTTCCCAAGACTCTGGAGGGAGGAGAAGGAAAGGACTGGTTGGTCGTTTTCTTGTGGAGAAGGAGGGAGAGCAGAGCAGCAGAAGGGACACTTTTTGGAGGAGGGAGGACATTTGAACTCGGCCTGTCTTTTCTGAGCACTCCTCCTAGAAGAGCGTTTCCTACCTGCACGCTGTACGGAGCGGGAGGCAACATGCAGATTCGGGGGCCACATTCCAACCCAGCGGAATCACAGTTTCCAGGGATGGACTCTGGGAATCTGTATTTGTAATAAGCTCCTCAGCTGGTTTGGATGCCCATGGATTCAGTGCATGAGGCCTAGGGCCAATGTGTGCCTCCTACATGCCAGGTGCTGTGCGAGGGCGGGAAGAGCTCTGGCTTTGGTTTAACCTCCAGGCACCCTATAAGGAAATGAGACTTTATTTTATATATTTGTGGTATTTGTGGTAGAGCGTCCTCACACCTCCCCACAACCACCCAAAGTTGCAGTCTTGTTATACCCATTTTACAGATGAGGAAACCGAGGCTTGGAGAGGCTAGACAGTTTGTCTACGTCGTACCAATAAAACGTGGTGTTGTGGTATTGATACTTGTATATTCTGGCTCAAGTCTTTCAGAGGAGGACTGTACTGGCCGCATTTTCCATGCCAAAAACTGAAACTCGTGACCTCACAATATGGTTTTATTTTGACAGACAATGGTTTATAATATTTGCACTCTGAATGGTCCCCTTATACCCTGGGCCTGTATTAGCTTGTTTTTCACTTTGAGGATGTTTTGAAACTCAGATATGGCAGTCTTAGGCCTCGTGTGCCAAACCCACTGGGTTGGAGGCCCCAGGCTTCCTCCCCTGGTGTTGGGGATTTATGGATCTATTTTTAAATTATTCAACAATAAAGATAAATCAGGCCCTGGCCAGTGTGGCTCAGTTGGTTGGAGCATTGTCCCATAAACCAAAGTGTTTTGGGTTCGATTCCCAGTCAGGGCACATACCTAAGTTTTGAGTTCAGTCCTTGGTTGGAGCGTGTAAGAGAGGCAGCCAATCGATGTCTCTCTCTCTCTCTCTCTCTCTCTCTCTCTCTCTCTCTCTCTCCCCCCCCTCTCCCTTTCTCTCTCTCTAAAAAAACACACAC
>NW_006287548.1:3843261-3846791 GCF_000327345.1 Myotis davidii
ATTCTAAAAAAACACACAAACCGCAAAAAACTGCCTCCCTCCCCTCCCCCCTTCCATAAATCAGAAGTTCCCATTTACCCCTCATTCTTATTCTCAGAGGCAACTTTTGTGACCAGTCTCTGCTTTTACATGCACGATGTGTGTTTTTTTTCTGAACATAAATGGGAAACTACTGTATGAATCAGCCTTTTCACATAATGATTTCTCTTAGACCTCTTTCTGTGTGTACCTTGTTCTCCCCGCAACCCTTGCATTTTTTTTTTTTTTAACAATAAAGGCTCACTGAAAAACTTCAGTGATAAGAGGGGAAGGAAGAAAATTCCTTAAGCATAATTAAAAGTAAAAAAGAATGATAGTTATTCCAAGTTTGGAAAGAAATTATTTTATTGTGGTGAAATACGTGTACCATAAAATGGACCATTTTAAACCATTTTTAAGTATATAGTTCAATGACATTAGCTACATTAACAGTGTTACAAACCATTCTCCTCAACTGAACTCTGCACCATTGAAACACCAACTCCCTATTCCTCCCTCCCCCAGCCTCTGGCAGCCCTGTTCTACTTTCTGTCTGTGTGAATTTCATTGCTCTAGCTACCTCACATACATGGAATGACACAGTATTTGTCCTCTTCTGTCTGGGTTATTGCACTTAGCATAATGTCTACAGGGTTCATCCATGTTGTAGCATGTGGTAGAATATCTTTCCTTTTTAGGGTTGCATAATAGTTCATGGTGTATATATATATATATCACGTTTTGTTTATTCATCTGTTGATGGGCACTAGGGTTGTTTCCATCTTCTGGCTATTGTGGGACTAATGCTGCTGTGAACGTAGGTGTGCAAATGTGATCAAGTCCTGCTTTCAAATCTTTTGGGTATATACCCAGGAGTGGAATTGCTGGCTCATATGGTAATTCTATGTTAACCCATTCTTTTTAACCACTGCATAATATTCCACTGTATCTTGCATGTGTTGTTGGCTAATTTAAGTTCTCTTTTCTGTGAATTGCCCATTGTTGGGGATGATTTTTAATAGGATTCTAGATAATTTTTATATACTCTGGATAGTCTTTCTTTTATCTGTTATACGCATGACAAATTATACTCACTTAAAAGTAAGTTTCTACATCATTCCAGATCCAAGTGCTCATCATGATACCTTTGATTATTTAAGGACTATTCCTTGGTGAGAATTTTTATTATGAAAGGAGAGTGCACAGGCAGGCAGCCATCTGCATGTAGCTTGTGACCTGCCCATAGTAGGTGATTCATACATGTTGACCGAGTGACGAAGCTACTTTTGGGCAGCACATGTTTCATTAGTTTTCCTTTTTAGGGTTTACTGGGATGGGTCACATCCAGACACTAATTAAATTTTCCCTAACTATAGCCTGTTCTACCAGGCTAGTAAAGTAAAAAAAAAAAAAAGAAGCCAAATGACTATGAAAACAGTAGACAATCAAGGTTCTGCAATTTGAAAAGCACTGTAGTGAACCCGTACTGCAACGGGCTTTGTCAAAGTGAGAACATCAGTGATTAAACAGCTTACAGATTAGGAAAGAGGGGAAAAGGGACAGATTCTTAACTCCGTCTTCCCACCTTTCTCCAGGAAAGATACCGTCCATCTTTCTCAATAGAAAGATAACGTATAATAGCCACCATGTATTATCCGCTTAGTATGTATCAGGCCATTTGCTGAGTGCTGTACCGTTGCTATTTAATCTTCATAGTCATCCCGCAGGGGGGCCGTTGCCCCCATTTGACAGATGGGGAGGCCCAGGAAGGCTCAGGCACTTGCTGAAGGCAGCTCGGGGTGAGCAGTAGACCTGGGAGTTTATCCCTGTCCCTTGGTGGCAGTCACTGAAATCCCAATGATCGTCCTACTCTGTGTCCATGGACCCCACTGTGGATCAGGGTTACCAGGCCAGGAGCGGGTGGCTCTGCCTGCTATGTGGTGGGAGGGGAGCAGGAGGGAAACTGGTGCTGTGCTGTGCCCCTGGTCTGGGCATGGGGACCAGGCTGGACTCACTGTGTGTCCTCGATCCTCTGAGGTCCACAGCTCCACTGCCTCCTCCTCCTTCTCCTCCTCCTCAGGGACACGGCCTCCTGACTGTCATCCCGGAGACCTGTGCCTTCCCAACGCTGCCTGTGCAGGGAGTGGCACCTCACAACTGAGCAGACTTCTATTGGTTCTTTATGTCTTATTGTTTACAGATGTCTCCCCTCCCTCCCCCAGGGCTTCACCACCCTGGACCTGTGTCCGTGGGCTCTGCACAGAAGTATGTAAATTCTTTGGTTTATGTCTCCTCGTCCCCCCACCCCACATCGAGGCATGTCAGTCTGCTCCTCGCCTCCATGCTTCGGGTCTTATTCTGTTGGTCAATTCATTTTGTTCATTGGATTTCCCAAGTAAGTGAGATCACGTGACAGTTGTCTTTCTCTGATTGGCTTATTTCATGAGCATGATCGTCTCCAGGTCCGTCCGTGCCGTCCCAAAGGGTACGGGATGATTAGCTCTTGCACTGCTCTCTAAACTTTGTTCCTGTCACACCAGACACATAGCGACGCCTCTGGGGCCAAAGGCCCGGTTACATTTTTTTTGGACACAACTCCTCTGAAAAACAGCACTGGACCCAAGTCCTGACTGAAGAGTATGTTAGGGGACAACCATTTCAGGGCCTCCGCGCACGCAGCCAGCTGAAGGTTGTTAGCAGGAACAGCTGTGCTCAGGAGACCAACTGGGAAGGACCCCGCTGACCGGATGTTACGATGCTGGAGGGAGTGCCGTGTACCTGTCTTAATTGCATTCAGGACTTGAAGAGAAAACCCCCCACCGTTTCCATGATCCTCTCCCTCAGTTCTCATCCTAACTTTCCAGTTCTTAGGTGGAGCTCATTTCCTGCTCGGTGGGCCTGGGAGAACAGGGGGTGCCCCTGGGAACATGGAGGGCCTGGTGGTGTGAGTGTTGGAGGCCAAGGGAAGGGGAAGGAAGGATCCCCATTTTACTTTTGATGATAATGATTGCAAATAGCATTTGATGAAATTATAATTCAAGTCCTGGGGGGGTGGATCTGCAAGTTTTCTGCAAGTTTGTGGATCATTTTAAATACAAAGGGCCCGAGGGGCTCGTTCTTCTAGTCCTGATTCTCGGTGTCTAGATTGTTGTGATTTCCACTCACCCAGCTGCTCTCATCTTTGAAATTGTCCCCAGGTGATCTACTGTTACCTAGATCAGTCACAGAGGTCGCCACTGAAAGAAAGTGCACCTTGAAAATGGAATCCTCTCCCTCCCCTCCCCTCCCCTCCCCTCCTTTTCCTTTCCCTCCCTTCCCTTCTTCTCCTCCCCTCCCTTCTCCTCCCCTTCCCTTCCCCACCAAAAGCTTTCTCCAAGGTTATCATAAGTCCTCTAGGAGCCTTATGAACTTAGAGTGCGTAAGCTCCTAATTGCTTCCTTAGCTTCTAAGCCAGGCATTCCCCCTTAAAACCCATGACTATCCAGATAAGTTGTGAAGAAGGAAAACATCTC
>NW_006287548.1:3846835-3847655 GCF_000327345.1 Myotis davidii
TGAATGAAAAGGCAATACAGTGAAACATTCTGTTCCTCGGTTGCATGAGCTACGTGTCGAGTGCTCAGTAGTGCACGTGGCTGGTGGCCTCTGTGCTGGACGGTGCAGCCACACGGCGCCTCTGCCATCCGGACCGTCCCAACGGGCAGCGTGCTCTAAGGCTCACCACTCAGCAGAGGCCACTCCATGGGTCCCGATAGCAGCGGTTCCCGCACCCTGGCCCCGAGGGACCCTGTGAGGCCCGCGTGAAGATGATAGAGTTGTGGTAAATCCACACACACAGCATGGGTGTGGACGTTGGGGTGAAAACTCAAGGACGATTTCAATCAGCCTTTATTTCTTAAATATAGCACTTGATTCAGTGTCACTCAGACAAGCATTTGAAATCCTGGTACTTGTCTAACTACCTTGCTGTACACCTGAAATTAATCCAAAATACTATTGAATGTAGACTAATTGAAAAACAATTTTTTAAAATTTAATGTAAATATAAAAAAGAGATCCTGGTACTGTGCAAGCAAGACACAATACTGCTGTGCTGGAGCTCATCACCTACTCGTTAGGCAGGGATTACATCACAGTGAGCTGAGGCCGGAAGTGGACATCTGCAAAGAGGCCATCCCTGATTTGGAGAGGGGACTAGGGGACGATTCTCAAGAGAAGGAGACCTGTAAGCAAAGTCGTGATGGGTGATGAGGAGGAGCTCAGCAGATAGACTGGGAGAACAGAACGTTCAGATTAGAAGGAACTACAGAAAACCCTGGGTAAGTGGGAGAAGTTTGGCGTCAGAAGAATGTGAAGTGGCTGGGGGGGGAGGGGC
>NW_006287548.1:3851655-3852475 GCF_000327345.1 Myotis davidii
GTCAGTGATTTTAACAGCCCAGTGGCAGATGATGCTCCACTGGTGTCCAGCCCAGAACACGGTCCTGGCCCCCGGGCCCAGTGGCAGGGGAGCCAAGTGAGCAGTTAGTAGGAACCCCACCCCTGGCCACAGCGGAGGAAAGGAATGCAGGCTGGCCTGTTGCCCTTGGTAACCATAGTAGAAACACTTGACTCCAACAGGTATTCCCCTCCCAGGTGGAGAAGGCTTCCCCTTCCCCTCGTTTCACAGAAAGACCAAGTGTGCCTACACCAGGGAGCCCCAAGCAGTGGCTGTCAGCAGAGTGTGTGCTGAGAGAGGCTGCTGGCTTCAGTAAGGAAGACAGAAGAGACCGTTTTCTTGTTAGTGAAAACCCTTTCTCCCCGGGAGGTGCTTGAAGGCGGGCGACTTGCCCGGGAGTCTTTCTGCAGCAGGAGTTTGTGAGCAGGGTTGCTCCCTGGCCCCGGCTAGGATCGGTGATGTCACGGGGCCACGCTGTGCGGTGGGCGCCTCTGGCCACGTGCAGCGATGCAAACTTAAATGAATGAAAATGCAATACAGTGAAACATTCTGTTCCTCGGTTGCATGAGCTACGTGTCGAGTGCTCAGTAGTGCACGTGGCTGGTGGCCTCTGTGCTGGACGGTGCAGCCACACGGCGCCTCTGCCATCCGGACCGTCCCAACGGGCAGCGTGCTCTAAGGCTCACCACTCAGCAGAGGCCACTCCACGGGTCCCGATAGCAGCGGTTCCCGCACCCTGGCCCCGAGGGACCCTGTGAGGCCCGCGTGAAGATGATAGAGTTGTGGTAAATCCACACACACA
>NW_006287548.1:3852608-3854332 GCF_000327345.1 Myotis davidii
GTACACCTGAAATTAATCCAAAATACTATTGAATGTAGACTAATTGAAAAACAATTTTTTAAAATTTAATGTAAATATAAAAAAGAGATCCTGGTACTGTGCAAGCAAGACACAATACTGCTGTGCTGGAGCTCATCACCTACTCGTTAGGCAGGGATTACATCACAGTGAGCTGAGGCCGGAAGTGGACATCTGCAAAGAGGCCATCCCTGATTTGGAGAGGGGACTAGGGGACGATTCTCAAGAGAAGGAGACCTGTAAGCAAAGTCGTGATGGGTGATGAGGAGGAGCTCAGCAGATAGACTGGGAGAACAGAACGTTCAGATTAGAAGGAACTACAGAAAACCCTGGGTAAGTGGGAGAAGTTTGGCGTCAGAAGAATGTGAAGTGGCTGGAGGGAGAGAGGCAGGACCAGCCGCCACATCTGGAGGCCCCATGACCTCAAGGTGGAGGCCCCTGTGAACGCATGGGTCGCATGCCCATGAGACCATCCCGGGGGCGGGCGAGGGAGTGAAAGACCAGGTAGGGCCGTGTTATCAAGGGCTTGCCAGCCATGCTTTGCGCGGAGACTGCGTCCTGAAGGTGACAGAGAGGCTTGCACTTGACAAAGACCAGGCTGGGGGCAGCACCGAAGGGCCTGGAAGGAAGGCTGGTTAAGAAGCGATTGCATGGCCTGGAGAGGACAGGGGCAGGGGAAGTGGCAGTGGACAGAGAGGACTGGACTCTGAAAGACAGGCAGGCGGTGAACTCGATGACCGGACACCGATTGGACAGCGAATGGGTGGGGGTGGGGCTTGCGGAGGTGAACTCGGGGACTCGCTATTTCAGGCTTGAAGTCTCACTTGCCGGCCCCGCTGGGACAGGTCTCCTGAGCCTCCCCCTTCGCAGTCAGGCCCGAGCACAGGCTGAGGGTGGAGGGAGTGGGCGGTGCCGAGGTTGCACCTGCACCCGGCAGATGTTTCCCTAACCTAGATCTGGAGCAGAATCACTCCCCCTCTCCTCGTCCTAGAAACGCGACCCTGAGGAAGCCGGGCTCATTGTTTCGATGCCTCCCTCGATTTGCATTTCCTGACTTGGGTATTTGTGACATTCCACGGGCCCTTCTGAGGGTTTCACTTTTCATTTCCTGCCTGAACCAGACTGCCCTTCTTTGGGGGTGGTGTCGTGGGGAGGGAGCCAGTGTGTGACCAGGCATCTACCGAGAGCTTGGAACAGCCCCCAGCACAGCGGGCAGGGAAAGAAAACCAACCATGGAGGGCTCCTCCAGAGCCCAACTGACAGCCTCCTGCAGGGAGAGAAGCCGTGTGTGCATTGGGTGCCAGCTCTGGGTGCGTGCGACAGGGCCCTCCCTTTTCATAGGACGTCTCTTGCAACCCTCTTGACGATGCCTGAGGGCAAAACAGTGACCTCCCTCCCCTTTGCCAGGCGTTGGCGGGATGCGGATTAGAACTCGGGTCTTCACATTCCTGGGTCCCCTCCCCTCCCCCCCCATCCAGCAAAGGCCTGGAAACAGCCCCAGTTTCCTTTGCTTCAACTTCACTGTGAGACAGTCCTGGCTAAATTCTGACTCTCCTGTTTCCAAAACGAGGGCGATTTTATTAAACTGTGCATGGCCTGATGTCTCCATTTATTTGTTTAAACAAAATTAGTATCTGGTCTGACCCAGAGAGAGGGGAAGGGGGGCATATTTAATGCGTTTGAAGGGAAATAAAAGATACCAGGAA
>NW_006287548.1:3854379-3864081 GCF_000327345.1 Myotis davidii
TGGGGCCACACTGTCCAACAAACACAGGCCTCCTTGTTTGGTGGCCGTCTGACGGGGCGAGTCTGCTCTTTCTGGAAATTGGAGGGTGTGGTGGGAGCCAGGTGGGAGGCAGCCTGGGTTCAGGACGGCTTCTGTGCCCGGAGTCCTTTCCTGAGCCCAGAGCGCCCACAAGCAGGGAGCACAGCCCATCATGTTTCAGGGACCCGGGAGGCGGGAGGGAAACACCGCCCAGGAGCTACCTGGCAGGTGCGCTGACCCAGCACCAGCTCAGGAGCCGCGGCTGCCTTGGCGGCTCTGCGTGTGTTGAAGCGGGAACATTTCGTTCACGCGCAGAAGAAAGCTCTCCTGGACGTACACGTTTCGCTGACAGAGAAAACCCACAGCCCGTGGGCGCCGGTGAACGGGCCTGGCCGCTGGGGGCATCGTCCGGGCTGCAAAAAGGGCTGCTCGAAAGGTACTTGACACGAATACAACAGTGACTCCAAAATGCACCCAGATGTCACGTTCTGACAGAAAAACACGCTCTGTAATTACTAACACGCTTTAGAGAATAAAACGCAATCAGTCTACCTGTCCATAAAAAGGCGGATGCCCCCCACCCCGGACTGCTGGGGGTGGGGGTCAGCAGGCCCTAGCCTCCCAGCCCCAACCTTCCTCCCCCACCCCCTTTATTTGTGAAGACGGGGGGGGGGGGGGGGGAAAATGCGGTATAGAAACCCTCTGAAGACACACAGTGTCCCGGCACGATCAGGCCACTAATTGCTGTTAAGCCCGGGCCTTTTTGTGTTCGGAGGGGACGTCAGTGGGCAGCGGCCACTTGGGCCCTTTCATGCGCTGGGCTAACTCCTGAATAGCAGGGGTTTTTTTCTCTTCTTTTCAACATTTGCCGCCGGCCTTTCTTCTCCTTCATCTTCATCTTCACCTTCTCCTTTTCTTCTTGTTCGTTCTTTCTGCTGTTCGGACGGATAGCGTTTTCCTCCTGGCGCTGTGTGTTAAGTCTCTAAATGAAACTTGACTGCCCCCACGGCCGGCTGGAGAAGCACAAAGGCCCCCGTTCCACTGGCTACAGTAACGCCATTGTGCGGCCTGACAATGCACTAATTGGCGGTGACAATTGTGGGGTTGAGGGGAGGAGGGGGCCGCTCTTTTCCAATCAGCCGGCCACTGAAATAAAAGCGGAGGAGGAGGAGGAGGAGGAGGAGGCCCGGAGGCCCAGGTTCCTGGCGGAGAGAGGGGCGCAGCGCTGGGGTTGGCGTTGGCCTTTCTAAACACATAATAAAAGTGAAGGAGAAAGTTATTGTTGTGGCAAAAATATGGAGACTTTGCTGCAAGACAACCTCAGGGTCCCGGGTGGGATGGGTGGGTGAGCCCCCCTCCGGGACGGCTCCGAGGGCAGGGAAACGTCCAGTATTCCGTGGTTCTCTAAACCACGGGGACGTGGGAGAGGCTGGTGAGAAAAGGCTCCGAGAAGAAGGATGGTTGGAGGCTGGCACTGGCGTTCTGAGTCCCCATTTCAACCACATTTCTGAACAAGGGGGGAGGAGCCCAGAGAGGGAGAAGGCTCGTCATTTGTGGTGTGGGGTGCAGTAGACCTCTGGCTCTGGGAGCCGCAGAAGCTGATTCTGACCTTTTCAGCGGCCTTATGGGGGGGGGGGCGTGGGCAGGACGGTGGACAGACACCATGGCAAACAAATAATGCTGGTGGGGCGGGGGGGCTCTCGGGGCCACGAGGATGCCCGAGAAACCTCAGAATGTCACCTGGGACCTGCAGGGAGCTCAGAGCCACCTGGTCCAGCCTCAACTCTCCTTACATGGAATGACCCACCTGCCCAGACCAACCCCAAATGAGCCCTCTCACCTGGCCAGGTGGCCCAGTGGTTGAGTGTTGACCTATGAACCAGGGGGTCACGGTTTGATTCCCGGTGAAGGGCACATGCCTGAGTTGTGGGCTCGACCCCCAGTATGGGGCGAGCAGGAGGCAGCTGATCAATAGTTCTCATCATTGATGTTTCTTTCTATCTCTCTCTCCTGCCCCCGTTCTCTCTGAAATCAATAAAAATATATATATTTTAAGAAACAACAAAAAAACCCAATGAGCCCTCTCCCAGAAGCCTTTCCTGGCCAGGTGAGAGTGCCCGCCCTCTTGCATCCTCCCCTCTGCAACCTTAAAATGCAGGACCTGACCCTCCTCCCTGGACAACTAGCATCATCCCCACAGAGACAGAAAGGGGAGACTGAGGCCTCTTTACGTCTTTAAGAGGTTAAGTAACTTGCCCACGGTCACCCAGCAGGAAGGGGAGCCTGGGGGTCGGGGAAGGGAGTGAGACCTGGTGGCTGCAGCAGCGCTGCCCCTGGTTCCCCTTCCTGTTCTCTTTCTGTGTGTCTGTAGGGCAGCGGTTCTCAACCTGTGGGTCCTGACCCCTTTGGGGGTCAAATGACCCTTTCACAGGGGTTGCCTAAGACTATCGGAAAACACATATAATTACAGATTGTTTTTGTGATTAATCACTATGCTTTAATTATGTTCAATTTGTAACTATGAAATTGGGGTTTACCACAACATGAGGAACTATATTAAAGGGTCGTGGCATTAGGAAGGTTGAGAACCACTGCTGTAGGGGCTGTGTCTGCTATCGCTGCACCCCAGCACCTAGCGGAGTGCTTAGTGTACGGGAGGCCTCTTTCCCCAAATGCTTGCTGACACAAGGGGGAGGCAGGGAGGGCTGAACTACAGACAGTCCTCTTCTGTGACCCGTAGGCCCCCCGACTTCAGCCTGCCCCTGAGTCCCTAGGGTGGGGAGGGAGGAGGTGTTAGAACACAGACCCCTGAGCCCCTCCCCGGGTCTAGGTGGGACCCGAGAGTGTGCCCTTCTAACACCTTCCCAGCCGCTGCCGCTGCTCTGGGGACCACAGTTTGAGAACCGCTATTCACAGTGCGGCAGGGAATTCCATTCCTTCCATGATCCTCTGTCTCTTCATGGCCAGAGACCAGAAGTTTTATTAAGGAGAAATTAAAGTTGAAAGTTTTGACCATAATGAGAGATAATCTTAGGCTCCTGCCTGCATTAAATTACAACCTTAATCAAACAGTCATTAATGTCTGATTAAAAAAGGGTGACCAGCGATGTGCCCAGCTAACCACACTGCACCCCATGGCATTTCCTAGACAATATCTCAACAGCCTTTTATTGGGGAGGACTCTTAGGGAGAGCCCTTCTATCTCACAGAATCTTGGGCTTTTAAATTTTATTTAAAGAATATCTTAGACTTTAAAGTGAAATAGTCCTCCCACAAAAGAACTGAATCAAGAATTCTAAAGTCTTGCCCGACTGGTGTGGCTCAGTGGTTAAGCATCGACCTGTGAACCAGGAGGTCACGGTTTGATTCCCGATCAGGGCACATGCCCAGGCTGCAGGCTCCATCCCCAGTGGGGGCATGCAGCAGGCAGCCAATCAATGATTGTCTCTCATCATTGATGTTTCTCTCTCTCTCTTCCTTTCTGAAATCAATTATCTATCTATCTATCTATCATCTATCTGTCTATCTATCTATGTCTATATACAAAGAATTATAAAATCTTTGGTGAGGGCATCTTGGGGGATGGGTGAGGAATGGAGGGATCTGCCCGCAAGGATGAGGGTGCTGGCTCAGGAACTTGGACCCCCAGGAAGCAGATGGGACCTCAGTACCCTGGGGGGCAACTGCCGTGTCTGCAAATAAATGGTTCTCTCCGCTCAGATCCGCAGGAACCAGTTGTTTCTGGAGCAGGTTGTCTCAGTAGTCAGGCATTCAGCACCCTTTGCTGCGTGGCGGTGGGGCTGTGGCAAGCTCCTGCAGAAGTGCCTCTCCCAGCTGTGGCACTGCTTTCTGAATACAGCGGCCAGATCGGGCCCGGCAGGGCTCCCGCGCGTATGCTCACGCGGCTGTCTGCCCGGTGCCTAGGTCAGGATGAGGTTGCAAATGCAGGGCGACCGGAGAAACTGCAGTGAGACGTTGCATGGGAAAGACATTGTGTCAGAAAGCAGCTCTTAACTGGAGAGGAGCCATTTGCTGCCTCCTTCATAGCATTTGAGCAATAAAAGAACAGCGCTCAGGGGAGTTGCCAGGGAGCAGGAGCTAACGGACAGCCCTTCAGACGCTGCAGTCAATGTGTGTGCTTCCCTCAAGATTAAAATCCTTGCTGGCCCAGCTCCAGCTGTGGGTCCAAAGAGAAAGGGGACTTTGATTGACGGCCCACCAGGTCCCCCTGGAATGGGGGCACTGTCCTCTGAAGGAGAAGTGGGCACCTGTATAATAATGATGTGGGGAGGGAAGCTGGGAAGGCACCAGTTTATTTAGTTTATCAAGGCAGGACACACATATTCTTATATTTATTTTGTAAAAGCCTTACTGTGTGAACAGACATACAAAAAAGATCTTTTTAAGACAATGAGATCATTTTAATTTGGACTGAGCATCAGATGATAACAAGGAATGACTGTAACTTTTGTGAGGTTTTGTGAGGTGTGTAATGGCATTGTGACTATGGACAAAAAATAAACACTTCTTTAGCTGCAGCATGTGGGCATCAATGGCATGATGTCTGGGATTTGCTTTGTGATATTTCTGCAAAGTAAGAAACTGAAAAGCTAGAGGAGGTGACACAAACCAGCCAAAATCTAATCATGCTCATTTCAAACGCCCCGGGGTGGGCTGTATGAGCTGACTATTGGGGTGCTGGGGGCAGGTCTGGGGCGATTTGGGCAGGGCCGATGTTGGACCACATGTCCACACGTGCTCTTACATGCATTGGCACTTGGCAAGCTCTATCGGCCGGTGCCTGCCCTCCCCTTCCCCTTGAACATGCAGGAGTGGGCGCTCCTTCCAGACACAGTCGTCAGGCGTCTCCGCTGGGCACGGGCTGCGGGGGCTGCTTCCTCGGGTGCCTCCCTCCTAGGTGGCAGCGAGAAAGCCCTTTGGGGAGGTTGACCCAGTTTAGAATTCCAATTCACTTCCCTGCCTGTGCCATTGGAATTTATTTCCTCTGCAAAAGGCTTGAATCTCAGAGCAAAATGCCTCTGCTGGGCTTGTGCGCGCGAGCGGCGGTCCTCACGGAGAAAGCTTCTGGCCTGTTTTCCCCACGGCGTGCACCTTGCGGCGTCCTCGCAACCTGACATTATTAAGAGGGTGTCATCACGATACAGCATGGAGCGAAGGCAATTTGGATGTCCTCGGGCCCCAAATTAATATGTGCTTTGTATAGTCTTGTAATTTGGAAGGCAATTTTCCATAACACAGTGAGAGATGTTCCTTTATACGTTTGAGATAATTTAGCTCAATGTTCATTTGAAAAAATTACGGTGCTAATAGCAGCTTTTCAGCTGCAGAACAACAGACGGGCCCTGGGAGAACATTGGCGTCCCTGAGCGTGGCTCTGCACCGGTCTGTCTGGGAGCGTGGGGACAAAAGCTGGAGGAATTTTCCCCGGCCCACGGCTGCCCGGGGGCATATGGCAGCATCTGAAACAGGCTAGGAACCCGTGAACTCCAGCTAATTTGCTTAAAACCAAAAGCCCTTTATGGAGGGGTGTGGAATAAAGGCGGAGGAGTCATGGGTTTCCCTGTTGTCCAGGTACACTGGAAGTCGGTGCGCATAAATCAGGATTTCTGTGTGCTCAGCCTGGGAACTGCGTGTTCTCCTGCTGGACTTCCCGGCCCCGGCTGTGACGAAGTGGGTGCAAACGGGAGAAGGGAGGAGGTCTTGTTGCTGGGTGTGTTTGCCCCGGGCCTCCTGGGTGTGACGCACCCGGCCTTTCTTCTCCTGGGGGAGCAGTTGTCCCCAATGACAGTTCAATGTAATAATAAAAATATGTGGAAAACTATTTTCTTTTCCTAATCAGGAATGTAGTTTCTAATGATGCTGCTTTAGAACAAGTTCAGGTGAGACCCTGGTAGACCCAAGGTCACCTCTAGTGCCTTCCTGCCCCTTGGCACTGCCAGCTTCCTGCAGTGATCTTATTTATTTGTTTATTCATTCATTCATTCAAAATAAATGCTTTGCTGCTGTGAGTGTTCACCATGTGGTGGGCATGGTGAGCATGTAGATCACATAATTTCTCAGACTCTGAACCCTTTGGAAAAGTGTCCCATCAGTGAGGAATATTGTCATCCTTATAGTATTGACGTCATTCCCCTGTAACCGGCAGCTGAGGTTGAAAATTATCAGTTTGGTAGGTGCCTGGGTTTGGAATGACTCTAATTCATTGTAAAATCATTCTTCTACGGAACCAAGATACATCTGGACACAACTCAAGATTTCCTGAAGTTTCCCGGCCTTTCTGGGCAAGAAGCACCTAGTGATTTTCCATTCCTCAAGAGGGATGAGGTTCACGTTCATTGGTTGGGACTCTCCTGGGCCTGCATTTGAGGACAATTGCAGCCTAACCAGGAAGCATGGGAAAATGAAAGGGAGAGCAGAGACTCCCGCCGTAGCCAGCTCAGTCACCTGTGGCCGTGACCTGGCCACGTCTGTTTACCAGGCTGTCTGGCGATGGGATATGCTGCTTAAATGGAAACTAACCACACCCTGGAAGAATATAAAAAGGATATAAAGGTAAGGTTTTATGGAAATGATTGCAGTCCGCGAGCAGCAAGTTCCAAAGTACTGTTCTGCTAGGAGGACAGGAAGGGGACAACCAGGGCCATTCTCCCTCCACACCCCTTGACGTCCTTCCCTCTGTGGGCCCCAGGGTGCCAAGCAAATGTCCATTTCCGGGCACCTTGCTCCATTTAGCCTGGTGGTCCTTAACTGCCAGGACACATGGGCATCACTCAGGGAGTTTTAAGAAGTACACTCAGGCCCCATCCAGAGAGAGGCGGATTTAGTGGTCTGTGATGGGTGCCTGAGGTTGTGCTTTTTTTCTTGTGTTTCTAATGTGGGAACCACTGATTCAATCCACCACCTTGAGCCACTGTGGAAAGGACAGGTGGGGTGGGGCAGTGAAGGGAGATGGACATCCCATCTCCGGAGGGTGGGAGAGACCGTGGTGTCTCTTTCCACCCCCGGGAAACGCCTTTGCATGTCTCCTCTGTGCGAATGCCCACACTTGCCTGAGTGGCCCAGCCACTCCTTCCTGCAACTGGGGCAAAGCAAACTCTCCCTGCAAACCAGAGAGTCCAGGCTCTGACTACGTCGGGTGTCTAGCTCGGTTCAGTGAAACATTAACTCGCTTCTCTTTATCGTGGGTCGCGTCGGGTTTCCTGTGAGGATGAAGTCCAGGTGCTCCTTGGACAGCCTGGGTGTGAGCCCCAGTTGGTTTCCGGCGGGTGGAGGCGGCGGCCCGGCAGGAACGTGTCTAGGTGTGTCTCGGGGAGGGAGGCGCAGGGCTCACCTGTGGTGAATGGTTAACCAGCAGCACCTTTCCTAGTCTCGCCCATGTCTTTCTTTGAGAAAGCGAGTTTAAGTGGTGCTTTTGCAGGGTTCCTTGCAGCTCTTGCACCCATGGCCTTTCTGGTGGAGGGTGAGGGCCAGTCCAGGCAAGGTAGGGCAGACCTTTCTGATCACCCCTCGCCTCCCAGAGGGCTGCTCTCGCACACACACACACACCTCCTCTTTACTTCTCACTCTTTGCTCCCCAGATCGGGTCTGCGGACTGCTCTTGCCGAGTGGCTCCTGCCCTCCTGCCCGGCGCTTGTCCGTCTGGCTTGGAGGGTGCAGAGGCGAGAGGAAACCGGGGCAAGAAAGTCAGGGCACAGGGAGCTCTGGCGGAAGGACACTTCATGCCTGAGCTTTGGCAGATTTGATTCGGAAAATAAGGCCAATAGCACAGTATCTGCATTTAAAAAACGTTATGCTGTGGCTTTCATAAACATAGGAAGGGCTGGTGAGAATGTTACAGATGGACAAATTTAGCAAAGACCAGTCTCTCTGTAAGAGTAATATTAAGAGATATTTTAAAGTCCCAATAGCTCACTCTCAATGAAGCTCAAATCTTGACTTTGAATGAACAGCCAGGGCTTATCCTGGGCTTCCACCCCCTCCCTCCCCAAACACTAATTTAATGAAGTTGTTATGAGACGAGAAAGTACTTTCTGCATTGTTTATTGAGGGCGAGATAACTTTATACATTGGGAACTGGTGCACTTAAATTATATAACAGATAGCCATGAAAACGAGTGGTTTGGTCAACAGTACAACTTCATTTCATATTATTACAGTTACGGATATTTAAAAAATGATGTAAACAAAAGTATGGATAAATGATGCCAAAACAAAGGGCCATGAAATCCAGAAAACAGAAACAACGCCTACGTAAGTTAGCACGTCAGCTATTACATATCGCTCAACACAGGGTGATAGAATAGCCCCACCCCAAAATTGTCGTCAGTTCTGTGGTGCCCGAGCAGAACTGAGGGGCAATGACAGTTCGGACCCAGAAGCGACAGAGCCAGCGTGCAGGCCCTCCCCCGCCGTGCTCAGCGTCTCCCTCTGCAGCTCTGCGTGTCCCTTCTCACCCTCCCTGCGGGACAGGTTTCTTCTCGTACATTTTCTGCAGCAGGCCACTGGCTGTCCACAATAGGGTTCTGATAGATGACCAAAAGCAGAACCTAGGCCTCCAGCAGGGAAAGCCCAATGCAACAATAGCTCAGTGGCCTGCCTGACCCACACAGATACATTTTTATCACCATTTCCCCGAGAGCCTTCCCACTTCTCACTGGAACGCGGGTGGCAAAATAACCAACCTTTATATAAAAAAAGAAAAAAAATCCTCATGTTTATGTAACTTCTCAACCTGAAAAGGCCACGTTCACTGGCTTTCCCAGATTCAAATCTGGATAACTGGTCTGATTTCTCTTCCCACTGGCCTGGGTGACATCGCGGCCTTCCCCTGAGTTTCGTTAATGAGAGCAAGCAGACAAACAGAGTGACTTAAGCAGCAGCATCAAATAACGTTAAAACATTGTGTGGTTTGCATCTCCTGTGTTTCCTGGTCGAGTGGGGCTAGGAAGCCAACGTGTCTGCCACTCCACTGTAACAGTGTTTCCGACAGGAACCCCTTTCACTCGGCAGCGTAAGGCACCAGGGTAACGAAGGTGAAAGGTCAGACGTGCCATGGCGGGCGCAGGCTCTGAGGGATCCGAGTGAAGAGCAGCCAGCAGGGCAGGGCAGGGGCAGCGGGATCCATGTGCAGGCAGAGGGCCCTGCCGGCTTCACAGGGTCAGATGGGCTAGAAGCACGGGGCGTTTGGTTCTATAAGGCACTCCTACGGGGAAGGGATGGGGTGGCCGGGGTGGAGGAGCCACGGGCCCAGCTGGGCACTAGCTGGGGTACTAGCCATGAGGCCGAATCTAGGCTGGGGCTCAGGATTGGGGGCAGGAAGGGCGGCTGGTCTGCAGCTCTATGGCCGGCGGGAAGGCCGCTGCTCTGGGCTGAGCTGCTGTGGGCACCTGACCTTCTACCTGCAACTATTGGCTTCCCTCCCGGTCTAACGAGATGGCTCCTTCCTTCCTTCCTTCCTTCCTTCCTTCCTTCCTTCCTTCCTTTCATCAAATTTGGAAAATATTTGGCCAATATTTCTTTAAATATTTTCCTGCCCTATTCTTGCCTCTTGAGACTGCAGTTTATTTGTTCAGCCCTTTAATGCTGCCTCACAAATCATTAAGGCTCTGTTCATTGTTTTTCAGTCTTTTTGTCCCTCTGTGCTTTAGGTGGATGATTAATATT
>NW_006287548.1:3864530-3867469 GCF_000327345.1 Myotis davidii
GAGAAAAAAAAGAGACACAAAGATAAAAAAAAAAAGTTAGAAATATTATGAATCTGTATGGCTAAGTTGTAGAAAGCAAGTTTTACAAATAGTGACTTTGCTTAGAAGTTCAAATGTTACTTAAGACATTTTAAATACATATCTACATCTATATCTATACCCATATCTTTCTGCATGCACAATAGATATCATGAATCAATAACATTTTCTTTGAGTTTGAAAAATAGTATTTTCTACCTGGAAGAGGTTTGTTTCTTTATCTTTCCTCCCTCCCTTCCTTCCTACTGATTTCAGAGAGGAAGGAAGAGGGAGAGAGAAACATCAATGATGAGGGAGAATCATTGATCAGCTGCCTCCTGCACGCCTCCTACTGGGGATTGAGCCTGCAACCCCGGCATGTGCCCTTGCCCGGAATGGAACCCAGGACCTTTCAGTCCACAGGCTGATGCTCTATCCACCGGGCCAAACTGGCCAGGGTGGGACAGCTCTCTTTCCAAAGGGAGGAACCAAAGCGAAACGCCGGTTGTCGCCTCGGTTGAGCTTAGCAGGAGTTTAGCAGTGCCTCCTACCACACCCAGGCCACTTCATCGGGGAGGTGCCACGGATCGTGGTCTCTTGGGACCCATTTTAAATAAAACCCCTGACAGCAACTACAGGGGTGCTGAGGGGTGGGGTATTTCACACATTTCTTTTGACGTTTGCCTAGAGTTTAACAGTGACTTGGATTTTACCTGCCAAGGTAAAATCTCACTAACACACACGAAACCCCTCAAGTTAGAGATAGTTGAATACAATGAAACTAGAATTACCGATAAGAAGGCTGCCAGGCGCTGGGCTGACCTTCCATATACCGTCCCACACGAGAGCAATCAGCAGTTGTCTGTTCCGACGAACTGCGTCGGGCTTGGTCACCCATCACTGGGTTCAGTCCGAGCAGTTAGCTCCGCTTGCCTGGGGTGAGGGGCAGCGTCCGAGGGGCACACGGGAGCTCCTGACGCCCGGCTTGAGCAAGTACCACGGAGCGGAGAAGAGTCCGTACTTCCCACGACTCGAGCCACGCCACGGAGGGCGTGTTCGCTTCTGCCAGCCTGGCCCCCAGACCTCTGCTTGTTCACATTATCTTAGAGTAAGGAAAGTACTGAGACAGAAGACTCCAGAAAAAGGGGGGAAACGGCGTGCTTCGCTCTTTACTGGGAGGAGGGAAAGAATAAAATAAAGGAGCCTTTGTGCTGACTCCAGGCAGTCCTCGAGCAGGAGCAGAAGGGTTACTTCATCATCCGGCTACTCCCGTGAAGTGGGCAGCTCAGGGCCATGAGTCATCCGGCTCGACACCAGCAGCAGCAGCAGCTTTCGCTACATCAGGGCAGCACGTACCTGGGCTTCCTTGGGGGGCACCCTCTGCAGAGAGGTCCGCGTGGCATCGGGGTTCCCGCCCCGACAGTGAGCAGTGCACACGGGCCTTTCCGGCCGGGGGTCCAGAGCAAACCCAGAGGTTTGGGAGCCACGCCTTTTCCAGGAGGCCCGGGAGGACCCTCTCTGGTGACAGTGCTCAGCGCGTACATACGGAGACAAGAACAGAGGCCGGTCCCCGTCCAGGGACTCTGTCAGCTCAGCAAAGGCCGCTCGCCACAGCCGGTGATGCCAGGCCTCGGTCCGCACGCAGCGGGAGGAGCCCCGGGCCACGCAGCCCCTCTGCCGGAGGCCGGCGGGCACCGCCGAGCTGGTGGGGAGCCACAGGTCCCAGGTGCCGGCACCATGGCTTTCCTGGGAGGCCTGGTCTAGAACAATCACAGGGGGTGACCGCCTCAGCTAATCAAACAGGACAGCTCCCCGGAAGACTAGCCGTCGGCGCCGCAGACATGAAAAGGGCTGTGACACGGTCCCCCGAAAGGCAGCGAAGCTCGGGGAGACGCGTGTTTACGTGGCTTTCATACAAAGAGGCTTTGAAACGTGGGGAGAGGCGGCCCTGGAAAGAACACGCGTCGCATTCCAGTTGCTTGCTTCTTAAGTGCCGTGTGGCCGGCCTGCCGCCGCGCAGCGAGGGCTATTTTAGGAGCTGGCTCCTGTGCTGCAGGGGTAGGTGCCAGCGTTCACCAGGGTTGGACGGTCTCACACTTGGTTTCTGGCGCTGGGAGGAGGGAGTTCCTCAAGCCCTCCGACAGGGAGGGGCCTTTCCAGTGGAAAGAGGCTCCCGAGTGGGCCGCCAGCTCGGGGAGACGCACTGCCATCTTCTCGTGAGCTTGATGTGCGGGCGAGTTCACAGGGGAAGGAAAGGCGGGCATCGGCGTGGCGTGCGAGGTGGGGGTCACAGGTCTGCTTTCGTTGCGACAGTGTCTAAGTGGTGGAACAACCCCTCGCCGTCCACCCAGCGAGCTGGAGACAGTAGGGGCGTTCACGTGCACGAAGGCCTTCTGGGCCGAAAGCAGCAATTTTGAATTTTCGGGGCAGACCCAGCGCCCACGCCGGCTCTGCCTGGCCTGGCAGGTGTGGTGGTGGCTGCGAGTATCGTGCACCGTGCAGGCCCGCGGGCACAGGCCCGGCTGTCAGAAATGCACGGCCAGGAGAGAAAACAGAAGCCCTGGGAGGCGGTGCCAGTTCTGGGTGGCGATAGCCCATCTATATTTTTCCCTTTTGAAAATAAGCAGAAAACGGTGTGAGCGGAAAGCTCCCCAGGCCGGCCCTGCAGCAACAAAGGCCTTTAGAACAGGGACCCAGGGTTTTACCGCCTGGCGCCTGGCGGCCGGTCTGACCCTGGGTGCCCGGAGGTGGGACGGGAAGTTCTGTGCATGGGGCAAACACGGGAGGAGGGAGGAGAGACCCTTGCTCAGGTCTGCAAGCACAGTGTGCCGGGGTCGCCCTGCTGACAGCTGGAGTCGCAGATGCATTAATTACAGCCGAGGCAGAAGGAGCCGCAGGGACAGGGGTGGGGGGGACGGGGG
>NW_006287548.1:3867829-3888895 GCF_000327345.1 Myotis davidii
GGATGGGGGAGGGGACGGGCGAGGGTGAGGGAAAAGGCACTTTGCCATGGAGCACATCTGCATTGTAATAAGCAGGTCCATAATTCTCTCGTGAAAGATCCTGGTCTGCTACCTTCTTTGAGCTAAAAAATATAAACTCTATCTCACCAAGGGGAGGAGGAAAGAGGAGCCGATCGGGTTAGTTTGCCTGTTTGCCAAGCGCCTGCTGAGGTCCCCCGCCCTTTCCCTCGCTCTGTAGCTGCAGTCGGGGAGCCAACCTGCTTTCCAAGAGTAAAAGGCACCGCAAGGCGTCTGGTGAAGGGGCCCCCGCCTCTTAACAAGTCTCAGGCCTTGGATACAGCTACTGTGTGATCAGAAAGCAAACGCACGCGTGGCGCTGAGCTGTCGGGGGAAACGTGTGGTCCGGGGCGAGGGAGCTGGCACGGGTCGGGAGGCGGAATGCCTACAGCTGGCAGTCTGCACCAAAGTCGGTGGGAAGCATCGCGCTCTTCAGTGGACAGAGGGGTCCCGGGCCGGGGCCTGGGCGGGGAGCAAGTCGATGGGGTTCAATGTACCGTCGTTTCGATGTGAGCGTGTTCTCCCGTCCTGGGAAGAGGTGAGGAGGACGGAAGGGAGCCACGGTTTCCAGGCCCCTGTGCCCGCTGTTTCCGGCACAGCGCTCCCTACGTGGGCACTGCAGTGGGAGGACCCTCCCTGCCAGGCGGCCAAGTGGTGTTGTATTCCTTCTTCCTATCGTTTTATTTTAGCACTTTTTGTTTTACTTTAAAATGGCAATTATATACGTATATATGGATGTATTTAGATGATATTAGATTGAATTCGTTAATTACATTTATAAGTTTGATATTTTCTTAATAGTCTAAGGTTGGTAGTTAGAAGTTCCAGGTTCCTGTGAATTATTTTTTTAAGATTAAGAAAAGATGAAAGTAGAAGTGGTTAACTTGACAAAGGTCAAAATGAAAGTGCAATGAAGAGCAATGAGAAACAAAGCATTTACACCGAACAGGTAGGAGTTGCCTGCACAGGATTCTGTGGAAAGAAACTGCAGACCGTCTGTTGGAATGCATGCGCTCGATATCTACCAGTCTACACACCGATGTCCTAACAACCTCGGACATTGCCCCACGCCAGCTCCATTAACATGTCATACGTGTCACCCGAGCCCCGGAGCAATGCTCACGGGAGAGCTGCGGGGACAACCTGGGACTGTGGCGGCCGCTGCATCACTAGGCGAAGTGGGTTCGTACCAGCAAACAGAGCAACCACGGCAGTAATTGGCCACCGAGGTCTCTTCTTTGTCAAGAAAAACACTTTTCTGACATGGACTTCAATACCAGGATTAGCTCCCCCGATAACTTAGGGGTGCAGATTTTCTTTCAGGGGGAGCTTGCACCCCTGATTTCCAAGCCTTGTGGCTCAGCATAGGGGATCCCCACCTCTGGGGAAGAGCCGGGGCGAGATGCCGGGTCCTGGAGGGATCCCAAGTCACTCCTGGATTTAGGAGCCTTTCTTGGGAAACAGGTGGTGATGGTGCTTGCCTCAGTTACCTCATCGGCTCCGAAGGCTAAAAATAAATAACACAAAAGTAGCCCAAGCCTGCTGTTCTGTGTAATACTTCCTTCCTGGCCTGTGGCCCTGACAGCCAATAGAACAAGCAAAACAAACAAAAAACAAAAAAGGAGAAGAAACAGTCCCCGGCGTGAAGCATTGTGTGTAAACCACGTTTTGCCTGGAAGCGAGCAGCTGAGGTTCATGGCTGAGTGTAAGTGGCTGTTGGTCGTTGTTGGAGCCACAGAGGCTCCGTGGACCTTTCGGACACGGGTGTACACAGAACGTCCCTACAGGTGTGTGCGCGTGTAGATGTGTAAGTATGTATCTATGTCCAGCTGAAGACGAGACGCACTCTTCTTCGAAAGGGGCCTGCCTGGCCGCCAGGAAGCCTCGGGGCCAGTGGATCACCGAGAGGTCACCCCGACCTCGGGCCCCGCCCGGTCAGGTGTTCGGGTAGGACAGCTCGAACATGCTGCAAGCCTCCTCCAGGCTCTCGTCCACGTTCAGCCTCCGCCAGAACGACTTCTGCTTCTTCTGCAGCTCCCGGCGGACACACCTCGGGCAGGGCACAGACTTCTCTTTGCACTCGGAATGGAACACGGCGCCACAACTGCCACACCTGCAAAAGCCAACCAGGGACACGATGAGCGAGGCAGCGACGAGCACGACACACACGCCGGCGACCCCGGGGCCTGCGCCGCTTGGGACACAGATTCGCTTCCAGACAGCCCTGCCGCTTGGGAAGCGGCATGACTCATGGAAGCGAGCGCCTCCGTTTCCCAAATGTTCCAGGTCGAATTGCACTTGAAAACGTGTGTGTGTGTGTGTGTGTGTGTGTTTAGAACTAGCTGGGAAGACGCCTGGGGCTTCTCTGGAATGGAGCCTGCAGGCAGCTGACTCTGTGACCCCCGGGACCACGCACTGAGCTCTGGAAGCTCCGTGTCAGTTTCCTCTCCACCCGGAGCGAAGGGTGTTAGTAACTCTCGGGCGGAGGACAGAAAGCGAGAGGGAAGGGCCTCTGTGAGGGAAAACACGCCCAGCCCCGTGACAGCCCCGTTACCGCTAGGAAAGCGCAGTCCCCTCCGGGCACCGTGAGCTGAGCGGTTCCCCACGGATCCCACCTTTATTGGACGGTGTCCAGAGGTAAAACTGAAAGGAGTTTTAGGGATAAAATAGGCAGGTTTAGTGGGTTACCCCCTAGGAACCCCCTCCCTCTGTGCGAGTCTGTATTTGCTTCCAATAAATTTCCACCCTTTTCATCTACCACCTCTTGTCGTGGCTTCATTCTTCGAATCCATCTAGACGAGGACCCGGGAAAGAAATCACCCTTGCATCCTGCTCAGGAAAACACCCTGACTCAAAATGACACATTTTCATTTTTGAATGCTGTCTTGTGGTCTGTTGTTGTCCTTAGTTGTTGTTTTTTTTAAATTAGGACTCCCCCTCCCCCCTTTAAGTCTACCTTTATGAAGCAAGTGGGAACAGTAAGGCATGAGAGAGCGAGGAAGAGAACACAGTCCCGAGCAGCACACAGATACTCTCATTTGTGAGGAGACATTCCAGGCGGATGGATGCCTGTCTGCTGCTTGGCTCGGTGCTGGAAGCCTGAGCAGGAGTCTACACGGCTGTTTTTACTGCAAAGTCTTAATAATGAGGAGCCGACGGGCACCGCGATGGTTGGCTCGGTGGGTGGCTTGCCCATGTGCATTAATTTCTCATGCCCCCCGCCCCCCACGAGCAACCAGCGACTATGACCTTGCCCCTGGAGCCCAGGAATTGGGCCACATGACTGTGTTCAACCAGCAACACCAGGGAGAGGCCTGCCTGGGCCTGGTACAAAGCCGCTGCGGCTACAAGGGAACCAGCCCTCAGGGCTCAGCCTTGGGCTTTTTTTGGTTTTCCCATAATAGCCTGAGTTTTGTTCCTGGGCTCCGGATGGTCTTTTTTAAAAAAATTACTGATGAGAGAGAGGAAGGTAGACAGAGGGGAAGAGAGAAAGAGAGAGAGAGAGAGAGAGAGAGAGAGAGAGAGAGAAACATCAGTCGGACACCTCCCACACATGCCCCCATCAGGGATGGAACCTGCAACCTTGGTTGGGGTTGATGCTCCAAACAACTGGACACATGGCCAGGACCAGATGGTCTTTCAAGCGCCTTCCCTCGCCTGCACCGACTTACCCCTGGCACCAATCAGGAGTCAGAACGTTTTGTCAAAGGAGGACCTTCCTAGCATCATCGCCTGTGCCCAGGAGGGAAGGCAGCAAGTTGGAAGGAGAGACACTGGGGAGGGTCAGCGTCAGCGACAGAGAGAAGCTCCATGGCCCGTGGTCTCCGGCCAGCCCCGCTCTCTGGCCCAGAGAGCCTCGTGGCCAGGAGAGCAAGCAGTGGGTGAGATGGCTGACCCCAATCCCACCGTGAAAGCCCTGAACTGTGCCGGCCCCAGCCCCCTAATTCCCATGATGGAGCCCCAACCCTCAATGTCACTGTTAGGAGAGGGGGCCGTTGGGAAGTAATTAAGGTTAAACACATTGTAAGGGTGGGCCCTGCTCTGACAGGATTAGTGCCCTATAGGAAAGGACCAGAGGACTCAGAGGAAAGGCCTGCAACCCGGTGGCCTCCACCAGCCAGGAAGAGGGCTCCACCGGAACCAGGCCCTGTTGGACCCCGCCTGGGCCCCAGGCTCAGAACCGGAAAAAAGGAACACCGTGGGGCTGTGTCTGCCAGCCTGGGCAGACGGAGACATGGCCTTGAGCAAGTTACATCTCAGAGCTTTGTCAGTTTCCTTATCTGCTAGGCAGCTAGGCAGCGTTCGCATGACCACAGGCCTCACAGAGGTGTGGGGCTCAGGTGAGGTCATGAGGAAAGCGCGTAGCACAGTCCCCGGCATGTGGTAAGTGCTTCCCGTGAGTGACCTGGGCTGGGGACTCACTTCCTTGGCGCTGGGCTTCCTCATTTGTAAAAGGCTGCTCCCCATGACCTCCCTCCTCCCCACCGGGGTCTGCGAGACCGAAATGGGTGACTGTGAGGAGGGACCTTGGGAGGGCAAGCGTGACACCATCTCTCACGGGGACTCCAGCTTCTCCACACGGGCGCTGTCCTGACCCGGGCAGCTGACATCCGGGTCATGCTAGCATCTCTGCCCCAGCCCCTCCCTCCTTGCGGGGGGAGGGGGAGGTCAGCCCAGATCTGCCTGGAGCCTCTCGTCTAGGCCAGCTCCTCCCGGTGGCAGTGGCTTTGTCCCCACTGGGTCAGACCTCTGTGGAAGCCCCTGACAGTGAAGTGACACTAATGGCAGCTTTATCAAATAAATTTCCTCCTTCCTGCCCCTTGCCCTGCGGGGTCAGCCAGCGACTTATACACAGAGGGATGTTGCCCAGGGCAGTGATTGATAAGGAGGGAACCGCTGGGTTCCTTCAGTGCCACCCCTTATCTCTGCTGACACCGGTCCCCTCACCCCACCCCACCCCACCCCGTGGTAGAGGCTGAGTCTTATCAAATGTTTGTGGTGCAGCAAACACCCACGGGTGATGGAGGGACCGGTGCACCTGCTCTTTCTAGCCAAAGGTCAGTAACTGAAAAAAAAAGTGAGATAAAAAAATTAATGATTTCAAAATGGAACCAAGTCCTATTTTCTAACAATTTGTAACCCAGCAGGCGTCTTTTGAACTATATAATGGCTAGACTGATCAATGACCTTCCTAAATTCTGAGACTCTATTGTTAATTCCCCCCTAATTTTTCCTTTAAAGGGAAAGAATAGGGGCAGGAACAGGAAGAAGGAAGAGAAACTGTTCCTCTTATATCATTTTTTATGGCGTGCTGAGATAAAAATGTAATGCACAGGAAAAATAAAATATTTGCATTAAAAATGCAATCTATAGGGATGCTCCTCCTTAAGAATAGGACTTTATTGAAAAGGATCTTTCACTTTAAAAAGTCACTGGCTCCTTAATATTTACCGAATGTCCTTCAAATATGATTTAACCAACGCAACTTTTCAGGAACATGGCTTTTATTTAAGACAAATCCACTAGTGTAATCATCTGTGCAGAAAATTGCCACGGATAATGAAAGGGAAACGTCCCTTTGGAGTCCTGAGGGGCAAATCAAAGGAGGGCCAGCCCCTTCGCGTCGGAGCCATCAGGCCTGCCATCAGCGGCTTCCTTGCTGTCGCATATGGCTGTGCAGCCCGGAGAACAAAGGCCCGTGGCCTCCCTCTCCGGTGCCACGGAGAATGCCACTGCAGGGACACGCCGGCTGCACAGCCATCCAGCGGTTTTTCCTGAAAGCATCCATGGCTTCACTTCATCCAGGCATCCCCACCTCAGCACGTCTCACATTTTGGGCCGGATAGTCCTTTGTTGTGGGGAGGCTGTCCTGTGCATTGTGGGATGTTTAGCAGCATCGCCGGCTTCTACCCACTGGATGCTAGTACCACCCTTCCTCCATTCCCTCCTTTTGTGGCAACCAACAACGTCTCCAGACACTGACAAATGTCCAAACGTCCCCTGGGATGGAGGTCATCCCAGCTGAGAACCACTGACCTAATTTATCTGGGGAAGGCATCCCAGCAGAGGTACCAGGGGCTAAAACAGCCCCTTCCCCCTGTTATACTCACACTAATCAATAAAGCCCACATCACTTCCATATATATTTAAATTTATTTTTAAATATGTTTTTATTGATTTCTGAGAGAAAGGTAGAGGGAGAGAGAGATAGAAACATCATTGATGAGAGAGATTCATTGATGGGCTGCCTCCTGCACGCCCCCCTACTGGGAATGGAGCCAGCAACCTGGAGATGTGCCCTGACCGGGAATCAAACCATGACCTCCTGGTTCATGGATCAATGCTCAACCATTGAGCTACACTAGCGGGGCACAAATATATATATATTTAATACATCAACTGATTAAAACAGCTGAAACTCACTAGCATTAACCACCCGGTGGTTTCTAAAAATAATTTAGAAAATCTTTTAAGAAGTTGATACCCAGGACAGATTCTCTGCGTTGCTCAGGAACCCTAACTTTCTCTCAGCTCACTCCGATTTTTAGTTCTCCCCAAGCCATCTTGGTGGCTGGCTCTGGGTCGCCCAGACCCTTTGGGTGGCGTCTTCGTGCTTGTCTGGGCCATCTAGTGAGTCAAAACCAAAAAGCTTGGTATTTGCTTCATAAAATGAATTGCTTTTATGCACCCAAAGCAGCTAGGCTTTAGCAGCCACTGTAGAGAAGGGGAGGCCAGTAAATAGCAAGGCCAGTGACTGCAGCGGGAGAGCTTGGCCACAGTGAGGAACCCTTCATGTGAAAAGCACTACTTTAAATTGTATTTATTTGCACTGACTAAGCAAAAGCTATGAAATAGTTTAGATGAATTAGTACATGCAGCTCTATCAGGAAGTTGGCCCAAAGGAGCTGACGCTGCCCCTATCCCATGAGATTACAATGAAATATTAAGGGTTTCTCTCTAAGCCTCTCCCACCCTCATCACACCAGCTCTCTCCAAGGGGGGTGCGGGAAGAATTGGGGCTTTTATTTGAGGGTGAGGGGTGGCAGCTGGCTAGAGGCAGCAATCACTTACCGCTGCCTGTGGAAGTAATTTTGTGTTTGAACCGTTAGGACAGCCGTGTTGGAGTGAACCAGGTGCATGTCCGCACTGGATTCACCATAGGATGTGGGACGCGAAAGGAGCAGGTTGAGTTTGGCCTTGGTGAAAGCTCTGGGGGACAATGGCATCCATTATTCCCGAGTCCCTGGCAAGTGGGTCCCCTTTCTTGGGCCGGGGGCAAGAGAACATGTCTACAATCTGGGCAAAACGAACCTCACTGTGTGTGTTAGTTAAGGCACCTTGGCACGAGACTATACATGTTACGAACAGTTGTTCACCTAACAATGAGCTTCCTGACTGACCGGCGGCCAGTGAGGGAGTTCATAACCCGGAAATCTAATAGTGAGTAGTTGCCAAGAGATGGGACAGACACGCTGTTCTTCTCACAGCCATCAAAACCCAGAAGACCCACCTGCCACAAACCCACAGAAGCAGATGTATGCAGGGGAAAGGGTCGCTGCTCAAACCTTATGGAGCAGAAGCAAGAATTACTGCTGCAGACAGTTTCCTGTTCTGGAATGCTGATGATGTGAGAGCAATTAGAGACAGGCACGAGGTGCTGTCTGCGCCCTTCCAGGTTCTAGCTGCTCAGGAGGCCACAGGAGACTGCTACTGACCCCTGCCCCAGGCTGAGGTCACCGTCCGCTCTGCTCTGTCGACGCTGGGTCCTACTCCTGCTGCATTTTTATTTTTGGCTCCGGCAGTGACCTCAGATACTTCGCTAGGATTCAGATTCAGGCTTGAGTTTGGCTGGATTTCTGACAAGAGAAAGGGCAGGCCCGCAGCGCGGGGTATCGCTGTGGCTGCTTCCCCCGCAGAGCCCACGGCGAGCAGGGCGGGGTGCAGAAGTAGGCCCACGTTATCAGGCATGCGAGTGTGGTTTGGTAGATAGCGCCTATGGAAGGTGCCCCATAAGGCCACTAGCCATTATTGGTTTTTCTAAGAAACCAGGGTGATGATTTAAATCTCTTAGCTAAGGAAGGTAGTAATTGGGGCCTGGTTATTTTAATGTTTTGGGTTGGTGTTTTCTTCTGTTATTAGGTAAGTAAATCACATAAGCAAACAACTTATAATTTGCTTGAATAGGAACTTGGCCAATAGTACCTACGCTGTGTGCCTGTGTAGGTACATAGGTGGTATATATGTACTTACTTTACATACATGTCTGCTGTTTAGAAGAAAACACAGACATGTTACTAAATATCCTGAGATAAAATTAATTTGATATGATTAAACAAATCATATAATGTAACAGATTCACTTTATTGGGGGAGGGAATAGCCGGGTTAAGATAAAGACAGATTAACACACAATTTCAATAAGAAACTGATTATGACCCAGTTGGCATGGCTCAGTGGTTGAACGTCGACCTATGAACCAGAAGGTCATGGTTTGATTTTTGGTGAGGGCAGATGCCCGGTTGCAGGCTCGATCCCCAGTGTGGGGCATGTAGAAGGCAGCTGATCAATGATTCTCTCTCATCATTGATGTTTCTGTCTCTCTCTCCCATCCTCTCTGAAATCAACACAGATATATTAAAAAAAAGAGAAACTGATTTGGTTGGTGCTGATGGTGAGGGGCGCCCAGGTTTCACGCCTCCTCCTGGAGCACCACCTGTGGTCAAGCCTGCGCCAGGATGACCAGAGGCCCCTGATTCCACCACAGCAGCAGCGGGGTGGGGAAAAGCGCTGTCTGGAAACGTTGGATTCCAGAACTATCGTGGCTCCTTGTAGAGTGGGAAATAGATACACTTGGGCCTGTCACATTTAGGAGTGTTCCTTGTAATTTGTTTTCTTTTTTTTGGCTCAGGATAGGGATATGGGGGCTAAGCAGGTATCCATATGGTTTGACTAGAATTTTAAGAGACTGGAAAAGATCCAGCTCCTTTGGCCAAATGTCTGGCCGATTAAGGCGTTTCTGTGCTAGCTCATCAAGCGACTGCAATAGTTCTGTATGGTAAACGCAAATACAGCATGATCAGGATTAGACATCTAAATTAGGCAGCATCTGTATGGCCCTTTGCCCCTGTTTTTACACAAATTATCCTTACATTAGCTCTCTGAGCTAGGTACTATTTGTTTTCCTATTTTTAATAAGTTGGCCAGTAAATAGATAAAATGAAGTGAAAAAATAAAACGACTGGTGGCTAATCTGGCCCCAGAACTAGTTAAGTGATCAGCTGTGGACTAGATCCCAGTCTTCTGACTTGAAACCTGGCCCTTTTCCCTGTTACTGGCCACATGCTCCTTTAAGTTATTCAAAACATCCCTAAATACCTGCTAGGACTCAAATCTGGGAAGAACAATTGGTATGTCCTGCAATGATCTTTTTATTTACCTCTTAATCCCCAGAGTTAATTAAGGAAGGCTTTTTCCCTGATTGTACCCACAAAGCATTTGGCTTTCACAGGTCTTGCACTTTTAGTTTGTAAACCAAGCTTAGCTAATACCTTTGACAAAAGCTTTACTTAAAATCTTGGCTTTCAAACAGAATGTAAACAAGGGTTAATTAATTCATTTGTTAATTTTGCTACCCTACTGGGGACAGTAACTCCCCATTACCTTTAGTGCAAACGCTTAATAAATGCTTCTTGGTGATTTGTAGACGGTGACAACTTCTCAGCAACAGTCCGTGTGGCTGTACAAAACCATAATAGATTTGACCTGAATGAAATAGTTTTGGGGGGATAGAGAAAAACTGATATTTCTGACACTTCTAAGTTTTGTTTTGTTTTATGGTTCACCTGGCAGTTAATATAAATCTCAACAATTAAATGTCCATCTTTTGAAAATCTTATTTAATATTAGAGAAGTAAAGGAACTGCAGGAGGATTTTAAAATGTTCTATAATTTCTGTCAAAAGCTAGAATAAATTATAATTGTAGCCATAGAGAACCATAACCAAGAGCAATGGCTTTCTGCAGGGATTTCTAAAGTAGTTCAACATCTAAGGGCCCAAGAAATGTTCAGAAATTCCTTGCTACATCTAAAACAAAGGGCATGAATATGAGAGTATTACCAGGCTAATGCAGATTAAAAAACAATAATCTTGAATAATCTTGGCTTATATATGAATTCCATTGATTCACTAGTCTACTTTTGTATGTAAAAATGAAAAATTTAACTGTCAAGTTTTGAAGTAAGCCTCTTTAAAAGAAATAATTTATAAGGATGATAGGTATCTAAGACTTTGAATAGGATTTACTTCTATAAACATTATATTTCAATTCCTCAAAGTACTAAGATACTTACTGGAGCAAAAAAAAAAATTTTTTTTCAAGCATGAATACATTAGAAAAATGCAAAAAAGTTTAGAAGGTAAACCAAATCTAATTTCATGAGCAGCATGATGGGTTGCTTAGGAATGAGGTATTGATATAAATTTAGAAGGAGAAATGCTTTCAAAGAAACAACCCAAAGTGTTTTGTCATAACTCGGACTAATCCCCTATTTGTCTCTTCTCACCAATACAATTCTCTTAATGAGACGGCATTACATGAGTTTCTAATTCTCCATGTGTTCTAAGCCAGCAACTCTCAAAGTGTGGTCCCTGGACCAGCCAAACCAGCATCACCAGGGAATTTGTGAGAAAAGCAAAATATCAGGTCCTAATCCAGACTTACTGAATCATAAACTCTAGGGTGGGGCCCAGCAGTCCGTGTTTTAACAAGCCCTCCAGAGAATTTTATGAACGTGAAAGTTTGAAAACCACTGTTCTAGGCCAATCATTTCCAAAGACAACAGGCTAATATTAGAGCTGTTCTAAATATTTAAAACAAAAATATGGACTTCGCAAAACGAAATCAGAAAATTATTAAATAATGTTTTTATATAAGGCTTTACATTTTATATCTATTTTTTCCTCAAAGCTAATAAACAAATCTCATTTTACTTAATTCCAAATAATATGTAGTGGTTTCTGTATTTATTGGCCACTTCCATATTTTTTCCAGAATTAGTTTATGCCCCTTGCCTGTTTTATATCGACTTTTACTGTACTTACTGACTTTTAAAGATTTTTTTATATCCAGGACATTAGTACTTTGTCACATCTGTTGAAAATGTTCCTCCAAGTTTACTGTTTAGCTCTGTCTTTATCTATAGACTTTTTAAAGTTTAATATTTTTTATGTTTTTAAAAGCATTTAACTTTCATGGCTTCTGGGTTTGTGTTAGGCTTAGAAAGACCTCCAGTTAAGATCATACAAATATTCATCCATCTTTTATTTTAGTACTTTATGTGTTTAAATGTTTTTCATGAAAATATCTGATCCATCTAGATATATTCTGATGAAAGGAGAATGGTAAAATCCAGCACTTTTCTTCCTACAAAAGCCTATCTAGCCCCCAGCTCCTTTTGTGGAATGATGCACAGTTTGTTTCACTAATTTGCTGCAGCACCTTTCTCATATACTGAATCCCATTTTTCTTGGGTCTATTTCTGCACTTCTGAAATCGTGTCCCATTGATCTGCGTGTTCCGATGCCTACATTATGCTGTGTATTTTATAATATACTAGAGGCCTGATGCACGGAATTCGTGTGAGAGTAGGCCTTCCTTCCTCTGGCAGGCACCCAGGACCTGGGCTTCTCTTGCAGCCCCGGCTTCGTCCTGATGGAAGGATGGGAGGACATCTGGTCTAATCAGCATATTCCACTTTTATTATTACAGATTTTTATATCTGGTAAAAACAGTCTCCTCTTAGGTAAACAACTGCAGAAATCAATTCTATATTGAATATAATACTGGTGCCCATATTTATGTTAAATGAAAGAATTTGGAATGTATATAATCAATCAACTATTTAAAATTTATATTATATAGTTTTATTTATAAAGTTTATTTAAAATGAGATGCAGATGCACTTGTATAAACATCCCAGGTGGTCAAAGATTAATCCTTGCTTAGAGATTTAATGTATTGAACATCTCAGATTTTTTTTCATCTTTATTTAGTGATAAAGGTATTGTGCAAATTTGGTGAGTTAAATTAATAGCCTGATTGTTGACATGTTTATAAATTAAGAAACATGGTTCAATTGTGTAATGATGTATAAATATTTACTCACTCACATGATCCTACTGTGCATGAACCAAGCACGTATGATCTTGGACAATTATCGCAATAATGCGTAAAAGCAGATACATGTTAACAGTGAATAAGGGAAGGAGACGTGAACAACCATGCTTGCTTTGGCAGCCCCTTTCACTGAGTGCGAACACTCTTTGGAACTTTGGTTTCCACTCTGCGTATTAGTAAAGTTGGACGGAACTGATGATCACAGTAATAAACATAGTTATGCTATGTCAAGCAATACACAGGTAAGGCACCTAGAAGTCACTGAAAATTTTATTTCTTTCAACACTAGATTTATTCATAAGACAGGAATAGGGCGAAGGCTGGATGCCGGTTTATCAGCGAAGGAAAGTCAAAGGCAACGACACAGTCACTCACGGAGGGAATCCAACGGGAGCTGCAGCTCCGGTCTGTGAGCCTGTGCTGTGCTGACCAGTAACTAAGCCTTTTCTCTTTTGTCTTTTGTCCCTGGGCAAACTCTAGATTCAGTGAGAAAAACTGAGGTAAGAAACTTTCAGGTGGGGCTAGGCGTGGGGAAGAAGGGTTAAGTACCGCGCGTAGGTACTTTCCAAGTATTAAGGTCTCTCTCTTTTAAACAGTAGACCTCACGTGTGCTCTCAGGGCAGTCGGAGGAAGGGAAAAGCCATCTTTCTTGCTTGCTGCTTTGACATTCACGTCACTCCCCATCACTCCACCCTGTCCTTCTCCTCCGCCCCCCGTCTTCCCTACTGCCAGGGATTTCTTGCTTCTCTTTTCATTCTCAGTTCTGCACTTTTTCTTCCAAATCATTGATGCACACTGCTTTCCAGCTATGTCTCTTAATTTAAATTTTCTTTCCCTTCACCAAGGATTCTCTTTCTAGCAAAAAGGTATTAACATCTCTCTCAGAGAAAGGCTTTAAGATCCTTCAAAGTCCTAACTGTCGAGGCCAAATCAGATCTTTCAGTTTGAGTTAAATCAGTTCAAATTAGTGGTTCCCAGTGTTTCCCCTGCAGTCTTTGGAAACCATCGACCATCACCAGAAGTATTAGTGAAAGGTAGGCAGTGGAGCCTTTTGCCCTCCCAAAATGGTTTGTGGGTCCCTCAAATTTCAGGCTAGTGTTCTGACAAAAAAGAGTGAGGCAGAAGGAGTATTACACTGGATTCAGCAGCCTGAGTCTTCCTCTAGCGATGGCTATGGTTTTGGGTGGGGATGCTGATCTTGATGGGGGTTAAGGGTTGGAAGTGGGGTTGGGGGAGGGGAGGGTGTTATAGGGGATGAGAGAGTGATTGCTAAGTTCCCTCTGACTCTACAAAGGGTCTGTGCTCTGATATAAATTCAGTCCAAATACCAACTTTCGTACAGAGTGTGAACATCTATGGGCTGGGTCTTTATCTCCATTTTAAGTGTTTTGAAGGCATTCCAAACTGAACAGAGTTTATTGATGGTAGCTATAAGCATCATATGCAGATGCTTCCTGATGCAACATTGAGTGTTTTAATATTCAGAATGCTAAAGGGGTTTAAGAAAATTATGATAACAGACACTAGATATTGCAATAAAACCAAAAAGCATTTTTAAAAAAACAACTTTAAGAAGATATTACCACTTGTATTCCCATAATTAGTTGGATGAAAAAAGTCTCAAAATATCAAAAACATATACCGACAAAACCAAGATACGATTGTACCTTTTGTAGTCCTAAAGCATAAAACAGTTCATTTCAGAACATACTGCTCAGTCTGAAAAGTCAACATTTTTTTGTATGCAAAGGTAAATACTCCTTCTCTTGCCTATTGTGTATTTCAGGTTACTTATTTACAGTCCCATACGGCAGGAAAAAGCACACACTAAAAAATGACCTAAGAGATGTTCTGAAAATTAGATTATCTGAGTAGCTTAGCAAAGCTCTTATTTTTGACATTAAAGTTTCCACTGGGCCAGTAAAACACATCTGTCCCTAACATGCTGCGTTGTCACTCATTCAATAAAGTCACACAACCTTGGTAATGTCTACATTGAAGTAGACAGTTTCCCTGGAATTAGTTTAGAAGCTATTGCTAATAAAAGAAAAACATGTTAAGTACAGATTTGAAGAACTAAAACAAAGCAAATTCTTCATTTATTCATGGGCTATTTATTGAGCATTTACTATGTGGTATTCTAGATGAAGAGGATGGGGCAGTGAGCAAAACAGACAAAGTCAGTTTCCTCAGGAAGCTTATAATATTTCCAAATGGACTGACTCACAATTTCAATTTCTATCTTACTCCCTCTGGGTGAATTCTGGCAAAAACCAGTCAATTTACTGAAAACACTATGACAAACCATCAAAAAGACTAATACAAAATGCTAAGCCATAAAACGGAAGTAAAGCTCTTACTCCTTTGGTCAGTTGGAGCTTAAATCAGTGCCATGAGCCTGGGGTGCAGACCCAGAGGCGGTGGCTCATCAGAGGTCACACCGCCAGGTGGTGGCAGAGTCAGGAGTGACACGCAGACTTCTTCATTCCTAGGCCAGTGAGCTTTCTGTGGACTAGCCTGCCTTCATTTATTAAAAGGATCTTATTGATTTTAGAGCCAATTAATTGTATCTTTGTCAGTAAAATAAAAGTTTATAAATGAAATGTGATTATTGTCCTGGATCTGATATGAGGTGACAAAAAAGCTGGATATACAATTATGTATTTAATATGATTTCAAGTTGACTAACCAAAATACATATATATGTATATCTATAATAATAAAAGCATAATATGCTAATTAGACCGGACAGCCAAACAACCTTCCAGATGACCTTCCAGCCTCTAGTATGCATACATATATTAGAGAAACTGTCTTTATACTCTTGTGTACTTTTCAAAATTTTTATAATGAACATCAGTTAACTTTATAGTTAGAAAGTTGAAATACGAGTGAAACAATGGTGAACATTTCCCCCTCCAACAAAAAATTGGGTTGTCTAAAATGTTTAGAGGTAAGATGATGAGCACAGTATTAACCAGACACCTAATTAGATGCCTGGTAAGAAATGTGGCTAGGTGGAGATGACAGCCATCTATTCAAGTGACCAAATGGTTTCAAAAAAACAATGGTGGCCTCGCCAGCTAAGACCGTGTTTATAAACGCACCGTATTTATCAAGGGGCTTAATGGCATCAAAGGTCAGGTCAGTCCTGAGGGTTTCACAAAAGTCTTGTCTGTGTGAGACATTCCGAGACATTTTGACACGTGAATGTAGGAGCCACCGGGCCAAGGTGAAATGTTATTTACCAAGTTCCTCTGTGACCAAAGTTTAAAAGCCAAAAAAACGAGCATTGTGCTAGAGTTTTTATCCAAGAAAACCTGCACCGACACAAATACACAGAAGAGCGGGCAGTCGTAGGGCCGAAGAGTCGAATTCCATCCCGGTCAGCCTCCAGCCTGCGCTGCCACTCACAACATCTGGGAGCTCTCGGCCTGATCCTCTCCTCTCCGAACGCCTAGCTGCTCTCCACACGCCCCTCCGCCTCTGTCCCTTTCTGATTCTAGAACACAGGCAGGGGTCCTGTCTCCCACCCTGGTGTTAGAGGGCCCTGGGGAAATGCCTCAGTGTGCCCCCCTTCCATACCAGAGGGAGAAGGAACAGGGGATGGAGACTCCTCCTTCCTCCGCCACGGCCCCACTCCCTCTCACTGCTGTGCGGATCCCACACCTCATTACAACGCTCACGGAGTGGCTGCCTCCCAAGAAAAGCCACAGAAAGGAAATATCATTAAAAAAGTGTATATGCTTAAGGGAAGCCGTTCCCTCCCTTAAGCCCGGCCCGAGCCAAAGCTGTTGTTCTCTATTGTTGAACAGGATGTGACAGGACTGCCAAGCTCTGCCCACAAACCTGCTAATTAGATGCCCTGACAGTGTTTGTTTTGGAGCCTTTCCCAACAAAGGAATGTGTCAGGCTGATTAGTGAGAAAAGGGTATGTAATGTATGTGTACTCTAGTCCAGATGAGGGCATAATCCAGGTATTCAGTCTGTTTGCGCAAGGACTCGCAGCAAAACGGAGGCTGAGCAAATAGGAAGCCACAAGGACAGACCAGCTTCTGGGCAATGCTCTCAGTCCTCCTCTGGAGTTTTGTTTTACGGCCCCCGCCCCCACCGAAAAAATTCCTGCCTGAACATGAAGCTCTTGTTCAAAAAGTGACACACTGGAACTGGCTCCCCAGAAAAATGGAAGAGCCTTTGTCAGGGTGCTGGCAGATCTGGGTGTTGATGATTTTCTAGGCACATAAATAAGCGACAACTTTAGGCAAAGCCACCTCCACAAATTAAAGGGAATGAGGGCCACAGGAAACACCGCTCTGCAGGGACCGTTCGGGTCGAGCTGAGAAAACGGTGTGTCTCAGCATCCGCTGTGGGAAGAAGTCATTCTGTAGTTTACAAGAAAGCAGTTTCTTTCTCTTTTGAAACAAACCTTTACAAGGTTTGACTACAATTAGCTGTCGGAAGCTTCGTGTGCACACGAAGCTCCAAGAAGGGCAGAAAGTGCCAAGGCGAAGAACAAAGTCCGTGCCCCAACAAGTCCAGGTCCTCAGGGGCAGGTGGTAGGGATTGCAGTGAAATGCACAGTGACAAAGACCGATTCATAAAGTCAGGTGTGTTGGGAGGGAACCCCATGTTCTTCAGTGCAAGGTGGACGATTCCGGAGCTGGCCAGTTTTTGGAGGCCTTCTTTCTCCGTATGCTAACTTGACAACGTAAGTTTTAAAAATAACACAGATAAGCCCTGTTGGAAACTCACTTGCTATGGACTTTCCCATGAGACCAATGTTCGTGCCCACCGAGAGGTGCAGGAAATGTTCTTGGAATGTGTGCCGGTTTGATGTGGTGTCAGAGTATGTGAACTCGACTGGGGAGAGACTGGTGCCGATAAGTTCAAGGTCCTGAGGGCAATGGCTATTTCTCGGAGGCAGGGAGGGCGTGGCCAAGTATTGTGCACAAGGAAAAACTGGCAGGTAATGCTCAGTCTGCTTCTCTAGAACCCAGTGCTTTAAGAACTTACATGCATATATGCGTAACCCACGGGCACAAACAGTGGTGTGGTGAAGGCCTGGGACGGGAGGAGGGGATGGGAACAAAGGGCACATCTGTATGACTTTCAGCAATAAAGACAAATGTTTAAAAAACCCACATAACCCTTTCAGAAGAGTGACTGCTGAGCTGCAGATGCCCCCAACACTGGGAGAACCGTCCGTGGATGCCTTCCCTCCGGCAAGTGAGTGCTGTTGACCTGGGCCCATGGTCGGCAAACTGCGGCTCGCAAGCCACATGCGGCTCTTTGGCCCCTTGAGTGTGGCTCTTCCACAAAATACCACGTGCGGGCGCACACGTACAGCGCGATTGAAACTTCGTGGCCCATGCGCAGAAGTCGATATTTTGTGGAAGAGGCACACTCAAGGGGCCAAAGAGCCGCATATGGCTTGTGAGCCGCAGTTTGCCGACCACTGACCTGGGCGGCTGAGGCTGGCGCCCAAGAAATACTTTAATGGTAGGTTAGTTGCTCCAACCTTCTGGGTAAAGCTGTAGTGTTGCTTCAGACTTTTACCATGCTCCTCTATCTTTGCAAGTATTCCCCCCCCCTCCCCCCCGAGTTGTACTGAGATAAAAGTGACATATAACGCTGTACTAGTTTCAGATAAACAGCATAATGATTTGGTATGTGTGTATATTGTGAAATGATCCCCACAATAAGTTTAGTTTACATCTGTCACCACACAGTAGTTACACATTTCTTTTTCTTATGATGAGACCTTTTAAAATCTACTTTCTTGGAATCATTCAGATCTGGGACAATATTGTCATCTTTAGTCTCTGTGCTGTACATTACAACCCAGAACTTATCTTACAGCTGGAAGTTTGTACCTTTTGACCATTTACAGCCGTTTTGCCCACCGCCTGCCTCTGGCAACCACAAATCTTTTCTCTGTATCTGAAGTTTTGTTTCTTTGGTGTATGTGTGTATTGTTGTTGTTTTAGATTTCACAGATACGTGAGATCATATAGTATTTGTCTTTCTCTGATTTACTGCGCTTAGTGCAAGCATTTTAAATGCTAACTAATCAGTTTATTTGCAAAACTTTGTGTTCTTAATGAGTGCTCACAATATATTTGGGAGAGCTGAACCAAACAGTAAATTTTTATGGGATGCCTAGCATATATGTAACATACCAAATTCCATGTGAAGTATGGCCACATTCAAATACAGCCGACGAGGGCACAGGGCTCAGAGAGTCTTGGGTGTTTTCCCTATTGGGAAACCTGGAGGGATGATTTGTATGTCACATGAAAAAGCCAACAGAGCGAATGCGTCAGACAGAAAGGATGGCACTGGTCCACGGGAGCTGGCACATTCTGTCAGTCCCATGTTAAAATGCGCTCTGGGTGTTTTTAAGAGGAAGTCTTTATGTACTTGGGATCTGGACGCGTTTCAAGATTCAGGAATGCAATCTTCCAGGGTTGTGTGAGCAGCATTATGTTCTCAGTAACGAGAGAGGACTGGTGATCTGCAGAGGTGTCAGAAAGCAAGCTGCTGGATGGGAGGCAGTTTAAGGATTAAAAAAAGTCTATGTTCTGGGTCATTTTGTGGATTTATTCGATTTTCTTGCTTCTCATCATTCTCCCTTACATCTTAGAGCAGTCCCAGTCTAACCTTCTGATTCTGAATTATGGAAAGTTAGAGGTCTGGTTTCTTATTCTCAACCAGGGAGGGCCCATATTGTCATTTCTGTTTGGTTAGGACGTGGAACTTTCTGTGTTCACAGAATGCTTCTCTCTCCTAACGCTGGACTTTGGCCTTTGTCCTCTAGCAAGGCAAATGCTGGATGAGTCTTAACTCAGTCTGCAGCTCTGGGTCTTCCTATTGTATTTAAAACCTTGAGATTTGGCTTTTAGAGTTCTCCTACTTAATTTGAGAGGAATGTATTTACCTTACGCTTGAGAAGAACGAACAACCCCAGGGGAACTGTCAATGTTACCTTCAGAATGGAGGGGAGGTGGTAGCCCTGACTGAGGCAGCTCCCGGGCTCCCAGGCCCACCCTCGCCAGCTGCCAGCGGAGCCGCCAGGGAAGCTTGCTGGGATCTCCTTCTGCACCCAACCTGGCTGGCTCAGGGCTCTAAGTGTAGAAACTTCCACGGTGCCAAATAAAAGAAAACTCAAGGTAACAGTTTTGGGGGAAGCTTCTTTAATGAGAGGCACACAGTCCCATTCCTACCCCCACTTCCACCCCCACCCCCCAATTTCTTTAGGGGGTATGCTTGCAAACATGGTTTGAAGACTACAGGTCCAGAAGAAACAGTGACGTATAATGAAAAAAAGCCTGGGTTTTTGAAGTTCTATATGTTTGGGTTCAAGTTTTGGCCTTATCTCTTGGGCCAAGGTAATCACCTTCCCTGCACCTGCGTTACCTTGTTATTAAAATGAAGGTCAAACTTCCCTCAGACCGCTGGCATAAGATTAAGTGATGGATGTAAATTGCTAGCATTAGGATTAGTAAGTATTGGTGCCAGGCCCTCTACAATCCCAGAACAGTCTCTTCGTTTGCTGGAGATGGTGTTCTGAAAATTACTACTAAGGCTCTATTTTAAATTACACATCTGTGACGTTTCCCCCTGTATAACAATTAATTTAACAAGGAAAAAAAGTCTGAAGAGTTGACCAATGTTTGATAGATGGTCTTAATCAAATAAGTATGTTAAAACCAAGGATAGTGGAATACTAAATACCTAAATCAGTGCTTGAGAGTCCGAGAGAGCTCTCTAACGCTCTTAGAAACTGTGGAACTTCTTTTTCATCTGCAACGTGCATCATTCCTGTTGATGACACACCACCTGTGGGAGCTTCGGGTTCACACCCTGGCTGTGGCTTCTCCCACACTTCAATACAACCTCCTCATGGCTTGGCGAGCGTCTCTCCGACTGGAGACTGCCAACTATTCATGAGCAAGGAGCACGCCATGTTCACGAGCCTAGCCCGATGCACAAACACAGCGCACTCAATAAATCGCGTCCTGAAAGAATCGCATAGTAGTTCTAATGCTTGTGGAATTTTTAAAAACTGAATTCAGTTTCAGTTCAATGATATCTGGATCTCAAAGGATGTTTTGAGGACACAGAGGGGCTGAATTTAGCAAGCTGGGCAAGGATATGTGTAGTAAGAAATTCACTACATACTTCATTTCTGTGACTTTTTTGTTTTAATCCTCACCCGAGGATATTTTTCCATTGGTTTTTAGAGAGAGGGGAAGACAGAGGGAAAGACAGAGAGAAATATCAATGTGAGAGAAACACATCGATTGGTTGCCTCCTGCTCTTGCCCCGGCCAGGGCCCATGCCAGGGAGGAGCCTGCAACCGAGTTCTGTGCCCTTGACCAAATGGAGCCTGGGCCCTTCAGTCTGCAGGCCAACGCTCTAGCCACTGAGCCAAACCGGCTGAGATTTTTACACATAGCTGTTTACACATGTTTTCTTATGGAAAATTTCAGACATACTCAGAAGTAGAGAGAAGAGTATAATAAACCTTTGTATACCTATCACCTAGCTTTAACAACGATCAATCTTTCATCCATATCTGTCCCCTCTCTCCCACTGCCAGACTATTATGAAGCAAATCCCAGACACCATCTGACTTCATCCATAAAGATTTCAGTTACATAGAGATTTAACAATTTACCCTCCTTACTCAAATTTATTTTTATTTATCACACTTATTAAGTTAGCACATCTTTATGAACGTTTTACACCTGCAATTCTATTTCTGGTTAAAGTTTCTTTTACTAAATCTTTTATTAGCGTTTCTTTCTATCCTTTTCTATAGACTTGTATGA
>NW_006287548.1:3888916-3946479 GCF_000327345.1 Myotis davidii
TGTTGAACTGAACTGAAACATCAAGACATAGCTCAACAGGTTCCTGAGAAGCATTATCATCCTGCAAGTCCAGGGAGGCGGCTCAGATGGTTGTGCAAGCTTGGAGAGATGCATCCGAGCAAGGGAGAAACTGAGGGTCCCCAACAGCATGAATTCTTTCCTCCTGGGTTAAGGCCCCCAGGAGCCCACAGACATTTGTGCTGATGTCATTTTGGCTGTGAGTAACCAGCAGCCCTGACTATGACCACAGCTATTTTAGAGGAGGTCTACCTTCGGAAGGCTGTGATGCAGAACCACCTGGGGAGCCTTTGAAGGTAGAGATTGTCAGGGTTAAAAACAACCAGCAGGTCTCCCAGGAGATTCTGATGTGTAGCCCTTAACCCCTGTGCTGTTTAAGGATCAACTGTACCACATTTTATTTATCCATCCATCTACTGAAGAACGTTTTGGTCATTTCCAGTTCGGGGTGATTATTTAAGCTGCTATAAATATCCATGTGCAGGTTTTTTTGAGGGTATAAGTTACCAATTTGTGTTATTTTGAAGTACATTGTTTACTCCCCCAAATTTGGGGGTTTTCCAGGCATCTTTTTATTATTGATTGCCAGTTTAATTTCACCTTGGTCTGAGAGAATACTTTGCATGATTTCTATGCTTTTAAACTTGTTCAGGTGTGTTTTAAACCCAGAATGTGATCTCTCTTGGTAAATGTTCCTAGTGATCATCAGAATAATGTGTATTCTGTTGCTGTTGATGAACCACATGAATTGAGAAAGATGTCAATTGGATCCTGTTGATTGATAAAGCTTTGCAGTTTAGCTATATGCTTACTGATTTTCTGTCTCCTGGTTATGCCAGTACTGATAGAAGGGTATTGAAGTCTCTAACTATAATAGTGAAGATATAATTGCATTGAATCTATAGGTTGCTTTGGATAGTATGGACATTTTAATGATGTTAATTCTTCCTATCCAGGAACACGGTATATGCTTCCATTTATTTGTAGGGAGGATAAATGATGATGGAAGGAGACTTGACTTAGGATGGTGAATACACAATACAATATACAAATGATGTATTGTAGAAGTGTACACCTGAAAACTATATAATTTTATTAGCCAATGTCACCCCAATAAAATCAATAAAAAAGAAAAAAGGATGTAATTCATATGTGTCTCCTTGCAGTTTTTTCAGTTTTTGCTTCATGTGTTGTCTTTTTGGGTAACTGACCCCTTTATCATTACATAATGCCCCTCTTTATCCTTGTATGAAGGATTGGTATTTTTTCTTTAAATATTCAACAAAATTCACTGGTAAAACCATTTGTCTTTTTTATGGGAAGATTTAAAATGTACTAATTCAATTTCTTTACGTGCTATATGTCTATTCATATTTATATTTCTTCTTGAGTCACTTTTGGTAATTTGTCTTTTTAGAAATTTATCTATTTCATCTAAGTTGTTCAGCTTATTGATATGGAGTCGTTTATATGGTACTTCCTTATAATTCTTTTAATTGCTGTACCCTTTTTAATTCCTCATTTGGGGGAAAAAGTATACAATTCACTGATTTTCAGTGTATTCACAAGACCATGTAACTAAAACCATAACCTAATTGCAAAACATTTTTATCATCTCCCAAAAATATCCATATCCATTGGTAGGCCCTATTCTCTTTCTCCAAACCCTAGACAACCACTAACCTACTTTGTCTCTGTGGATTTGCTTATTTGGGACATTTCATATAATTAGAACATACAATATGTGGCCTTTCACTTAGCATAATATTTTCAAGGTTCATCCATATGGCAGCATGTATCAGCACTTCATTCCTTTTTAGGCTGAATAATATTCCTTACGTGGACATACCACATTTTGTTTATTCTCTCTTCAGCTCATGGACATTTATGTTGTTTCCACTTTTTGGCTGTTATGAATACTGCTCTTACGAACATTTCTGTTTAAGCTTTTGTGTGGTGCACCTTCTTAATTAGCATAGAATCTCAAGGTTATGAGCTAAGTGCCTAGCCACTCAGGAACCTGGAGGCTGGAGAGTGTGTTTTTTGTCTTTGTGTTTATATGTCTGTCTTTCTATGTGTGGGAACAACCCAAGTTCCTGGATGTTTACAAAGAGTCTTTGGGTTTAAGAAGAAGCCAGAAGGGCTGAGTCAACTCTTAATATCTTAACTCTGCCCTACATGCTTCAGCTCTCCCTGGCTCCATGCCTCACCTTCTGTTCTGAACCACAGTGTAAGTGAGGCCTGCAGGGTGGGAAATGGACCATGACATGCATGCCCAAAAAAGCCAGTGTACACACACACAAAAGTGTATATTTCTATTGTGCTTTTCAGATAAAAGGAAAAGTGATATGTATCATTTTGTGATTCAAGAAAAGCAATGGTAAAAACCCTGCTCTCAAGTTAGTGGGAGGGAAAAATCATCTATCCATCAATAGATGTGATGATGCCCAAATATTACTTTGGTTAGAAAAACAATCCCACATAAACTCCCACTTTTCTCTCTTTTGGTCCTAAAACTTTCATCACTATGCTGCAGTGCCTCTGTGGATAAAAGCATGCGGTGAGCCAGACAGCTGTTCACCGGTGTCCTCTAGCTTTATTCCTCGTAATCCATCCCGTTTTGGCCTTCCTCCGAGACTCTTCCCCATCATCTGTCACTTGGCCCTGAGATGGTTGTGAGGATTCTTCCTCCCCAGTCTTTGTTCTAAAATTGAATCTGAACACTCTCTGTTACCTAATAAGGCAGAGCCAGGCAATGTTTCTTTGCAACTCTGTTATCTCATTCTGGATAAAGGTAGTGAGGTGAGTTGCAAATAAATATAGAAAACCAAAGGGTAAAAACATTCTCTAAGAATAAGGGAAATCTGATCCAGGATAAGACAAGAGATACAGTCCTTGACTAAAAGTTGGTCTGATCTGGCCAAATAAGACTGCATGTGACACATTCAGGTGTACGTTTATAAGACGAGATTCTGTACCTGCTTGTTGAAATATCTTCAAAAGGGTAGAGGATCTCTCCATTGTTGCAGATTTCACAGATGAACCCCTTCTGGCTGCAGAGACTGCAGCTGTACACGTGAGAGCTGGCGAATTTAATGACCTTGCCCAGGAATGGAGCCAGCTTTCCCTCTATTACCTGCAGGAAGAGAAATGGGACAGGGGAAGTCATTGAGCACAGAAATCTTGCAGATGAGGAGAACTGGAATTCCTTTCCTCTACACAACAGGAAAACCTCTAATTATAATTTCTCAGCAACTCTGAGAAAGAAAAGACATAGTATTTTCGCTCCAAAAGAACCCTCTGGTTTAAACCACTGGAGGTTAGAAAATGAAGATGTTGAAACTTCTTTTGTATTCTTCTTTCTTTGTAGTGGGGTGTAAGGGATTGAAGACCAACAAACGGGGAGCCCCACTTGCATGGGCCGACTCACAGTTATGGTGTGGTGTAAGAGGAATGCAGTGGGGTTCCGGGAATAGACTGAAAACAGCCAGGGTAAGTATGAATGCAGAACTTCATACTTTATGTTGTCTATCCAACAATTCCCTTTCTCTGATGAATTAATAGGATAGTTTTTTCACTATCTCCCCCACGAACACAGAACAAATGTGGAAAAATAGGTTTCTTTTGCTGCTGACAAGTACCAGTATATTAATATAAAGAGGTTGCAAATTTGGCAGGCAGAGGGTCATATTCAGCCTGAAGAGTTTTTTTTTGTTTTTTGTTTTGTTTTTAAATCTCTTAGTGTTTTAAAGATCATGGCATTTTAATAATTAGGAGCCTGGTTGAGCATTGACCTATGAACCAGGAGGTCATGGTTCGATTCCTGGTCTGGGCACATGCCCTGGTTGTGGGCTCGATCCCAAGTGTGGGATGTGCAGGAGGCAGCCGATCAATGATTCTCTTTTATCATTGATGTTTCTATCTCTCTCTCCCTCTTCCTTCCTATCTGAAATCAATTTATAATAATAAACACGTAATATGCTAATTAGACCTAATTAGATGGCCGAACAGCGGAAAGACCATCAGGACAACCTTCCGGACAACCATTTGGGACCATGCTATGACATCCACTGGCGCCAGGCCAGCCAAGGCAGATGCAATGCGATTGGTTGGGGGCCAGGCCATCGCCCCATGTTCGCCCTGCAGAGGGAAGCCCAGGTCACCGACCTTCGAGGGAAGCCTGGGGCCCGGGTGGCTGCTGGTGGCCAGAGGGAAGCCCAGGTCCTGGGTGCCAAAGGGAAGCCGGTGTTGGCAGCCTGGGGAAGGAAGGCCTACTCTTGCGTGAATTTCGTGCACCGGGCCTCTAGTAAAAGGATATTTAAAAAATAAATAAAAATAATTGGGAGATTTCACATAAAAATGAAGATTTAGGGTTTCTTTTGAAAAATTATTATATCTAGTAGAACTAGGCCTGAACTGTAGCATGGTGATGATCCTGCCTGCGACAGGCAGCTTGCTCCCCCATCCGGAGCACGTGCCTCCTGTCAATAGTTGTCCCCACCAGGCCCTGTGTCTTGCATCTGCCTGCCTCCCACAGGTACCACACCTATTGGCCTGCAAACAACCTGGCTTTTGGAACCAATGGTTGGTCTGACCCCTCCTCACTTCTCTAAAATGATGGGCTTCAAAGTGTTCAGCAGTTCGTGTACCAACAAGATAAAACCTGCCTTTATTTCTCTCTGTTAGTGCAAATGTATATACATGCTGATTTTAATAAGAAAAAAAAGAAAGAAAATTTAATTTGAAAATAGTTGGAAATAGCTTTAGACTTTGAAATGAATCTATAGTTTGAATGACAATAACATAAAAAAAAACATCCAAGGGCAATGCATATCATACCTAAATGGAAATTACAGTGCCAAGGTGAATAAACTAGTAGTAACTAACATTTCGGAAATAAAAGACTGCAAGGAATGTAATAATGTGTTTTGCTAAAAATGAAGCTATTCGCCCTAACCGGTTTGGCTCAGTGGATAGAGCGTCGGCCTGCGGACTCAAGGGTCCCAGGTTCGATTCTGGTCAGGGGCATGTACCTTGGTTGCGGGCACATCCCCAGTAGGGGGTGTGCAGGAGGCAGCTGATCATGGTTTCTCTCTCATCGATGTTTCTAACTCTCTATCCCTCTCCCTTCCTCTTGGTAAAAAATCAATAAAATGTATTTTAAAAAAAATGAAGCTATTCATAATACTGGAGATAAAAACTTAAGTGGTTTTTAATATATATATATTTTTTATTGATTTCAGAGAGGAAGGGAGAGGGAGAGATAGGAACATCAATGATGAGAGAGAATCATAGATCTGCTGCTTCCTGCACACCCCTACTGGGGATTGAGCCCACAACCTAGGCATGTGCCCTTGACTGGAATCGAACCGGGACGCTTTAGGCCACAGGCCTATGTTCTATCCACTGAGCAAAACTGTCTAAGGCTGACGTGGTTTTAAAGGTCACAGTATAATCTCATGATATTTTCAAAATAACAGTAGTTAACTCTAGGGAAGGGAAGAAGTGGGAAAAGCAAGTCTTTCACTTTATATACAGTTGTCTTTTTTGCATTTTTAAAAACAATGTAGATCGTTTTGCGTCAAGGTACAGAAAATGAACAGAAAAACCAAGCTTACTGCTTTAGAAAAGTGGATTTTCCCCCCCTTAATATAGAGGGTAGACGTTTTGCTGGCTGTTTTTCTGCCAAGCAAGTCCGTTTTCCATCATTCTTTAACTAATTTTCCTATTACCTTTAGAAAGCCATAGGTAGAGCTCTTTTTATTTTCTCAAGGACCATTAACTTCGACAAACCCCAGCAAAGCGTACTCCTAATACCAACACACGATACACTTTCTAAGAAATAACCACTACCAAGTCATATACCCAACCACCAGTAAACACTTTCCAGTGTGTCATAGGGTTATTTCTAAATTGTGGTGACAATACTTCAGTTCTACTTGGTTTTGCTTACATTACTTTTTCCTAAACAACCAAGGTCAATGACACATTTAAAGAGAGGCGCAAACTACAGTCCGCTCCGGGGAAAACACGGGATGTAGAACAGTCCGGGGAACCAGGCGAGTAAACGCTGCTTGAAGGAACCCAGGGTGAGAAGAGAAGACCTTGGGGAGGACCTGACAGTTATTATCTGGGATCTAGAGGAGCAGACCGGGCATCTTGTGCATAAAGCTTTCCCCATTTTAGATGATCTCCTTGAGGCCAAGGGTATGAGAATTTTGAAGGCTTTTGAAATATCTCACCAAACTTATTTAATCAGCTTAAAAAAATTAATTTGGGGACTGATAGCTTTATAATATTTAGTCTTCCTATCGAAGAACCTGATCTACGTCTCCATTGTGTTACATTTTCATTTATTACAGTTCGATAAAAATTTGTTTTCTTTCCTTGTATATGCCACTCACACTTATTATATTTAGGTTATTTCCAAATTGAATTTTGTGTAATATTTTTTATTAGCCATTGCTGGTATATTAGAATATATTGACACTTGTGTACACCTTATATGACTATATTTTACTGTATTTTCAGGGACGCAAAGCATTTCTAGGGGATTCTTTTGGGTCTTCTGAAAGTAATAAACTGGTCCCTTCCTTTCTAATATTATACCTCTTATTTATGTTTCATGTCTTATTGCATCACTCAGTGCTCCTAACACAATATTAAGTAACGATGGTGTTAGAATCAAACTGGAAATTATGGAGTCTAGTGAGTGGTTCATTTTCTCCACCAGAAACATATATATTATCATGCACCACATTTTATTGATTTCCTCTTTTTAAATTACAGCTTTAGTGAGATATAATTCACATACCATGTAATTCACCCATTTAAAGTCTACAATTAAATGGCGTTTAGTTTATTCACAGAGTTTTATACTATAACCACCATCAATTTTTGAGCATCTTTTCAACTCTTCCAAAAAACCTTGTACCCATTAGCAATTATTCTTTCCCCTAAACTGCTCCCCAAGCCCTAACCAAGCAATAGTCTAGTTTCTGTCTCCGGATTTACCTATTTTGGACATTTCATATAAATGGAATGATACAATATGTGGCTTTTCACTTAGCTTAATGTTTTCAAGGTTCAAGTTGATTCTCTTCTAAACACCTCTAATGTAAGTCTCCTTTCCCCATCCTGCCCTACACTCGTATCTCTCTTGTCAATCTTCTAATTTTATTTCCAGATGCCCGTCTTTTTCCTTTGATCTGACCATAATATATATACTAATCAGTTTTAGATACCGCTTTCATCATGTATCACGTCTTCCCTCAAACCTTGGTGAATTCTTATTTTATCATTATTAAAAACTCTTCACTCATTCATTTCAGAGAATTATATTGAATTACTGTGTCCCATATTCTCCATACAAGAGTGAACTGGGTCAAACTGGAGCTTACATTTTGCCTGGTGTGCAGGTGGTCCATACGCTGGTTCCACACTACCTATCCAAATTCATTTTCCATTTCTTACGATGTAACTTCTGTTGTGAGCAAATGTTTCCTCATGTAGAATATGCTTACTCTTGTTCTTGTGCCTTCACCATGTCATTTCCTCTGTCTGAAGTTTCGCTTCTCTTCTTAAACACCTTTTTAACTTCACCTAGGCTTCATGGCTCCGACCTATTCTGGCTTGATCTGGAAAGCCATCTTTGGCAACTTCACTGTTTGGATCTCCCGTGCTTCACATAAATTACTTTTACATCATGCACACCATGTAATGTAATATAAAACTTGATGCTGTTTTGTACTCTTTACTAATGCTTAACATGTGATTGTTTTGCTTATCCAACTGTTGATTGAATATATCGAAATGGTGAGCCTAACTATAAAATGGCGATTTTACTAAAAAAAAATGTAAATTTTATATGGAGCAACCTAAGAGAATGTAAATTGCTTGGAGGCAAGACTGAGTCTCATACTTGTCTTAAATATCCTATTTCTGCCAGGCACCTAAGTTCTTGTTGATTGACCAAGGATGCTTTCTTGTCTTTTTCCTTGGCTGCAGTGGTTATATCTTAGGGCTGTTTTTGTGTCACAGATATTTTCAGTCATTCTGCTGGGTGATTTAGGGAGGAGCATGAAGAGTGCATGGCCCTGGTGGAAGCTCAGCTATTCAGGGACTCCTTTGGCTTCTTTTCATTTGATTAATTGCTCTTCCTATTTGTCAGCTTAAGTTCATGGCCATGTTCCAAAGGGCTAAAGCTGCTGAAAGATTTCCTTCCAGAAAGTGAGGTAATAGTCTATGTTTTAGAATTTACAAACATATCTTTAATATTTCAGAAAGGAAAAGTTTATACTTATAATTGTCCAGGGATAAAGATATATTTAGAAGGTTTAAATCTTATCTTTGACTACAACTACTAGCAGCATTGGGAACCAGATCCAACTATTCTGGCTTCTCGTCTAGAGGTTTCATCACAACAAAGCAGCAGGTTCCAAATGTGACATCTCCAAGGGTTTTTTTAAAAAAAATCAAATATATTAATACAAATTTTAAAAAAGAAAAATCAGATATATCTTTACTTTGGATAATTGTTTAAAAACAAAACCAAATGATCTGCCTCCCCATCATCTGCTCCTGCCCCCAAGTCTTACAACTTCTAATCCCATTTCCTAGCCATCTTGGTGGGGGTTTAGGGTTAGGGCCATATTCCACAAACACCAGGAAGATGGCAGCCTTAAAGAAGAACAAAGCCCAAGGAGCTCCTACCCTTAGTTTCTTATGAGAATGAAAAGTAGAAAAGAACTATTAGAATGCCAATGGACCTGGGAAATGACTATGGCAAGGTCAAATGGCCAACATGAGAACAAGTACACAGCCTGAGGGAAGTCAGATTTGAGAGCTCTGTAGGTCATCCCTAAATTGGAGTGCATCCCTAGGGTGACAATAGTCCTCAGTGAGGCCCAGCATGGGGAACAGTCCTACAGCAAAAAGAAAACAGATTCCAAAAAAAATTGAGACTAGTGTAAGGAGCCTCTGGGGCAACTTCAAGCATACCAACATTCACATCATGTGGATCCAGTAGGAAAAGAAAGAGCACAAGAAATTGGAGACCTATTTGAAAAATTAATGACAGAAAACTTTCCTAATTTGGTGAAGGAAATAGACATACAAGTTCAAGATGCACAGAGATTCCAAAACAAGATAAACCCAAAGATGCCCACACCAGGACACATAATAATTAAAATGCAAAAGGTTAAAAACAAAGAGAGAATCTTAAAAGCAGCAAGAGAAAAGAAGTTAGTTACCTATAAGGGAGCTCCATAAGATTGTCAGTTGATTTCTGAACAGAAACTTTTCCGGCCAGAAGAGATTGGCAAGAAATATTTAAGGTAATGAAAAGCAAGGACCTATACCAAGATTACTCTACCCAACAAAGCTATCATTTAGAATAGAAGGACGGATAAAGAGCTTCCCAGACAAGAAAAAGTTAAAGGAGTTCATCACCACCAAACCAGTATTACATGAAATGTTAAAGGGTCTTCTTTAAGAAGTAGAACAAACAAACAAAAGATAAAAATATGAACAATAAAAGGGCAATAGATACATATCTAGTAATAATTGAATCTAAAAAACAAAATAGCCCTGGCTGGCGTGGCTCAGTTGATTGGAGCATTGTCCCATACACCAAAAGGTTGGGGTTTAATCCTGGTCATGGCAAATGCAGTTGATATTATTCACATTAATGTTTCATTCTCCTCCACTCTCTCTGCCTCTTTCTCGCTCTCAAATCAATAAAAACATATATATTCTCCAGTGAGGACTAATATAATAATAATAAAATAAAAATAAAGTAAATGAATAAGCAGAACAGAAATAGACTCACAGGTACAGAGAACATTTTGACAGTTACCACATGGGCGGGGTTTTTGGGGGGATGGGAGTAAAAGGTGAAGGGATTAAGAAGTACAAATTAGTTGTTATAGAATAGTCATGGGGATGTACAGTAGCGCATAGGGAATATCCTATATAATAAAGAGCTAATATGCTAATTAGACCAGATAGCAAAACGACCTTCCTGAACAACCTTCTGGAACAACCAGTGGGTGGGGGGTGTGTGGGGGGGGCCATGAGGCAGCCGGGGCCACAAGGGCTGAGGTAGCCAGGGCTGTGAAGGCCTACTCTTGCACAAATTTCGTGCATCTGACTTCTTGTAGTCAATAATATTCCAATATGTATGGTGTCAGATGGGTATGAGATTTATCAGTCTAATTGCTTAGTAAGTTATGTAATGTCTAATCATTGAGATGTACACCTGAAACTAATATAATAATGCATGTCAACTGTAATTCAAAAATAATGAAAATGATTTTTTAAAAAGTCATAAGACCATTAACCAGGTGGTCATTTGGATATGTCATAAGTGATTGCAAAATAGGCCTCTGGATGAGGTTTCATTATCCTCTAATATTTTTCCCCAAAGTGCCTGCCTATATGAGCAAAATCATGACAAAGTAGTTAGCAGAATGCTTCCTCCACTTCCTCCATCTCCTCACCCCCCTGCACTCAACCTCCTTCACCTTCTCCATATACCAAGTTGCCCTATCTTCTTGAGAAAAGGCAGATGTCTGAAACAGGGCAAAAGAGTTTGTTTCTGTTTTCCATTCAGCTGAATTTCTTGTACTAAGGAAGGTACTGGTCTGATTTTATTTACTTGGAGAGCATGCATATATGAGTATGTCAGAGGTATTTTAGTGACCGGGTATTCAAAGAACACACACTCCATTTGTAACTTAAAACGCTGTGTCCTCTTATTGCAAGCAGGATAAGGACAAACTGCAGCATCACACTGATACCTTCTTATTCTTCCTGATTTTGCTATTTTTCACCTTTGTGGTCTCCCTCCAAATTCTGTTCACTCTATCATTTCAGGTACTTCTCCAGGAACCATCAAATATTACTTTCCATGCTCCAGCTAGCTGACAGACACACCACATATGCTTCCCATGGAAGCTGCCTGGTTGAACTTCTAGTTCAGGGATACACACATTCATTCTCTCCCTCCCCCTCTTCTATTCTGGTCAAGATGGTCAGCATTGGAATTTGAGGCCTATGGCTTTCTTGCAGACTAAGACAACAGACTTTATTTGATTTGCTTTCTTGCAGACCAATCAAAAATTACAATTAAGTTAAAAAATAACCTAGTGCTGCCTTCTCCAAACCACAGTTTCAGAAACAGCTGCTTATTACTCATGTGTGGCACCAGGAAATTGCAGTGTCATGTTCAAGGTCTGCAGCCAATAGAGATCTGTGGGATTGGGAAATGGGCACAAATGATTCTTTTATGTCTGTTACCTTCACTCCCTTGGCACCACCACAGAATTCAAAATCTACAGGGGGAGAGAGACAAAGCACTAGTAACTTGGACAAGAAAAAAACAAAGGAAAAGCTCTTTCTCATTGCATTCCTGTATGCATTGGCTAATTCCTTCCCCCTGATTTGTCACTTACCTTCCATGCGAATGCGAGCATTCCTCGGCCATTGTGCAGCATTTAGAATCTGGATGACTATTGGGAAGACTTTGATGAAGAGGCTGCTTGCACTTGACAAATGGCCCCTCCTCTAAAAGTCCAACCAAAAGACCCCATTCACAGAGCACAAAGCCACCTGCCACTCACAAGTAACAAGCTAGCTGATGACATGGAAGAATCAAAATGGTCACACATTGTAAAATGATTTCCAATATAATTCAGTTTGCATTTGCTTGGCCAGAGGCCTGTGGAAGTTGGCCCTCGCTATTTTCCCTGCTTGTCATTTCTCCGCATCGACGGGTGGGTACAGTGAAATCTAGGGATCTAGGCCGTGCAAGTTCATGCAGAGTTAAGGAAAAACAGCCCATGGATTCTGCTCAAGTTTGAAAACCCTAACACACAGTGAGGATATTCTGAGTTCTCATTCAATTATAAATGGTACTCATCGTAATCATAAGTCCTTGAAATTGGAAAATAAGAAGCATAGGGGATTTTCCTATTTCAAAAAGTTTTGCTAAAACCTCATTTTCCCATAATTAACCTTTGAGCTCCTTATCGTGGCTCAATGCTGGGATGTTTGTATATAAACAGAAAACTGTCTTCTCTAATTAGCTGCTCCCCACCCCTCTTTACCCATCATGGAGCTGCTCTAACACTGCTGGGCTTCTGGCTAAGCAAGCACTTCACTGAGGGTGGATTATGATGTCACCAATTAGCTCTTATCTGATCCTTTCCCAAAGGTGACAATTTCTACTTAGACTTAGGAAACTATGTGATAATTGAATTTTGAGTTGATGTAATTGGGTAGATTTGTGAGTGGTCATCAAATTACATTTTGCCTCCTGCTGGAAACTAAGTCTTAGGGAATGCAAGATAAAAGAATTTCAATTTTCTTCAGTTGTTGAGTGGCAAAGATGAACCCAAGAGCATAAACTTCTTCTTTATTTTTTAAAACTTCATCCAAGGATGTTTATTGATTTTAGAGAGAGAGGAAAGGGGGCAGAGAGAGAGAGAAAGAAAACATGGATTGGTTGCCTCCTGTACTCCCCTGACCAGGGATCAAACCTGTAACCTAGGTATGTGCCCCGACCAGGAATTAAATCCGCAACCTTTTGGTATACGGAATGACACCCCAACCAACTGAGCCACCTGGCCAGGGTGAACATAAATTTCTTACTCATAAGAATATATGGGATGGGGGCTACTTCATACAGTTTTTCTGTGCTACAGAAAGTGCATCAAGGGGTGTGGCCTTGTCAAGGCACAGCCTCATGGAACTTCTGTGGAAGCATTTGCAGAGAGTGAAGTACAGTTACATGATCCACATGTGCTGAGCTCCCAAACAAACCACACAGACTGACATAAGTACATATGGATTATCTGTGAAGGGAATGATTAAATTATTTTACATTGAGACAGTTACAGAAAACTCTCATGGTACGGTCAACAGAATTTTACTTCTGTGTTGAATTCATTGGTCATATACCTGAAGTAAATCTGATTTAGGTCTCTATTCATTTTGGTCCTAGTTATGACATTATTAACTCATCAAACAGTAAACAAGGAAAGGCCCTGAGTGATCTTTTAAATTCAGCGTCCTTATGTAATAGGTGTATGAGAAATCTGAGGCCCAGAGCGGTCCTGTGAGCTGCCTAAGATCACCCAGCGGATCAGTGACAGACCCTGACTCCCCTCTTAAGCAGCCTTCACTGCTACAGGGAAAGGACTTTCCCAGGGCATCTGGGGTCAGACGCAGCTCTAGGGTGTTGGCCTGAGAATCCTGACCCACCGTATAGAAATGGAAGATTTCTAAAACGGGCTCAGTCCCTAAATGGAAGCAAGATGTGCAGTCTAGATAGATCCAGGTTACACCCATAGTTTTGATCTGAACTGGATCTGCCTTTGGCTTATAGCAGCGGTTCTCAACCTGTGGGTCGCGACCCCCTTGGGGGTCGAACTACCCTTTCACAGGGGTCGCCTAAGACCACCGGAAAACACATATATAATTACATATTGTTTTTGTGATTAATCACTATGCTTTAATTATGTTCAATTTGTAACAATGAAAATACATCCTGCATATCAGATATTTACATTACGACTCATAACAGTAGCAAAATTATAGTTATGAAGTAGCAACGAAAATAATGTTATGGTTGGGGGTCACCACAACATGAGGAACTGTATGAAAGGGTCGCGGCATTAGGAAGGTTGAGAACCACTGGCTTATAGGAAGATTTGCTGTCCAACCTATTTACTTCTAGTACAGAAATTCTCTTAAATGGGCACCTCTTATGTAAATTCCTGAATATGAAGTATGATTCTGAAGAGCATTGGTCAAACGACTGGGAAATCTATAAAGTAACACAAAACTGTGACAAAAATGGAGTTAATATCAACATAAACGCTATTCTATTTACCAAAACTAGAGAAATGATTTTATTAAATGGAGAAGCAACTACAACTTGAAAAAAATAAGGCAAAACCAACAACCGCCTGTATGCATGTATGTGGGAGAAATGGAAGAAATATGGCTTTTCAGAGAAGACCTGCGCAGAGGCCAATGTAAGACACATTAACCGAAAAACAACAAAGACCCCCCGGTTTAAAAGGGACAGAGAAATACAGGAAAATAAAAGCAACATTCCCTGGTCATGTCAGATGACCCATTAGGAGTTAGGAGAGGCAGAAAACAAAGAAGGGAAGGAGAAGGAGGGAAAAGATGGAAGGGAAAAAAAGGTTAAGAAAAAGAAGGGGAAGGCAAGTCAGAAGCTCACAGAGAGGAAAAAGCCAGGATGCAGCTGGCTGAGGCCTGAAATGGTCATTAGAAACCTAGGCTTCTATTCCTAGGTGTGTCCCCTGAAAGCTGTGTAAGCCACTTCACTTCTCCAGCCTCAGTTTCCTCATCTATGAAATCAAGTGATTGTACCAGGTCATTCAAAACTAGACCAGTAAGGATCCCTCTCTGTTCGAAAAGTCTACGATTTTGTGGTTGACGAACAGGGGAAACATCAAAAGAAGCTTGTTGAATACCCCCAGGAATGTAGAAAGGGAATATCTGGGGAGACAGACAAAAGGTGAGTTTAGCCAGACTAATTAGAAGAGACCCAAGGACATTTTCAAAAGGAGTGAAATAATGTCACCATTGCTGAGTGCCATTCAAAGAGGACTTAATGCTTTTTAGGAATTGTCCGCTCACAGGTGTGCAACCAGACACCGGTTTTCCTGAAGAAGCTGGAAATCCCTTCCTTTCATTAATGCATTTAATTAGTGATCATGTTTAGATAGCACTTAGGGATGAAAAGTACAATATAAGTGCTCAACATTATTATTACTTAATCACTTTTATGAGACTAGCAATGCCAAAGATTAAATGGGAAAACAAAATAAGTTCCTGTCTAGAATGCTGTGATCTAATAAATAGCTGGGTCGCTGATGTGAGAAAAAGCAAATCCTGCATATAAAGTGAGAGAGGCGCTTTATTAGCTTGCATGCCACTGTGTTAAGGTTGTCGGTAATTTGTATTCTTTGCCTCCAGGTGTCAACAAGCAGTAAACCACCGCTTACACACAGCACTGATTATGATTTCACACATCTTGTTTTTCAAGAATATCATCTGCAGTGTTTGTGGCGTCTAGATGCCGGGCAGCTGTATATCCAGGATATGGACTGAAATACACGTGGGAATTTAGTATACAATAAAAGTGGGGGAAATAAGTTATTTAATAAATGATGGTGGGGCAGCTGGTTCGCCATGGGGGAGGGAAGAAAGCTGAATCTCCAACTCATTCCATTAAAAATGTAATTCCAGATAAATCAAAGATTTAAATATAAAAAGAAAACCATTTACAAAGTATTTTTAAAACGATAAAAAAAGTATTAGAGAAAAATGTCAGAGAAATATTTACATGGGAGTAAATATTTTATAATCCTAGAAACCATAAAAGAGTGATGAATGTGAATATATAAAATTTAAAAGTTAGTACAATACAAAATACCACTAGCAAAGTCATGTGATAGGAACTGGGAAAAATATTTCCTATTTATGTGAAAAAGTGCTAATTTCCTTAATATAGAAAGAGCTCTTTCAAATTAATAAGAAAAAGATCAACAATATAATTTCAAGACAAGTTAATGAAATTAACAGGCAATTCACAAAAGCTACAAATGGCCAATAACATAGAAAAAAGATGCTCAACCTTACTTACAATGGGAAAAATACAAATTAGAGTAACCGTGTGAGGTTATATTTTATATTTTATATTGGCTAAGATTAAAAATATCGTCAGTATGGAAAGTTAATGTGGGTGCAAGGAAACAGGCATTCCCAAGACTCTCAATGAAAGTAGAAATTGGTCCTCACTTTTTAGAAGGCAAGTGGCAATAGTATCAAACCGCAGAGCAGGCATACCCTTTGACCTGGCATTCTCATGTTAATGATTTTACACTACAGATACATGTACACACGTGCACAGGAAATGGCCGAGGGTATTCACTGCAAGACTGGTTCTAACAGAGAAAACTGCACAGGTTAAACATTAAGGGAACTCTCAACTCTGCAGCTGATAAAAGCAAGAGGGTAAGCCTTTATGTGCACTGAACAGGCTCATGGACTCACATGTCCACTGTATACTGTCCACTGGAAGAGGCAAGAGCAGAAAGGCAGGATAGTTTGATCCTATATGCAAAGGGAAAGAAAGTTAAAAAAAACAAAATCCCACACTTAGAAATGTGTGGAAATGTGTGGAAGAAGACAGCAAGCTGGCTAGAGTTAACAGGAGCTACCGCTGCGAAGTGGATTGTGGGAGAGAGAAGGGGAGGTTTAAAAACAGATTTCTGTATTAAACTGGATAAGAAATTAAGATGAACAATTTTATTTACAATTGCATAAAAAAAAATTCCCAGGAACAAATTTAACCCAAGGAGGTGAAAGACCTATATACTGAAAACTATGACATTGCTGAAAAAAAATTGAAGACTACGCAAATAAATGGAAAAGGCATTCCATGATCATAGACTGGAAGAATTAATATTGTTAAGTGTCCATACTACTGCAAAGCAATCTATATATTTAATGTTATCCCTATCAAAATAGCAAAACAAACAAACAAAACCAAACAACAAACAAAAACAATCCGATTAAAAAGCGGGAAGCAGATCTAAATAGACTTTTTTTCCCCAAAAAGACATACAAATGGCCAACAGCTACATAAAAAGATGCTCGATGTCACCAGTCACCAGGAAAATGCAAATCAAAACCACAATGAGATACCACCTTGCACCTGTTGCAATGGCTATGGTAAAAAGGTAGATAAGTGTAGGTGAGGATGTGGAGGAAAGGGAACTCTTGTGCATTGTTGGTAGGAATGTAAATTGGGGAAGCCACTCTGAAAACAGTATGAAGTTTCCTCAAAAAATCAAAAATAGAACTACCATATGATCCAGCAATTCCACTTCTGGATATTTCTCTGAAGAAAAGGAAAACACTAACTCAAAAAAGGCTTAGCATCCCCATGTTCACTGTAGCATTATTCACAAGAGTCAAGATATGGAAACAACCTAATGTCCATGCTGCACAATGGATGAAGACGATGTGGTATATTATACAGTGGAATATTATTCAGCCATAAAAAGAAGAAAATCTTGCCATTTGCTACAACATATGCACATCTTAAGGGCATGATGCTAAGTGAAATAAACCAGAGGAAGACAAATACTGTATGATCTCACTTCTATGTGGAATTTAAACACACACACAACCAAGCTCACAGATACAGAGAACGGATCGGTGGTTGCCAGAAGCGTCCGGGGGTGGGAGTGGGGGGTTGAAATGAGTGAAGCTGGTCAAAAGATATAAACTTCTGGCTATAAAATAGATAAGTCATAGGGATGTAATATACCGCATGTTGGCTACAGTTAATATTGTATTGCATATTTAAACGTTGCTAAGGGATCTTAAAAGTTCTCACCAAAAAAGAAAAATTATTGTGTGGTGATGGGTGTTAAGTAGACATGTGGTGATCATTTTGCAATATATAAAAATATTGAGCCAGCTTTTCCCTGTGGGAGCCACGGGCTTGAGAGGAGCGTGGCCTTTACTCCACACCACGGCGCGTGCTCATCCACTGATACCAGTGAGCTCCGTAAAGGGGAGTCATCTGGCAAAACGTCACTGTGCCTGCTGTGTTCAAGGATCCGTTCAACCAGATATTGGGAACTTTGTTCACACAACTTGCGTAAAAACACCAGGCAGCTCTATGCTGTCAGTGAACTGGCAGGTCATCAAGCCAGTGCTGAGTCTGGGGGTGCTGGCAGAGCTGCGCCTCGAGTTCCCAGAGTTCAAGGAGGTGGGACTCACCCTTCTGCCCAGGTGCCTTTGGAAATATGAGTCTTGAGGGGGGAGGGGCGCGTTCGCACTAACCAACATCTGGCGCCATTGGCCCTGTCGCGTGAACACAACACAACGTCCGTGTGCCATCGGCTTTGCCCTGGCTGCCTTGGCCTTCCCAACGTTGGTCATGTCTAAAGGACATGGTATTGAGGAAGTTCCTGAAATTCCTTGGGAGGCAGAAGATAACACTGAAGGCCACTAGAAGACCAAGGAGGCTGTTTTGCTTCTCAGGAAACGTTTAAGGCCTGGAATGATAGCAAAAAGGTCTATGCCTCTCAGTGAATGAGAGCTGGTAAGGGGAAAATGAGAAACTGTCGCCGTCTCCAGCACAGGAACCTAGCATCATCTATAACGAGGACAACGGTATCATCAAAGCCTCAGAAACATCCCTGGAATTACTCTGCTTAATGGAAGCAAACTGAACATTCTGAAACTTGCTCCCGGTGGGCAGGTGACTAAAAGTGCTTTCCGCAAGTTAGACGATCCGTACGGCCATGCGGAGTAACTACACCTCCCCATGCACTCTATGCTCAGTTCAGACCTGAGCAGGATCTTGAAAAGCCCAGAGACCCCAAGAGCCCTCCAGCTCCATGCAAGAAGGTTCACGGCAGAGACCTGAGGAAGAATCCCCTGAAAAACCTGAAAATCATGTTGAAGCTAAGCCCCCATGAAAAGACCACGCACGGAATCACCGTTCTCTCCAGGCCGAGAGCCACAAGCTCCGGGTGGATGAGGCAGCAGCAGCAGCGCTAGAAGCTAAATCAGATGAGAAGGGGGTTCCAGGCAGGAAGCCTGTGGCCGGGAAGGAAGGAAGGAGGCTGCTGGCGTTCCGAAGCGGAAGCCTTGGTGGGGAGAAAGGCTGCAGCTACCGAGAAGCCAGCAGCCGGGAAGCCTGCAGGGGGAAAACCCAGCACGAAAGAAAAGACATCCGTGGCGTAAACTTAAAGGTGTTTACGCCCTAAAGGTCAAATCACTGTGGACAGCCCATTTTATTTTTTAAAATACATTTTATTGATTTCAGAGAGGAAGGGAGAGGGAGAGAGAGTTAGAAACATCAATGAAGAGAGAGAATCATTGATTGGCTGCCTCCTGCACGCCCCCTCCTGGGGATCGAGCCTGCAACCTGAGCATGTGCCCTTGACCAGAATCAAACCCGGGACCCTTCAGTCCTCAGGCCCACATTCTATCCCTTGAGTCAAACCAGCCAGGGCTGGACAGCAAATTTTAAATAAAGACCTGATCAAAGGTAGTGAGAAACATGAAAAAAAGATTGAATCATTATGTTGTGCACCTGCAATTAATACAATGTTATATGTCAATTATACCTCAATTAAATATATCATTCACGGGAATTCAAAGATGACACTTCTCAAAATGAAAACAGGATAGAGTAAGAGTGGAGCGGGAAGAAACATCTGGGTGGTGACAGTGGGAGAGCATGGTGATTGTGTGGATAATGTCTGTGGGAGAGTTAAACTCTGTTTTGTGGTTTGACTGCAAACAGCTGTGAAGGCTCACACCTGCCTCTCCTTGCCCCACACCTGGGCAGGCTGCTAGGAAGTCAAGTGTTTCCCCTTCAGCACCTCAAGGAGATCAAACCACGTCTCCTGTCTACCTATGGGAATCCTTACCCAGAACCCCCACCCCAGCCACATAAAAGCTCACGCGAGGCTGCTGTCCTCTCTCCGGCATTTGGGATCTGCGCGGAGATCTCAGCTCTACCCCAGGGACCTCAATTATGTAAGTCATAAACGTTTTTATACCTTCAAAAAGTCCTGTGCTTTTTGGATATTTAAATAAGGAATACAAATTGCCACTTTTATAATGTTTAAATTCTTTAAAAAACCAGTGACGGCTGTATAAAGAATGGCTTTGGAATTATATACATGTAATTTGCGTATGCATATGTAAGCATTGTAAAATGTAGAAAAGCCTTCACGTTTTTGGTTTTATATGACTTGTGCTTTCACTCGTCCACAACATGTTTATTTTCACAAAAGTTCTTTGGAAGTCGCCTACCAGTGAACATATCGTGCCTGCATCAGACTCAATGCTTGTATCCGAGGAGACCTATGTGTCTAATCAGAATGTTTCCTGACTTATGGTTTTTTGAGGTTCTGGAAGGTAACATTGCCCCAATTAGAATGACTTATAAGATATGCAGAGTGTCAACAGCCGTATCTAATGCCAGGCAATTTAAGGTGGTTTTTGTTTACATAATTATCACCGAATTCTAGACATTTAATCTTATCTCTTTAAATACCTTACTGGGAGTTAGTAAGTAAGCAATCAGCTAGAATGCACGTTTCATTTTTCTATGAATCTCACCTAAACGTTTTCAATGCCCCTTCCCAGCTCTGCCGGGCCTCTCTCCTTCCTGCCCATCAGGAGTGACTTACCCGCCCGGCTCCATCCCCACAGGCACATTACCTGATCTCCTTCACCTGGCTGGTCTGGACATTCCAACAGTTTTAGATTGTGTTGTGTAGTCAACAGGAGGAGAAACAGCATTGATATCAGATTTTAAAAAGTCCCTTCCCCATCTGTTCAAAGGTCTCGACCATTTCACGTCACCCCAGGCACCGGGCAGAGGAAGGATGTTACTCAACCTGAATGTGTTTAACCACTCAGTGTGGTGTCACGCCAAAGGAAAGTCTATGAACTGACTGACCTGCCTTAGACTTGGCCTTAAGAGAGAAATGGAAACGGTGGTTTTACCACAGGACATTCAAATATAATCAAAGAGAAACAAGTGTTGAATAGTATGTCCACCTGTGAGTGACAGGGCAGAGGCTTGGGAAAATCTAAATGGAAAAGTGCCCTAAGAAGGGAAGCCCAGTAAGCGGCCCGCTTTCAGGGCTGAGGATGGAGGGTCTGTGGTGAACGTCCTTCTCTGTGCCACCTGATAGTCGGCCTTCCTCCCTCTGGCATTTCCGTACGCCAGGCCAGAAGAGACTCATCAACGTTCATTTGCGACTGCTGGGAGCTCTCGTAAAGGGAAAACTTTCAAACAGGTCAGAACTTCGTATGAGTGTAGAGCAGTGGTTCGCAACCTTCTGGCCCTTTTAATATAGTTTCTCATGTTGTGACCCAACCATAAAATTATTTTCGTTGCTACTTCATAACTGTAATGTTGCTACTGTTATGAATTGTAATGTAAATATCTGATGTGCAGGATGGTCTTAGGTGACCCCCGTGAAAGGGTTGTTCGACCGCCAAAGGGGTTGCGACCCACAGGTTGAGAACCGCTGGTGTAGAGGTTTCAGTTGTCTTTGGGCACCCTGTCCTTCAGCAGCATGGGTAACTGAAGAGAATTAGTGCCTCACAATCGTGTGTGTGTGTGTGTGAGTGAGTGTGAGTGTGGAGAGAGAGAGAGAGAGAGAGAGAGAGAGAGAGAGAGAGAGAGAGAGCGCTCAGCTAACTGAAACTCCAAGCAGTAGTAGAGTAGCTTATGGAAACTGGAAGAGGTTTCATTGGTCTCTTTTATTATATTTTCGTAAATTGAGGTATAAGATACACAGGTAAAGTGCACAGATCTCAAGTGCACAACTCAGTGAATTTTAAACAGGTATGTGAAACTACTATTGTCCCATCTGTGCTCTTGGCTTCCAGCTCCAACTGCTCCAACCCATGCTCTATGCTACCACCAGAGGATCTTAGAAAATACAGATTTGACCAAACAGTAAGAATAATGGCATCAGCTGTTACACCTCCCCCACAGCAGTGACTGTTTAACATGTGCCAGTTGCTGCTCTGAGCTCTTTAATGCCTTATCTCCTTTAAGATAAGACAAGTCATGCACTTAGCACATTGCCAGCCATACAGTGAGCATTAAGTAGTAACTATTACTACTATTATTTATGCACAGGAGCCCAAAGAGGTCAGTATTTTTATCATTACCAATTTATAGGCGAAAAACTGAGTCTTAGAAGGCTTGAGTCCTTTGCCCACGGTTGCTCTGCTTAAACGTGCAGAGGAGGGAGCTGGACTCCCAAGCCCAGGGCTAACCACTAGGCTTCAGTGCCATCTTAGAGCTGGCATTTCTTTAATGAAATCCCTGAAGCCTCTTCAGCTGCTATAGGATAAGGTCTCACCTCCTTCGTGTGCCCTGCCCCCAGGTCTTCCCACACTTGCTTCCAGTTTCTCTCTACCATCTGTTCATCTGCTCTGGGGATGACTGTCTACTCATTCTTCCCTGGAAAAGTTTTGATCTTAGTAAATATCATTCACCGCTATCATCACGCATGAGTTGTGAAAGCTTTCCGTATTTATTTCTAATTCTTACTGCAGCTACCCACAATAAGTAGTACATAGTCATTTTACAGCTAAATAAACAGAGACAGAAAGATGAAGGGTCTGGCTTCATGGTGAGAGAGCCAATATCCCTCACAGCTGGAGTGTGAACCCTTCCCACACCACCACCCCTTTCACTCCTGCCTCAAATGCCACTTACTTTCAAAGGCATTTGGTACTTAGCCACCAGCTAGGCCCCTCTTGCTCTGTGCCTTCCACAGGTATAAACAGGTCACCAATTAAGGAGGAATGGCTCTTACTTCATTTCCATCCTAGGCCTTTCCAAGTGCAGGCAACTTTTGCGTTAACAAAACTGAAACAGTATTTCTGGAATATTCCTACTGCAGGCCCTAGAAGCAAACATTTAAATTACAACTTTGTCCAAGCAAAATGGCAAATCTTTGGCCAGATGAGGTTATGGTCTAATGGCATGAAGGCAGAGGGCAAAAGGAGAAGTTGCTGCCAGTTAAACACCACATATGCCTTAGCAGAACCTCTAGGGGACGTGGGATTCATGAGCTCCTGGGACACTGTCATTCCTGAAGGATGAGCCAGCGGCTCTCCAAACATGAGGACAATGGAGGATGACTCTGTGGGCAGCCAGAAAGGCCATGCTAGGCAATTTTTGAACTGATCTTGAAAAGCATTTTATTATTGGAATAGCTAACATTCTTGTTGATGATGTAGAAGAAACAAAACAACCACCCAAGCATCCGAACATTTGGTGTATGTTCAGCTTCTGTATCTCAGGAGTGAATATTAATGTGCAATCTGTAAAGTCACACAACTCGACAGGAAGTGGCTGGCCCTGCGATGGCCTCCCGACAAGCTCTGGCAGCTCTGGCTGTGATTACCCAATCATACTTGTATTTAAGATGGTTAAGTGCCTTTTTGCATATATTTAAACTCCATATGTATATTTTCAAGCTCTAAGCTACCTAAAGAGTCTCATTGTTGAGAAAAAAAGTACAAGTACCCAACTTGGAACAGCATAATTATGGAAATAATTTAAAAGGTAAATTGGGCTGACAGGGTGATACCAAAGTCGACCTGGAGGAATAAAAGAGCAGGCCCAAGTCAGACAATTGTGTAAAACAGTATGTGGCTGTATTTGGGCTTCCAGACATGAAAACATATCATAATATTTAAGTAATTGGAACTGGCATGATTGGGACTGAGGAAGTAGAAATGACTGCAGACTCCAGGACACACATGTAATTAGATTATGATGAATCTGAAATCGAAAGTCAACACAGAAAGCATGGATCATTAAAAAATGGAGCAGCAATGACTGCTTAACAGTTTGGCGGGGAAATCAAGCTACAGCTTCACAAAGTAAAATAAATCCCAGAAATGTGTTAGTAAATGTATAAATAAACTGTTTAAAAATATACAAGGAAATGCAAAATATCATTTATCTAACCTGAACATGGGGAAGGCTATGCAAGTTTTCAAGCTACAGAAAAAAAACACACAAGGAAAAAGTGAACAGATCTGAACACATACACGTTGTAAACTTCTGTTTATCAAAAAAAAGTCACATATAAATCTAAGGGCAAACAATAAAACTAGGGAAAATATCACACACGAAGTGTTGATAGCCTACTATATAAAGAATTCATATAAATTTACTGAAAAGATAGTTTGCCCTCAAATGGACAAAAGACACGATCAAACAATTCATTAAAAAATAGCCCTAGCTGTTTTGGCTGAGTGGATAGAGCATCAGCCCGTGGACTGAAGGGTTGCAGGTTGCAGGCTCGATCCTCAGCCCTTATCAGGGTGCACGTGGGAGGCAACCAATCAATGTGTCTCTCGCACATGGATGTTTTTCTCCCTATCTCTCCCTCTCCCTTCCACTCTCTTTAAAAATCAATGGAAAAATATCCTTGGATGAAAGTTAAAAAAAAAAAAAAGTAGTAGTAAAACATAAAAAATATTTAGACTACAAGTGATAAAAAAAATAAACAATGAGAAATCTTTTTTTTTGTCTCTAAAATGACCAAAACTATGTGTGTGTGTTTTAAATGACGATTGCTAATGGTTCAGTGATATAAGGGAGGACATGTTTATACTGTTGGTGGGTATAACAATAGTAAATTGTATCCAGAGCTTTTAAAAATGCAAATCCTCTGACTATAGTAGTCCTTCTTCTGAATATACCTTAATCAGAAGCTAAAGTTTGTACAGGATGTATATTATCATGCTATTTATAATACAAAATCGAAAACTCCTAAATGTCCAACCAAAAGAAGAATGTATTTAACTATAGCTGATGCGATCTTATACAGGAATTCAAAATAGCTAGTGCTTCTGAAAATTATTTAATATATTAAAAAAAAGATAAAAACTTACATACTGTGAAGAATGAGCCACGTTTTATATCTAGACATGCCCAGAAAAGAACTAGCTGATGGGTCCCTACCTACATGCTCACTGCGGTGGTGGACTAGTAATACTGACAGCAGCAGTGGCCAGCACTAGCGGGGTATGTCATCTGGTTCAATCCTCTCTTCATCCATAAGGATCTCACTACCCTTGCCTTATCGATGAGGACGCTGGGAAGCGGAACGTGGACTCGGGTCTGCCAAGGGCTGGGATCTGAACCTCTGTGCCATGCTGCCTGATGACTATTTTCTCTACTCCCCCAATTCTCTGTGATGAGTATAATCTGCATTTATAATGTGGAGCAACTTTCTAAAAAGCGATTTGGGGCCAAGAGGGCCAGTGACTCTTCCCCTTGACAGTGGGTGGCTCTTCCATCTTCTATCCCTTTCTCCTCCTCTCTCCAGTGTAAACCATGGAGTCACTGGGCCTGGCCTGGGGAGGGAGGGAGGGAGGGAGGCCTCCGTGCAGGGCGGTGCCGTCCGATGTCCGAAGGCCGGTTTGGTCTGGCTTTTCTTTCCTCTGCCTCCCTCTTTTCCTTCCCTCCCACCGACCCCTAGGCTTTCTAGAACCCCTGGGAATAAGCCTGGTTCAAGGTTCTGGTTTAACAAAACAAAACGGGGCATCCTGGGGTTAACTCTGGGCTGGCCTTTCACAGTTCTATGATTAAATAGCATTTTTCAGTGGTTCTGCCTTTAAACTCAAACCCTTTTAAAGAGAAATTTAAGGAGAGCAAAACATAGCAAACAGTGCCAAATGCCAATAACATATTTTAGTCCTTTGGGGAATGGGCAGCTTTAGAAACCGCAAATTCCCACTTATGCAAGGGCGACTTGAGCTTTTTTCTTTATTGCTTCGTGACAGAAGCCTGGCTTGAGATCATGGTCAGAGTTGTTCTCTCTTGTTTTCTTTCTCTCTCTGAAAACAGTTATAAGAGGTCTCAGTTATCACAATGAGAGTTGGCTAATCAAGTAACAGAAATCATCTTCTACTGATGATGTAGTTAGTTCAGCCTAAAAGGCAGCTCCAAGTCTGTGTCTTGGTACCTGTTATACCTGCTCAGCAAGCTCACTCAGGTGGACTGAATCATGCACTACACCTGGGAGGCTCCCCATGTGACTTCACCAGTTGGCAAGCCTTTGGTACCATGTGCTCAGCTGGTGTTCTGGGTCCTTGCTTGCAAAGAAAGTGACTGAAAGGGGAAGACAGGATGTGTGTGCTGTTTTGTGACTGTGCTTTCCAAAACCATGGCTGACACAATAGAAAATGGAAAGAATCCCAGAGAGCTTTTTTCTGAATCCTTAGATCTATTCTATCGGGGATTAGAAACCCAAATAACAGAGTCCAGATCTTCTCAGCCCCCACCATCAGAGCTAGATTAAGGTGTGGCCGAGCAGTCCCAGGGCATGAAGTAACACACTGAACTACATCATAACCAAATAAATTGCAAATAAGGTGCCGGTGAGCTCAAGTTCCCACAGGCACTCCTGATATTACCAGCGAATGAGCTAGTCCCACCTGAAGATAAGTAGATAGCAGTGAAAATTTAAAAAATCCAACTGGCCAGCTGGTGTGGCTCAGTGGTTGAGCATCAATCCATGAACCAGGAGGTCACAGTTCGATTCCCAGTCAGGGCACATGCCCAGGTTCTGGGCTTAATCCCTAGTCTGGGGCATCCAGGAGGCAGCTGCACAATGATTTTTCACTCATCGTTGATGTTTTTCTCTCTCGCTCCCTCTCCTTTCCTTTCTCTGAAATCAATAAAAACATATTTTTAAAAAACACAAACCCCCCAACTTAGCTATATATCGGGCACCAGCATTTTGGTGGTAAGCACATGTAAGGTGCATAGAACAACTGTCGGCCATGCGAATAGTCCTGAAATGAAGCAGCTGACAGTCATCTGAGTAAGCAATCAACCAGCATGGGTGCGAGAGAGTAATTTTATTACATAAAGTTAAAGTGGTCTGATTTGGTAAAAATTGCAAACAAAAAACCTAGAGAAAATAAAGAGGTATAAATGTATTTTTATTACTAGATAGTTAGATTCCCTTCCCCTATCTACTAAGTATATTGCAAACTATTTTAGTACATATTTGAAAATGTTTAAAGAATATCAGTGAGTAGGATGCTAACCAATTAGCCTGCCAGGTGTCCACATACTGTATCCGGCCCTGCCTCTTGCAAGTACTCTAGGTCATGGCTACTCCCAAGAAAACAAAGATGACAATCTAATAGGCCGGCTCCAGGTCCCTTTATACAGAGTCATCATAGACTTAGAGTCAGACCGGAAACAAGGCATTGGCATCTGCTATTGAAACAGGCCCTTGGGTAGAAGATGATGAGAACTTTTACAAAGGAAAGCCGTGTAGGAGACATGGCTACTTGCCTTAGCCACCTACTTACACTTGCTAAGATATGTTTATTTCATTTTCACTTCCAATATGGAAAGCTCAGACCACAATTTAGAAATACTTAAATAGTCACTTTGGATAGAGTGTCAGCCCACAAACCGAAGGGTCCTGGGTTCAATTCTGGTCAAGGGCATGTACCTCACTTGCAGGCTTGATCCCTGGCCCTGCTTGGGGCCAGGAGGCAACCAATCGATGTGTCTCTCTTGCATCGATGTTTCTCTCTCTGTCTCTCCTCCTCCCTTCCACTCTCTCTCAAAATCAATAGGAAAATATCCTCAGGTGAGGATTAACAACAAAAAAAGATAGAAGCTACTCATCTGTCTTAGAGTTAGTAAAATAAAAGCTCCACGCAAGCCAGTAATATCCACTGAGTCCACAGAGTGACCTAGGTACTTGGGAATATCTCGGCCTGAGAGCTAACTAGTTCTTACTTTCTTGCATTGAGCAGTAACTATGGTAATGATCTTGTTGCTTTGGGTTTGTTGGCTTTGAACTTGCTAGATCGTCCATAGCTAACTCAGAACACCCTGAAAAACCACTTTAAAAACCTGCTAGAGTCTTTGAACTTCACTTCTTGTTTGTGCTTTGGCCCTCCAGTTAACCCTTCCGACTCTAGCCACCTTGGTATTGGGTACCTTAGGCCTCCTGCTCTCCCTTTTATACATCTTTCTACATCTCCTATGGCCTCTGTCCAGACCAGCTCTGAAACCTTATGTAAAACAATGCTAGTCAAAGCAATGAAGGACAGAAAAGGTGACCTTCTAGAATCTTTTAAAATATGTCCAAGATTTTTAATTTCTCTATTCTCCAGAGTCCCAGTAACAACAGCAGCAACATTAAAGGTGGGGGAGGGGGAGTGACTATTTAAGTATTTCTAAATTGTGCTCTGAGCTTTTCATTACTGGAAGTGAAAATGAAATAAACATATCCTAGCAAATGTAAGTAGGTAAGTAAGGATTGGCTGCAATAACTAGGTATTTCAGATACTTCATCTTTCAAATATTATTTCATTAATAATTAGTATTGCAGTCCTGATAGGAAAACTACACACTTAAGAGAATAGACATAAGAGAATTTCACAAGCAGGGGCTCTTTAATAATTTCCCTGAAGAAAATGCTTGAATGCACTTTAGAAAGATTGGTGTGGTTCCATATCGCCCTTCCTAAAGTACTCAAGACTGCTAGGCAACTGAGAGGCCTCATACCATGAATATGATACCCAAACTTTATGTTTTCTGGGTCACTACAACTTTTAAAAAGTTTACAATTTTTAACTTTGCCAAATAAGGACACTAAAAACAAAATCTATCATCTATCACTATCATTTCACAAGAAAGGAGGAAATTTTAACACCAAAAAAAAAAAAAAGAAAAGAAAAAGAAACAGTATGCTTTCAGGGGAAAAAAAAATATTTTAAACTGAATATGTGTGGTGCTATTGAAAATTCACCGCATTATATTATTTTCCTCCATTTGTGTGACCTGGTAAACACTCCACCCCAGATGAGCCCTTAACCCACTAGGGAAGTTGGGAAGGTCTGTGATAAGAGAACAAGGGACCTTATTGTTCACTAAAACCACTGCTTTAAGGTGAATTTCAAAATAGAAGAATGAGGACAGTGTTTCCCAAACTTCAGTCATGTGAAAACACCTTCACAAATGTCACTGGTGTTATTATTTACTTAATTGCAGTAGCGTCATTTGTTTACTTAAGTTAATTTAAAAGTGAAAGCTTTGTATGAATACCGTAAGTGGAAAGCCAGTCTCTCTTGCCATAATATCAAGATAACACAACGGTGGGAAGGCCCGAGCTGGCAGCCAGCACTCTTTGGAAAGGAAGATTAGCAGGTGCTCCGAGTTCAAGTCATACCAGCCCCAGGATGAACTTCCCGTTTGATTTCACCTGAAGGACAGAAAGAGGACTAAAGAGAACAACCTTCTCGTTACGGGACTAAATGTTATTTAATGCCATGACCACGTGCAGCCTCAGAGCATCTCCTGTACAAACTCATAGCATTTTGGTAGCCACTTATGAGCCCAGAGGTGTCCTCGAATAGTGATTAAAAGCACTGGCTAAATCAGTCTTCCCGAGCTCACTCTGAGACTTCTCTATGTACCAGCTAGCATGTTATTTACGGTCTCTGCCTCAGGTTTTCATCTATGAAATGGGCATACCAGGAATACCGCTTCCCAGGTTGGCTGCGAGGATCAAATGAGTAGATACACATTAAGCTCTTAAAACCATAAGCGACACATTAAGAGTTTCAAAAATGTGAGCTATACTTATTATCTCATACTCTGAGGAGTATGGGCTAGGCTTAGGTTAGACTCTGCCAGGCACCCAGGAATGCAGCAACACATTTCTGGGAAGAACATAGAGCTCAGGGATAAGAGTGACAATTTCTTTGCTAACTTGAATTAAAAGAACTTGGTCCACATGCATTGAAGACAATTTATAGTTCATTTAGTTTACGTTTCCTTCCATGCCCCATTTTCTTGGGCAAGGGCAAGTCTGAATGGTATGTTTTTGTTTTTTTATGGCGCAGTAAACAATGTTTTTGACATAAAAAGGTCACACTGTAGAGAACGGCTTTCAGAATCTTAACTGAAAGTCACTCTTTGGGCAAACAATGCCATCCAAATACGTTAGGCTTTAAATTATGAAATCAATGTTCCTTCTATTCAGAGTAAACAACAGAATTAATGTCAGGTTTAACCCTCTGAGTGGCTACACATGTTATGATTTAATTCGTATTATGAAATACAGTAAGGGAGGACTTATCACCAAATCATCAAATAAATATGCTAACATCAAAAAGCAGTAGTTCTAGGGGCTCCTGAGATGGATTAGTTGGTCTTGAACAAGAAAGACACATATTAACATATCCTAAGCTGCTGCCTTTCATGTGTCTCATCCCTTTTGTCCCTGGAACTATATTTAGTACAGAGAGAACAAGGGCGCTGCCCGGGCAGTCAAGTAGAAAGAGAGGGTATTAATTTAGTGGGTCCTGGTCAAGGTTAGGGCATGAGATAGTGGACAAGTACATAGTTAGCTTATTAAAACAGAAGAGAGGGTCATATTGGAAACTTAATCTCTAGAGCCTACATTGAGTCTACCTTGACGGTGGCCTGACTACCAAGCACCTGGAGTTTAAGAGTATCTGTCTTCTTCAGTCCCTGTCCGCTTACGGTAGGACAGTGTCTTCCGACTCTACAGCATGCTTCTTGGTAGCATCTTTATCTCTTTCCTTTCCTTTCCCCTTTGGCTGTTTCTTCCTCCAGCGTGTCCAGTTGAGCACTTCAGGTTTTCTTTTATGTTGTCAAGAATCCCCCGTTTGTAATTTGTCTCCCGTTTCTCTACCAACCTCTTCGTTGCCAGGCTGCTTCTCTTCTCATTAGGCCAAGTTATGGTCCTCATTTGCTTTGCTCTTTCAGGCGGGTCTCTCAACTTTTCTATTGAATTCTGCTTCAAAGATTAACTACTCTTTTCTTGAAAATGTTACCTTTCCTTTCCTACTTCTCTTCTTCCTCCCACACTGTCAAGGACATTAAAAAAAAATTCCTTCATTCTTATTATGTCTATAAGCAATAGAATGTTCCAGAACCTGAAAGTGGAATTGGGTCACATCTTTTAATTTTCCTTTTCCCCAGGACCTACTTCTTTTAGAAGGCTTATCTCGAGTACTTTCAGAGACCAGAGGAGAATAAGAGCAAATGTGAGGCAGTGAAAACTCCTTTCCCCTTCCTTTACTGAATTTGCATCTGGCCTGGGTATCTCATCAAAAAGAGTGCCCAGGACTGGCGGCTGTCAATAAATCTTAACTGCTAGCGGTGGCTCTAGCTTCTAGTGAGTTCTACACCCTACCTATAAATGGCCTCTATGTTCTGGGGTCAACTAACTCTTCTAGAGCTGTCTGATCACTTTACAATGATCTGAATGGGTCATTGATGAAGGTATAATAGTGTCCCAGAAATGTCACTTTACCATCAAAATAAGGAGGAAAATCTTATACAGACGGGAGGAGTCTGCAGTGGATGTGGCACTATTCCAGGTACTGGGGATATGGGTGGACAGCTCAGACGAGGCCCCCCTCTCCTGGAGCAATGACTTCTGAGAGTATTTGAAGGCCAAGGAAAATGACCCCAGTCACATGGTCAAGGAAACCAGGTTAAAGCCATCCCATTAAGGAAGAGGGGGATCAATTCGTCGGTGGATGGGGCACTATGCTAGCCAATGCTCCACCTCCCTGAACTAGGAGACACATTTACAAGTGGGCAGGAGGTTAAAAAAAAAATCCTAACCCAACCCAAAAGATAATGGGAATCATCTGTGCTGCTCTCATGTGCAAACCTATAATTTATGGGAAGATGGGAAAGAGAAAGTCCCCGAGGAGACCTAGCCAAGTTTTGTGGTGAAAACTCAACTGTACTCCAAGCTCAGACTGGAAGAGGTGGGGGTGGAGAGGAGCAAGAAGCCACAGCAAAAATAACACATCTTGAGGCAGCCAGCTCCCTCCCTTCTCCCCAGTCCCAATGCCATTCCTGGGCCAATGCCTCCCTCCCTTCCTCCGGCCACCCTGGCCCTCCCCCACTCACAGGTTATAACTTTTTCCTCTTTGTTTTTCATTCGTTATTTAAGAATCTCGAACTGGCTGTAGTCCTCATACTCCCTGTAACAAGGTAGTGCCCGCAATATAAATTACAGGGCATCCTGGGAAGCAGGTAGTTAGGACCAAGTGAGAATGTGTGCTTAATAAAATAAAATGGAGTTACTGGGAATTTTCAAAGTACGGGAAGGCGACGATTTCCCTAAATAAATGATAGTATATAATATGTATTTGCATTGTTTGTGCACACTGACATATAAAGTAATTTGCTGTTAAGAATGTGCTATAAGATTTGATGATAGAAAAGGCCATCATTCTTAAATGCAGTGTTACTCAGCAGTATCACCCCTACCAGATTCTGATTTTTTTTTTTTTTAGAGAATAGTTTATTGATTTTTAGAGAGGAAGGGAGAAGAAACATCGATGTGAGTGCTCACCATCCATCAGCTGCCTCCTGCACACCCCCTACCGGGGATCAAGCCCGCAACCTAGCATGTGCCCTGACTGGCAATCGAACCAGCAACTTTTTGGTGCCCAGGAAGATGCCCCATCCCCTGAGCCACACCGGCCAGGGCCAGGCTCTGGTTTTTGAGCTTCAGCTCTATATCATGATGACCACATAGTGTCTCTTCTGCTGCCTCTATGGGGCTGTCATCACTCAGCTTTACAATATGGCTTTTAAAGGGTATGATCACTAACAAGTCAACTACTGTTTTCAAAGTATCTTCTTAAATTTCTAGTATCAGTGCTTGCTGGGCCATTTGACAAAGCATTTTCACTACCCACTTTAATAATTTGCTAACATACTTCAATAAAGTTTCAATAGATGGTTTATTCATTTCCTTATTAGTCATATAAAGTAAATTATTAACCATGTCAGAGATGGAGAAATTGAGGTCATCTAAATTAGAAAAGATTGGTGGTGGTGGTAGAAATAGAAGCTGAAATAAATGTCCGATTGTCCAGGCAGGGAATCCCCTTTGTAACAGATCTGAGTTTCTAGCGTCAGTTAAGGTGTCCTTCCTATTCATTGGTAGCTTTCACTGTTAGAGAGAAAAAATACAGAGAAAGGAAGCACCTGTGGTCATAGAGTGTCTGATAAAGCCACACTACAGTGTCATAAATCAGCTGCACCTTGTTAATATGACCGAGAGGGACTTTCAACAACAGGCTCACAGAGCGTTCCCTGTGTGCCTGGCGTTCTTCTATGCATTTTACACATTTGTAACCTCATAACATTGTGGGTACCTACTTTAACCCCATTTCACAGATAAGGAAACTGAGGCACAACAAGTTTAAGATGCAGCCGAGATGCAAACCCAGGCTGTCTGGCTCTCAACCATTATGCTAGCCTGCCTTTCAGAGGGCATGCCGGAGCTAAACAACAGACTGCGGTTAATTAAAGGCTTACTGGAAAGGCAGCCCTACAGAGAAAACAAGAGATAAACGTTAGTGAGGTCTTCAGTTCACAAACGCTCCCTTACGCAATAACAGAGCCAGAGTTAACAGCGTCTTTTGAGTTCATTCTCATCCTTGCCTTCCTCTTCCTGTAACTGCCACATCCACTTACCTCGGACTTACCCGGCACTTCTTCTTGCCCGGGCCCTGCTCTTAGTGGTGGGGACCGGGATGAATAAGATAAAGACTTGATTCAAGGTTGAATCTTTCACTTATGGTTTATTTTAAAAGGCTCTTGGGAGCAGACCTGAGGCTAAGCAACACAGGTGTATTGTAATATGGGAATGAGTAACATATCCTTAGCAGAAACCATAAAATCTTCCCCTTCTGTGCCCAGCCCGGAGCTGAGGACAGCCACAAGGGGGGCTCTCCCAGCACTACCCCCTGACGTGTCTTGTCTCACACACGTTTTGAACTCATGCACCACGGTGTGTAGCGCCTAGCACTTAAATACTTGAGAGGCTGTAAAACACAGTCCGTCAGTCAAGGAGTGCCAGTAATTCCCTGAGGTGCTCATAACCATTCTTTTAGGTGATAGTATTCTTTTTTTATTGTGGTAAATAGACATGAAACTTACCATTCCCACCATTTTTAGGTATATCTCGTAATCACTGTCGGTCACACTTCGTTGATTACTTCCCTAAGTACCATGGCTTCTTCTCTACTTCTAACCACTTCATGGGTAATAAAGTTGTAATTCAAGCAATAAGCTGGGTTTTCCCAACTGGCACCACTGGCCATGCTAGTATCTGACAGAGACCCAGGTTGGGAGGACTTCAGGCCTTGTGGTCCCCTGCCCTCCCCACCCTCGATAAATTCAGAAGCTACCCAGAGGTCTAAGGTTTCTTTGCCTCCCTCATCCGAAGCAGCTGAATCAACTTCTCTCTCCACCCCTTTCATTATCCCATTCCGTCCACCCCGTTGCCATCAGTAGGGTGGAGACGCATCGCTTATAAGTGTGCTGGAGAAAACCCCAGCAGCAAGAAACTAGAATAACTTGCTCCTGCTAACAAAACAAACCAGAAAACACAGTAGGGGCCAAGACCTCACAGTAGCCGAGTTCCAAATCCTTCCTGATCCTGAGGAGACAGACTGCCTGCCTCTCTATTCTAGGCGCAGGCACTGTGGCTTAAGCAAACTCATAGAAGGAATTCAAGCCTCAAGATCCATTTTCAGCTTTCCCCAGATCCCATGTGCTTTGCATCCTCCCCCCATCCTGCCCGGCCAAACGTGAAAGCCCATGGAAAGACCATTACCTCTCGCTTTGAAAGGACTTGAATGTCCTTCTGAACTGACTCCTGGCTGAAAATTCTGGACCCGTGGAGACAGAGAAAGCAGCAGCCAGTTGGAAAACAAAAAAAGAGTTGTTATCTCTATGTTAAATTAAACTCAGATCTGCTTAATACCTTGGCCAACTTATGCCACAACTATTTTGGCCCCTTCCACCAGCCCAAAGCCTTCTGTGGCCAGCATGTGCCGCTGTTTGACACCGTGTGCCAGCAGGCCGCTGTGCCGACGCCGAGTAACACCCTTCCTCCTTCGGGGTTTGGGGGAGCAGGGAGGACTGCTAATTCCTTCTGTGACCACTGGCTAAGAGCTGAGCGGCCAAGAGTTTGGTAAATTATATACACACCTAAAACGTCAGCTGCTCCAGAGATTTTGGCTCTGTGCTTCCAGGGGCTGGAGAGAAGCTGTAGGCTGAAGGCCGTTCCAGGAGTCGGGTTTTCTGACCACATTATGTGGGAGGGATGCTAGCAGGACTCCAGGCAGGCAGGGTCCTGGGCAGCAAGGCTTCATCTTGGATACGTGTGTATCCCAGTGATTGGAGCCAATGGGCAAGGAGGAGCATTAAGAATAGTCGCAGTTGTGAACACACACGCACACGCTCACACACACGAGCAGGGCGAGAGAGACGCCCTACCGCAAAGGTCTGTTTGGGACAGACTAGCTAATACGTAAACATGCACTGACCCAGGTCAGCCGAGCTGTGAATATAGAATGTGCTCCTTCTAAACTCCTGGAAACAAAACGAAAAGCTAATGCATGGTTTTATAAATCCCATGTAATCAGCCTGCTTTCTCTTTGGAACTATAAATGGGTATAATCTATAGGGTGTCTAGTTTCTTTGTTCTAGAATTTTGCTGCTGTTGACGACTGCTGGGCACTCACTGGGTTGGACGGAATGGGACTGTTCTGACCGCGTGGCAGTGGTGAAACGCACCTGTAGGAATTTCAGGAGCTGTGGCCTACTCGGGCCAGGTGGCTCCGGTCACATCGGCACCGAGTTTCTTGGTCATTAGGCTCTTTGGCCCGTGGGGTGCTGACACTCTGGGTGCATTTACCTGGTTCTGTTCCCCACTTTCCCCTTATTCCCTGCTCCACCACCCAGGGGAACGATTTGGTGGGGCTTCAGCAATAGCAGGGTCTGGCCCTGCTGCCTCCTGGGTCTTGGTACCAGTTTGCCTCTAGACATGGAGAACGTTGGTGCTGGAAGGAAATGGTAGAAGGTGGCGGTTCAGAGTGTGCCTCTGGAGAAGGGGACCCCTCAACTGCAGCTGACTGTATCCGTTATTCTTTGTTTTAAGTCAGAAACATTGCATCCCACATTGAAACAAAGGAGGGAGGGGGCTAGAATAGGACAGCCTGGGCCAGTGGTTCTCAACCTTCTGGCCCTTTAAATACAGTTCCTCATATTGTGACCCAATCATAAAATTATTTTCGTTGCTACTTCATAAGTGTAATGTTGCTACTGTTATGAATCGTAATGTAAATACCTGATATGCAGGATGGTCTTAGGCGACCCCTGTGAAAGGGTCGTTCGACTGCCAAAGGGGTCGCGACCCACAGGTTGAGAACCGCTGGTTTAAACCCTAGCTCCTCCACTGCTGGCTAGATAGACAGCTTTGGGCAAGTTCACTTCATTTGTAAAAGGTAGATAATAATAGTCTCTATCACAGAGGCTGTAGTGAGGATCAAATGAGGTCATCTGTGTCCACTGCAAACAGGGTCTGGCCTAAAGATAAGCACTCAATAATAAAAGTAACATTTTGGAGGCATATTTAAAAAGCAGATATTATTAATCTAATCATTAGGACAGCTTTTCCACTTTACAAAGATTTTTAAGCACCGGAGAGATTATGTGACTTACTAAAGGATAAGCTGTTGTCACCCTAGATTGTGGGGTTTTCTAAATGCTCTGCTCTCTCTCCTTGACTAAGTGATATGAAATGACAGTGAAATGAGCAAGCTCCTTGCCTTCAGTGAGTGTGCCCAGCTCAGGGGCTGAAGAAAGCAGACTGAAAACCCAGGCCCTTTTAGCTCCTCCTGCCTATCAGACGAACAGTCCCTGCCCCCCAGCAGGCAGTAGGCAGAGAAAGGAGAAAAAGATGAAACTCAAATCGGTAGTTTTATTACCTACGATTGCCTAGCCTACTTTCTCTCTGTACCCTTGACCTCTGCTCTAGCCAGGAATCCACTCACAATACCTCCCCCTGACCCCTTTTATTCTTCAGCTCTAAACCTTCTCTTATAATGCGCCATCCGTTTATTGTCCCTTATGCACACCTGAGCTGCAGTGGGCTCTCGCTGTTAGCCCAGCACAAACACCAACTCCTAGATAACCTGATTGATGTAGCAAACCCCCTACATGGCATATCATCTTCTTATATTTTTATTGGCCAACTTGTGTGTGCTGGGTGTTATTCTAACTGCCACTGGATAATAAGGTACTGAGATAATTTGTCTTTAAGGAATATGTAAAATCAAAATATTTAACTTGTTTATATAAGCTGTCCTTCATATCATATCTGTAAAAATGCTTGAAACAGTTATTTCATGGGGGGGGGGGGGAAGCAAATCATCAGTTGATCTCTGGCAAAGGAAAATCTTGACATTTGTCCCTGGGGACTGGAGGGGCTGAGATCTGGCTCCAGCTCCAGGTTCCTGGCTGTGCCCACAGCCGGGCTGCCTTGTGCAAACTGTCTGGGAAGCCCCAGAAAGTAGATGTAAGTAGAGGGGCTTCCTCAACTTCACTGCTTCTCAAGTATCATAAACTCATGGAATCCCGGTCCTGAAGCTGGAAGGGGCTGTAAAAATCGCTAATTCACCCTTTTACCTCACAAATGAGGACACTTCAGACTCGAGGTAAAGGGATGAAGGTGGTTTCTATCCAAATAGACCGTGACTCTCTTTTTGGGAACAGATATAGGACAAAGCCAAAGCCTGAAAAAAAAAGTGGTCCAAATTTGGATGTACTGTATAAAATTGTCATTTAAAGATGCCATATATCTTTAACTTACTGGTGAACAGGGCTAAGAATAATCCCTATAAGGGTTAAGTTAAAATCTATTAGAAAAGAAAAGAAACCCAGCTTTTATGAAGCCCGAGAAGTGCTAGGGACGGGGATATTTTCAGAGGTAAGCCGAGCTTCCACTCCTGAGTGAGACTTAATGGAACACACGCATTCAGGGAGATGCGTGGAATTTAAACACAATTCAACGCTGGTTAATTCCAAGAGTAAAGGCCCTTCAGTCCAAGCTGCCTTCCACCTCAGCATTAAAGGAAGCTAGAAAGCCAATTACACTCACAGCAGGGCCTCCCCGCTACTGCAAGGGAGGAATGAATGCACTGCAAATTCTGTGTGTGCTTTACACGCTAGTAAAACTATGCTTGCAGGTGGGAAGAAACATGGATTTTCTTTGTTTCTGCCAACATTTCAGTCTGGGAAGCTCCTCCCTTCTCTACTTGCAGAAATAGGGTGGACTCAATATTTTTTTAAGCACAGAAAATAGTCTATGATTGTGTAAAATTGAAAAGGTATCTGTGCACAGCCCACCCAAAGGGCATGCATCCTTCAAAGAGACAGGTGCTGAAGGTGCCTACCGTTTGGGGGAAGCCCAAACCAACCCTCTGGTCCAAACTCAGGCCTCTCAGCAAGACCAAAGAAAGGTGGTGAGGCTGGAGGGCCAGATCTGAGTGCTCCACCATAACCCCAGGGAGAGCTCCTTGCCTGGGGGTGGGGTGAGTGGGGGGGTGGGTTCTCCAGGTGCAATTCCCCATGCGGCCACCAGGGGAAGGCTAGTCTAGGACCACCCTGGAGGCAGGGAAAGCGTTCCCTACCCAGGTGCTGGGCCATACGGTGACAGTTGCTGCTATGGCAAAATCCAGGACCAGGAACACCTACAGAACCCGAGGGGTAAACCTTGGTGTAGTAAACATTGTTTCTGTGGTGTCAGCTGGAGTCTGGTGTCCACAGATGGCAGAGTCTTGGTGACACTGGAGAAGGCAGGCTACAGGGAGCCACTGGTGAAAAGGTCCCCATCTCATAACAACACTAAGACCAGCACTTATACCACTAGGAAGGCTCATATACTTGACCCTGAAGTCAGCAGCAATTCAGGACATTGTCATATGCAGAATGAAGCAGGCATTGTCCACAGAACTTGCAAAGATCTGAGCTCTCAGGTCCTCACTGGCCTTGAAATAATGTCCTGTCTCTAACCTGGGGTCCCTTCTCCAGGTGTCCCCAGATTCTGCTCTCTAGTCTTTGATATCAGCCTCCAGGTTCCTCTCCAGGTAGGAGGCCAGGTCATTCAAACATTGCATAGTCACCTTCTCACTCTGGAGCCCCCTATGCGCCCCCTCCCCTCTTGCCCTCCCCACTGCCAGGCCCTGGGCCCCCAGCTGTCTTGCACGCTGGTGGAGTGGGACACGGAGATCCGGGAGCCCGATGCCTGCAGAGACACAGGCCGTGCTGCTGGCCAGTCCCACGGGGCCCAGGGTGGCTGGAGAAGCTGGAGTGGGTGCTGAAGTTCATGTTGTTTGGGGAGGAAGGTGAGAGGCCAAGACTCGGGTTCAAGCCGCTCAAGCACAGTTCTAAGTGCCTGATAGATATGAATGCCTCTAAACCTCACAAAAACCTTTGGGGGAAGGTACTATATTCCCCACTTCAGAGATGAAGTGCCTCTTAAGAGAAGTGACTTGCCCAAGGTTACCTAGTGAGTCTGGCATGAGCTGGCATTTGAGCATGGGCAGTCAGGCTCCAAGGCCCCAGCACATAACCACTGCACCATCCACCCGTCTGCGATGCCCAAGGTCAGGTATCATTACCGCTTTGGAGACCTTTGCTCCAGGCAGAAACTCCATCCCACGCCGGCCTCACGCTGGCCTGCTGGTCTCCTGACAGCCATCTTAATTTTGATTTCTATTTAATTTTCCACCTCACAAAGCAGTGCCGGGCAGAGGGAATCTGGGGATACCGTTTGAATATGATTTATTAACCGACAGCTCCGGAAAGTGGAGGGCTTCCTTGCTGCCACCTGACCTCCGAATGTTTGCGTTGCTGCCCTGACCTTGCAGAATGACCTGGAATGGCTCACCCGTTTCCTTGTGCGTGTCCACTCTCTGAGCCCTGCTGTCAGCCTGTGCATGTCTGTCAATTAGGACCTCGAGGGCTGGGGCTGGGGTCTGTAGGCTTTTGAGGAGCACAATCTAACCCTAACCTCTAGATTCCTTCTCGTAATTGAGCATTCATTAGTTTGACGGAACAAAAGCAGGCATTCTCTAGTATAAAGCAGAGGTCAAAACCAGTGGCTGTGTTTTGTTTGGCCTGCAGTGTGTTTAAATATTGAGAAATTTCACATAAAAATACGGATTTCCGGCTTTTCTTGGAAAACGGGAAGGCATGACAACGGGGGCGACTGAGTAGCAGCTGTCCCCGCAGAGGGGGGCACTCTCTGGTTTGTCATCACGGCCGCACGTCTCACCTTGGCCCTGCTTGGGCACAGATGCCGCTTGCCTGGCCTCTGCCATAATCCAAGTCTACTGAACCCTGTTCTAAAACCCTGTTCCCTCCTTTTGAACGTGGACGGCGCTGCCCAGTGTGCTTGGCCCACACTACAGCTGCCCCTTTCTATCCTGTCCCCAGCACCTGACACAGAAAGTGGCACATAAGAGATAGTTATCGCTTCCTTCTTATCTGGGTGAATAAATGAAGGACTTGCTCTCAGAAAGAAAGTGAATTTGAGGGACAAGAAACCTGTTCGACAGCTAGGAAGCCCAGGCTTGTTAATGCTTCGGCAGCTTTCTGAATGACCGAGGCTGCTGCCTGGGCCTTTGCATTGTTTGCTGTGCTGTAAAGATCTTCCCTGCTGTCATCAATGACTCCAAATCTTGTTTAACATTCCAGGAGCAAATGTGTTGATGGTTTAACAGGATTTAGCCAGAAATAAAAACAAAACAAAACAAAAAACAAGTCATAATAGGAAGAGCTGTCCCAGTCAACCGTCTATTTTTTCCTCAGAAAAATGAGGGTGGTGATGTTGAAAAGCAGCAAGTTCCAAATGTAGATGGAACTGCAGGCTGCTGTCACAGCCAATAGTCTTGGCTAAGACACACGTGCTAATCTGTCCTTTGCGGCGACCACACTTCCGGTTCCAGTTCTGGAGCACCGTCCAGTGCATGGACTTTGTGGAAGTGCTAGAACCTCCTACGCCCTCAACACCTAACAAGAAAGCTTTCTCTCGATCCCCCGGCCCCCTGAAGAGCAGCAGCAAATGTAGACTGTTGACATGAGGCCCCGGGGGGCAAAGTCCCACTGGTATCGCTAGGTTGAGCAGAATCCTGGGCAGCCTCATACCAGAAGTTCTTAGCACACAGGCAGAGTACAGGAGTCTGACCACAATCAGTAAGAACCATGAGTCCTTTTCTGAGAAAATAAGTTCTCTCAACTTCAAGGTGACCATGGCTCTGGACACACAGTATGTGCTTAGTAAATGTTTGCTAAATGAAAAAATGAACAGGAAGAGAACACCCAGCCAGGGGTTTGGTGATAGCAAACGATCATGTTTCAGGAGCACAGGTGGGTGGGAACAGTTATAAACTCTACCCTCTGCAGCTCTAGGCTGGGGAGACTTTCACAATGTCTTTAGAACAGACTTTCATTTCTCAGGAAAGCAGAGTGACCCCATCATACTCATTCCATGAATGTTTGCTGAGACAATTTATCAAAATAATCCTGAAGCATGCAGTCCAAACGTTCTTCAGAAACGTCCAAGTCAGTAATGCAAATGTTCTCCTGCTCGTTTTCATCACAGAAACACTGTGATCGGTCACGAGGGGTTCGGGGCTCCCAGGGCCCAAAAGTCCCCCGTCACTCCCCTCTGCCTGGCCCACATCCACAGGGCCGCGCGTCACCTTTAGAACCACAGCTTCTAGGAAGCCTTCCCTGACAGCTGAGTTCCCAGGCGTTTGCTCTGGTTACTACGGCTGAAAACAAATTACCCCAAAACCTAGGCAGCCTCTAAAACCTAGGCAGCCGCAGCCTCATCTCATAGCAACACTAAGACCAGTACTTATACCACTAGGAAGGCTCATATACTTGACCCTGAAGTCAGCAGCAATTCAAGACAATCGTTTCATTATGCTTAGGTTCTACAGGCCCGAGTTCAAGCAGGACACAGTGGAGATGGCTTGTCTGAGCTCCATGGTGGCTTGTCCTCTGTAGCCTCCTTGCAAGCTAGGGGTGGGAGCCATTGAAGGCATTTTCACTCATGTGCTTGGTGTTGATAATGGCTGTCAGCCAGGACTCCTCATGGGCTGCTTGACATAATGGCTGCTTAACAAGAGTGAACGTCCACACAGAGCACCAGGATGAAGCTGTATCATTCTGTGACCCAGCCTTGGAGGTCACACAGCATCACCCCCATGGTCACAGACCCATCCAAATCCGGGGAGAGGGAGTGCAGACCCCGCCGCCCCCTCTCGACGGGAGGATGTCAAAGTCACAGTGTACGCAGGGCGTGCGGGATGATTTGTGCCCACCTTCACAAACAGAACCTGCCACACTTGGTTAGATGTGGTTCCCAAGGGCCCTGTGTTCAAACCCACTGACTTAAAAGGTGCTTATCTGCCTCCTTCATTAGACTGTGAACTCGATGAGGAAAGGAACCGGGACTCACCTTCGTGCCCTCTGTTCCCAGCCCAGTGCCCGGCACACAGAAGGCACTCAACGCATTTGTTGAACTGAACCGAACAGAAAGAAGAGCCAGAGGGCCCTCTCCTGTTGGCTGTTGGTGGCATAAGGGAAGTTTGACCAGGGAAACAGAATTAGCAGGAGCGGGGAGGACCCAGACCCCTTTCTGGGGCCAAGGCTACTCGCTGTGAGTGTATCATACATGAGAGGGAGGCCTCTCAGGCTGTTTATAGAAAGTAACTGTAAAGAGTCGTTGCTGATTTCGTATTTCTCTTTTCTTGAGCTTTTTGAAAGTATTTCCCCCTTTGTATCTCTGTGTCTCAGGCCTGGCCAGTATGAGATTACCCAAGAGGCTGCCTGTTTTTAATACTCAGACGCTCGCTCATGTCGCACAGCAGCCGGACGCTGGACAAGGAGCCAGAAAACCTCGGCTTCCGTCTCAGTCCGGTCACTTGGTAGGAGCTGGGTAGCTCTGGCCAGCCACTAGCTTTCCACATCTCAGTTTTCCTGCCTGTCAAGGGGGGTGTGAAAAAGGCAGACCTGCCTCTCTCTCAAAGTTGTTTGGAAAAATGCTTTTTAAAAGATAAAGCAAAATACAAATACCAAATGCGATCATTACAGGATGCGGTGGTTTGAGAACACATTCGCGTGTTCTTTGACAAGCCTGCTTTTGGAAGGTGAAGTCTAATTCTCTTTTCCATAACTGTGGGCCCAACAATGTGACTTCCTTCAAGTGGACAGAATGTGGCAGAGTGATGGGAGCTGGCTTCCGGAGCAAGGTCTTGAGGAAGGACAGCTTCACCTGCTTCCACGCTCCGGGTCGCTGGCCAGTGGGAGGCTTCCCACCAACCACCAGCACCAACTCGCCAGCTGTGCGATTAGCCCACCTTGGGAGGCAAAGGTGTCTTTGGGTGACTGCAATCCTGACCAACATCTGGACTGCAACCTCCTAACAGACTCCACACCCAAACTGCCCAACTAAACTGACCAAAAGTCCTCACCCAAAGAAACAGGGAGACAATGAAGGCTGACTTTTAAGTTACTAAGTTTTGGGGTAATTTCTTATACGGCAACAGCTAACTAATACTAACCAACCAGTGGTGTGGCAGACATTTCTGTTTCTCTGACCGTGTGATGAGTGATTTTGATCCAAATCCTTTCCTGCCTATTCCTAGTGACTCACATGTGTGAGGGTCCAATTCCACCGCCAGTCTGATCCAGATGGTTGGATGCCAGGAAACTGGATGCCCGGGAAAGCAATTTCAGCAATGACTAAACAGTACTCAATTCTGCGGTGTATCCTCATCTATTACAATGTTGTTTACACTTGACGGGCTGAGGGTTGGCTTCTGGAATCCTCATCTCAACCTGGAGGACAGGGCTGTCTATCCAACATTCACACACAGTCATCTTTCCCACCTGGTTCCCAGCACAGCCACACTGCCTGCTACTGCGCCTGCCCGCCTTCCCTGTGCTCAGTCACTGCTCTGCGGACCAGGTGTGTGGACACAGTTGGGTGTGGAGCCTGGGTGTGCAGACAGACAAAGTTTTATCTAGGCAAAGACTAATCAGCTGGTATAAAGAGCAATCTGTATCACCACCTTGTTGATCAACTACTTCAAGTCGCTCAGAGAGCTGGTTCCATCACCCAAACACCAAAAGCCAGCAGTAAGATCAGCAGGACTCCAAAGACGGAGGCCTTGGAGGAGCAGAGACCCGGCGCCCGCCCCGGCGTGGCAGTACTGTCACTCCTCCCTCCACCCAAGAACTGAAACGCCGGGGAGACTGAACCCGAGGCAGGAACTGCTCAGCACCCACCGCCCCCCCGAGAAACTGACTGTTTGCTCTGCTGCCAACCTGCCCATCCTTCACGGAATAGCATTCGATCCCCTCCTTCCCTCCGGAAAGATCGTCAAGGGAAACACACGTTAGAGATCCACTTATTTAAAAGGCATGACTTTCCCACAGATAACATATGGAAAACTAACTCATTAATTGGTTGGAGCAACCCTGGCTAAAGGAGCGATGTTTAGTGATGTTTTCCTGAGGCCTCATTCCTGCCTCACCCCACGTTATGCTCAGGGGGGTTTGAAGGCAGCGGGCAGTGGCGGGCACCGGCGCTGGCCACAGAGCAACACAGGCGAGCTGTCACACTTTGTTTTTCTGCTTGTTAAATCCGAATGCTCCTAATTAGTTATCCTGCCCGCTAACGCCTGGGCGGACAATGGCGTGGGGATCGGGGGTGCTGAGAGGCTGTGAATACGAGCTCCTCGGCTCCTGAGGCTGGGGGACTGCTGACTTGGCTGTGGTACTGAGGCGCCGTGTTCCTCTCGGCTGTGAATTGAAAGACGGCAGCCCCGTGTGAATAAAGGTCATCACCTGTTACTTCTCCGGTGAAAGGGCAGCTGCGCTGGGTGCCCACTTAGGCTCGGCCTTTGTCTGCTGGCTCTGAATAGCGCCCACAGACAATAACATTCTCTGAGTCTGTGTTTGCTTGGCGGGGCAGGGCCAGGCGAAATTACTTGCATAACTTCCTGGGAGAAGAATTCAGTAAAGTGTGTTTTTAACAAGTGGCCTTGAAATGCCTTCAACATGGCCTTTTGGTGATCACACTCACTAGCTAGACAACACGAGAAAATCTGCAAGCTGCGACCACCGTCTGCATGACTCCTCCGAGGCCAGTGCTGACATATGTTTAGGTCACGCAGATGACAATTCCTACGCATGGGTCCGGAAGACTAGCAGAAAAGTTCACTGAAAAGGTAGCTAGCTGTTCAGGAATGTTTAATGTTCAGCAAGTTGAACAACTCACCATTATTCTGACATATAAAAAGCAGAGACTGTCATTTGGTTTTAGAGATCAGCATTTCTAATACTGTTTTGTTTCGGGGCTAACATGAAAATGATTAGTTTGGTTTTCTGTTGGGAAGAGAGCTAGCGAGTTTAGGTTAGTGTACGTATGTGTGTGTATCCATCCATCCATCCATTCATTGGAAGTATATGCCCAGCTGCTTGAAGTAAGTGTTACTGTGTCAGCATAAAACAAACCGGCAGACCCTTGGGCCGCTGCAGAAAGGCAGTCTGCACTCGATTTCCTCCTCTCTCCCTGGCTCCTGAGAGTTATGGGTCCCCCTCTCTGGCATCATTTCCATTTCACGTCTCTTTAGTGAGTACTCCAAACTCCAGACTTTTCCATCTTTTTCATCATTAAAACTTCTCTGTTCCAGTCTCTCACCCCTCAAATATCATGCTATGTTTTCAACTGATGAATAAGACAAATGAATTGGTGCCAAAATAATTTCTTTTCTTAGGTAATATATTTCATATTAACTAGAACCTAAATTGCCTTAACCTGCAGGTAGAGTCTGGTTTGGAAATGTAGGGAAGGTGAACCATGGGCAAGTCAGTTCTTCAGACGGTCCCACAAGAGGAATGTATGTATTGGGCGGTGAGTGAGGTGGTGCAGGGAGTGGGTGGGGAGGGGCCCCCTCTACCCAGCCGCCTCACCCATGGGACCCTCCAGTATCCTTTCTCATGAATCATGGACAAACAGAATCATTTAGTGCTTAGCTTACACATGCCCCAAAGGTGAGTAACACCAGAAGAGTTCGTCATTAATATACATTTTGGGTTTTTGTCACCAGAGCGCGAGTAGCCAAAATTTAGAAGTTAAACCTGACCTTTCCTTTCAGCAGGTAGCGGGAACTTGAGAAGAAATCTCCTATCACTTACTCAGTCAGAGGAGTGACACATTAAACCAGGGGTCTGATTTGCTCCTTACGAGCAACTACACTCTCTTGAACATTAACTTACATAGGCTAATGTATTCTACTGGTAAAATGTGGAACCTTCTCAGTGTTAAAATAGCTGAGGGGACGCGGGAAGGGGATGGTTTGCCCGTGGTTCCCAGGGAAAGGGGAGAGCTATGCACGCAGAGTTAGGGCGTCTCCCTGCTGTCTCTCACAGGAGCGTCTCTTTTTATTGTATCCCCATCTTAAAGCTTTTCCATGGGTTGTGATAGTGATGGATAGACTGAAAATAACCAAACACAAATTCTATTCTGCTTCCCATTCTCAAAGTATCAAACCAGGAGAGAGTCCTTAAAAAGTAGTGCCTCCGTTTCAGAACATGCACCAACAGTGCTGGAAATATCGGGGGTGGGGGTGGGGATGACACACTGTAAAGTAATCCCCATGATGTACACTGAACCCAGTACAACATAATATTGAAAGTAAACTGTAATTGAAACATACAACTTAAAAAAAAGAAATTTTGAGATTTATAAATTTTAAAGCACCAATACGTGTCCATTGGTTCACATATGTTTAGTCATTGCCTGCCAAATCCTTTATAAGAACCACCTGTGGGTTCCAAAACACCACTGTGCAGTCTCACCTCCTGAAAGGAAGTTTCTGTTCATATGATTTTATTTTGTGTTAGATTTACAGTCAAAGGATTTAATAGGATTTTCTAGAAATTTTTACTTTGCTGATCAGAAACTCATCTGAAATTCCAAACTTAAGAATGGAGTAACTCAGGCCTCTGCCCCATCTCCTCCCTCCCGTGGCCCTGCTACCAGGCCAGGAAGGGCCTTGGCTCCTGTCTTTCATGTTACATGTTACGGCGCTGCCGCCAATTACAGTCAGGTAGTGACTTCTTGTTCAGCTGCTGCTTCCACGATGTGCTAATAAAACCCAGTGAGTAACTTAATCCCTGGGGAAATAGACCATTAGGGACTCGGTAGCAGCATAAGCTACAAATGTGGCCAGTAACTGGCACCCACTGGCCCGTAGGCAGGTGAAACCAGTTCCAGCACCACTTGAGGGAGTTCGTCTGTCCAGCAGGGTCCGTCTGTGCTGTGTATTTTCCAACACCCAAGTGTACGATCATAGGGGAGAATGCAGGCAGAGAGGCCAGGACGGTCAGATAATGAGAAGGGGGAAATGGCCTTGAATTCAAGCTGCATTAGTAGCTTGAATTCTTCAGCCAAATTGTTGAACTGAGTCTATTGGCTATAACTTTAGGGATTGTTATTTATGAAAATGAAAACAGACACACAGAGAGAGATAAGAAGATAGTAAATATTTTTGTGCCAGAGTTCTTTCAGCACCGTAATTTTTGTATTATTAGTGTTTTGCGTACTGCATTATGTTGATTGTATATACTTAAATTATAAATCCTCCTTTACAATGTTTATTAAATTCTCTTATTTTTTCTTTCTGGAGAGAAAGATGTCTATGTTTTGTGTTTTTAAACTATAAACTACTAAAAAATAATCAAATTCTTAAGAGAAATTTGGAGAAAGAAACCTGCCTTTAGGAAGGATATTTGTATTATTACTGAGATCTGTAACTCTTTAGCTACTTGCTTTAGTTTATCTTCCTCTCCCCTGCAAAATTTATAAACTGAAATGCATGTCTCTATCGCTGTTTTCTATGAGAGAAAGATCTGTGTTTAGAGAGAACTTTGTTTCAGGGGTGAGGGGAGAAATGACTGACTGTGAAAGTCCTCAGCTGACATGAAACAGGATGACAATAAGCCAGAGGCCAAACGGTACAGGACAAATGGGGCTGGTCAGCTGGGGCAGGTAAGCTGGGCCACCTGCCACCACTAATATGCTCTGTCACAAAGCAACAGTATTTTTTTCCTCTGTGTGTTCCCTTCCCTTCCCTGCTTATCTGCAAGAACAGTTCAGAGCCAGAAAATGTGGATGAGATTTACTCAGAAGCCAAGGTTAGATGAGGTGGAGGTGCCCTTCAGTATTGATAGCCTAGATGCAGACAGATCAAAAGCTAAATCCAATTTAACCCACCCCAGGCAGGAAAAGCAATTGAATTAAACCTCCTCTAAATATGATAAGTTTGGGGGTTTTAAAGCCAGGCACCAAGAGCCAGGTTGGAGTAAATGGACGCAGGGAGCGCGAGCCGCCCCGCCCCCAGGGAGTCTGATGAGCTGCTGCTTCGCCTCTATTGCTTTACTACTGAGGCTGAGAACTGATTAAGCTGCTTATGGGGTTAATGGTCTGCCCGCCAAGACTTATGTAAGCTGCTGGGCATGTATGGTTTGAGTATTACAAGGAAAAGAAAAGGAGATGGGGGAGGCAGCAGGGTACAGGGAAGCTTTAGAAAGCAGGCTTTATTATGTCACATAGATGTACTACTTTTGACGCTCCAAAAGGAACATGGAATTACTCTGATTCTTTCTCTTCATCTGGTATCAAAACTCATTTATGAAAGGCTTCCTCAAAGAGGACTCACTTTGGAGCCCACCCGTTTTATTTTCAGCCACCTCTACAAGACCAGGTTGGTGCCTTTAAACACTTCTCAAGTGATAGTTTGGTTCTCAGATACTATGATCAGGTAAAGTCCTAGAAAATAGATAAATGCATAATGGGTATTTTCATCATGCTTCTCCTTGAACACGACTGGGCAGTCATAACTAAAAATATATCGCTGCCCTGGCCAGGTGGCTCAGTTGGCTGGAGCATCATCCCGTACAGGGTTGATCCCCAGTGGGGATGTGTTCAGGAGGCAACAGATCGATGTTTCTCACATCAATGTTTCTCTCTCTCCCATCTTCTCTCTCTAAAATCAATAAAAACATATTGGGTGAGGATTAAAAATAATAACAATAAATAAAAATCTATCCCTTTCCACCCCAGCCAGCAGACTGCTCGCTGCAGCTTGATCATGCAGCGATGGACAGGCAGATGTGAAGGAGTGGAGGGAGCTGATAGGTGCAAATAGGCTTAAACTCAATACCCAAATGAAATTAAAACTCTAATGTTCTCTCAGACCTCTCCCACTAAATGCTCTAAAAGTATTTCTTTCATTTAAAACAAATTTCCTACCTTTAAGGGACAAAGAGAACACGAAAGTCTTAAGTTTAAACTACAATTAAGATTTTTTTGCCTTGAAAAATGACTTAAGGATCTGTAGTTTTCCAGTTGACCTCATTTCTTCTGGACGAAACCACCAGAGAGGAAAACAACCAACAAAAGAGCAAAATCACAGCAGTTGGAGATGTTCTGGAAGTTGTCGTAATAACTTTTTAAAATTAACTCTTGAAAGAATTAATCGATATGCCTTCATTTAGTGTCTTCTTAGGGAGGGAGCTGCTGATTTAAAGGATTAAAACTATGCTTAACATATTCGGAACTTTGGGTTGGACAAATGATATTTTTCTTCCTGGTTGCTCACCTGTCAATCATTAAAAGAACATACACTAACAAAAGTATAAAAAGATTATTTTGGCTCCTATATGCTTTATGTTTTATTAAAATTATAGTCAACCAACTGTGTGGCTTGAGCACAAAGAGTTTAATAGTCACTGCTTTTACATCTTTTCTCCTCGTACAATTTTTTTACTGAGATATAATTCACATACCATAAGACTTACTCTTTTAAAGTATTCAGTTCACTGGTCTCTAGCATATTCACAAAGTTGTGCAACCAACCACCACTATGTAATTCCAGAATATTTTCAACATTCCCAAAGGAAATCCCAGATATTAGCAGTCCCCCTCATTCTCTTTTCTCCCAGGCCCTGGCAACCACTCATCTACTTTCCATCTCCAGGGATTTGCCTGTTTGGGGCATTTCATTTAAATAGATCATAAAATATGTATTCTCTTCTGTTTGGCTTCTTTCAGCACGATGTTTTCAGGTGCATTCACATTGTAGCATGTATCAGTACTGTGCTCCTTTTTATGGCCAAATAATATTCCATTGTATGGATATAAAAATTGTGTTTATTCATCAGTTGATGAATGTTTGGGTTGTTTCCACTCTTTGGTTATTATGACTATGCATGTACAAGTAAGTGTTAAAGTGAACATATGTTTTCAATTCTATTGGTACATATCTAGGAATGGAACTGCTGGGTCATATGGTAGCTGTTTAATTCTTTGAGGGCTTCCAGACTGTTTTCCACAGTGGCTGCACCACTTTGCATTCCCACCAGCAGTGTATGAGAGCTCCAATTTCTCTACGCCTTTGCCAACATTTGTTACTGTCCTGGAATATCTTTTTATACTAAGTTTATTTTTTCCATTATGAATAGAAATTAATTGATTATCAGAGCTTACAAAGAGAACTACCCCAAAGATGGCAGATTTCAGTGCCAAGACCACAATAAATAAAGGCACTCTCCCAGGGAGAAAAGAGAAATGAAATGGCCCCTCTGAGTACCTACCTGCTGCAGATCGGCGAGGGAATACAGGTGGATCTGTTGAAGGAGGTATTCTCTGGGGAAAATTCTGAAAATAAGGACAGAAACACACATGACCTGTGGTGCTGCCACAAAACACCCTTGTTCTGATAAGTTTTAAAGTCTCATTCAAGATCCCTTTCGTCTGCTTGCTCCCCTGTCCACCTGTACTCCTCCTCACACCCTCCAAGAAGTTGGTAATAATCCCATTTTTCAGATCTTTTTCTTCCTAACACGAGAGCAAGATGGAAGTAAACGTTTGATCTTGGATTTCTTCTGTAACCCAAGGTGCTCGCAGTACCATGTAATGGTCCAGGCCTGAGGGCCGCAGCACCAGGTTCTTGTACCAGCCAGGTCCCTGACAAGCTGTGTCATCTCAGGCAAGTCGCAAAACCTTCTTCAGCTTCTTCACTGTGGAATGAAGTAGACTGAACTCCATTCTCTAGGTATCTTTGCAGCTCCATTATTCTATGTCTAAATTAATAGAGTTGAGTTGAGGAAATCAGTGGAGTGGTAACTTGTGTGTCTTTTGTCTACAGACTCCTATGGGTTTCATCAGTAGGGATAGTACTGCTCAATATCACATCAATGAACTATCCTCTTATGTGTATAGTAATAGTATTAAAACATAGGCACAAATGGGAACAATGGAACAAAACCGTTCAAACTGGGACTCCCTAACAACGTCCAATATCTTTGGCTGCTGTCGGTTCATAGCATCTGGATAAATGACAGTGAGTGAACTTCAAAAACACACAAACATCCCAGGAGAATATGGATAAGGATACAGGTACCAAGGTATAGGTGATTAGAAACCACCACCACCACCACCACCACCACCACACACACACAAATAAAACTCATGGTTCTCACATTTTCTCTCTCTTTTAATGGTACTCTGCAATTTTTTTTGTGTCCTCAATGAAAGAAACCACCAATTTATTTAATCTTTATAACTGTCCACTATGTGCCAAGCACTGTGCCAGGCACTAGGAAGATAATTCTAAATAAGACAGTCATAGTATTTGAGTTCAAGAAGCATAAAGTCAAGTGAGGAAGAGGTACGTACACTGGTAATTACAATATGTGTGGTTACTGAAAAGAGTTATGCGTTGGGTATTTCTTTCTGGAATGGTCTAATGTGGTGGGTCCCAAATCTGGCCATCTCTTAGAATCACTTGGGGAGTCTTTAGGAAACCATAGGGCATAAGCCTGGGTAGAACTCAGAAATCGGTGTTAAACAAAACAAAATATCCCCTGATAATTAGGGCAGCCAAAGTTTACAACCACTGCCCTAATAATCACCCAGCTCACTGGGAAATTCATGATTCAATCTTTCTATTAAGTATGCATTACTTGACAAATCCTAGAGATTAAATCATTTATCCCTTTACCCAGCTTCCCCTAATATTAACATTTTACTCAACCAAGTACATTGATCAAAACTAAAAAATAAACTATTATGTAAAGTATACTTTATTCAGATTTCACCAATGTCCTTTTTCTGTTCAAAGATACAAACCAGAATACAGCATTGCATTTATAGATTTTAAAAACACAGTAGCCCCCCACGCCCCATCCATGGTTTCACTTCCTATGGTTTGGTACCCCAAGTCCAAAAATATTAAATAGAACATTCCAGAAATAATTCATAAGTTTTAAATTAGGCACCATTCTAAGTAGTGTGGTGAAATCTCACACTGTCTTGCTCTGTCCTGCCTGGGATGTGAATCGTCCCTCTGTCCAGTGTGTCCATGCTGTATGTACTGACCATCCTTTAGCCATTTAGTAACTGTCTCAGTTGTCAGATTGACTGTGGCGGTGTCGCAGTGCTTGTGTTCAAGTCACCTTATTTTGTTATTATAATTGTTCGATTTTATTACTGGCCATTGTTGTCGATCTCTTACTATGCCCAATTTGTAAATTAGATGATCGTAGGTATGTATGTATAGGGAAAAACATAATATGTAGGATTCTGTACACTTTGTGATTTCAATTTCAGGCATCCACTTGGGGGTCTTGGAAGGTATCCCCATGAATGGATAAGAGGGGGGACTACTGTGTGTGTGTTTACTCATTTGTAAGGAGACTGGAGACCCAAACATATGTGCAAAAAGGAAACACAGGACAGTCTTCCAGTGGGACTACGAGGAAATCAGTGTGCCAAAATCTAATTCAGGGATGGAGGGTGTTTGAGCACAGCTGAATGGAAGGCATAATCTTTGTCAAAGGCGACTGCTTATTAACAAAATCCCTTTAATAAGGTAAAATGAAAACAATGTGGCAGCAGGGCTGATAAATGGAGACAGAGTGAACCAAGTGGGTAGGCTGGAAAAATCATTTCAAAATTAGCTTCTGCTGCTTCCCTTGGTGTGTACAAACCTGGGTCAGCTACAGGAAGAGTTAGAAGAAGGAAGGCAACTGAAATGAACTGCAGCAGGGACAAGGGCAGGGTAGCACATCTATAATGTTTTGCTACTTAAAGTTTCTTCTGCTCCAAAACCAAAACATTCTATAACTGAGAACACAGGATATAAGAATTATTTATACGTTTACAAACCAAATCATACTTATTCCCTTAAGGTACTATAGCCAGTCAATTATCTAGTCAACGAACACTTAGTGAGGGCCAAAAATAAGCCAGGTGTTGTGCTAACAACTGCTGATATGTCAGTGACCACAGTTGATGAGCAATAAAGACAATGTCCAGTTTTAAAAAAAATTTTATTAAGGTACTAGAGGCCCGGTGCACGACATTTGTGCAAGGGGCTCGGCCCTTGCAGCCCCAGCTTTGTCCAGGTCGTCCAGAAGGACGTCCAGAAGGTTGTTTGGCTGTTGGTCTAATTAGCATATTATGATTTTATTATTATAGAAGATAATTGACATATACCATTACATTATACAGGGTGGGGCAAAAGTAGGTTTATAGTTGTTCACATGGAAAATAATACAATAATTAATAAATAATAAAAGAATGAACTCTGTTTCACATATTCACAACTGTAACCCTACCTTTGCCCACCCTGTATTAGTTTTAGGTGTATAATAATGATTTTATATTTATACACATTGTGAAATAATCACCACCAGAAGTCTATTCAACATCTGTCACATATGCAACACAGCATTATTAATGAGCGTTTCATGCTGTACATTACATCCCTATGACTTACTAATTTTATAACTGGAAGTTTCTACCTTTTGACCCCTTCACCCATCCTGCCCCCCGCCCACATTTGGCAACCCCCAATCTGATCTCTGTATCTATGAGTTTGGTTTCTTTGGTTTTTGTTTTTCGTTTTGTTTTTAGATTCCACATATAAATAGGATTATATGGTATCTGTCTTTCTCAGCCTGACTTATTTCATTTAGCATAAACCCCTCAAGGTCCATCCATGTTGTTGCAAATGGCAATTTTTTATTCTTTTTATGGCTGAATAATATTCCAAGTATATATACACCACATTTTCTAGTTGTTTCCATAAGTGGCTATTGTAAATAATGCTGCAATGAACATGGGGTGCATATATCTTTTAGTTTTCTTCAGATAAATACCCAGAAGTTAAATTGTTGGATTGTATGGTAGTTTTATTTTTAGTTTTTTAAGGAACCTCCAAACTGTTTTCCCTAGTGGCTGCACCAATTTACATTCCCACCAACAGTACACAAGGGTTCCCTTTTTAGCACATCCTCACCAATACTTATTTTTTTTCCTTTTTTCTTCTTTTTATTGTATTTGTATGAGAAGATGTATGTTAGCTGAACCTATTGTGGTACTAATACATGTAAATCAAACCATCAAGCTGTATATCTTAAACTTACAGTGATGTATGTCAATTACTTTTCTTTTTAAAAAATTGTTGACAGTATTACAGATGACTCCCATCCTTCCCCCCTTTACCCACCTCCGCCCAGACCCTAACCACACCCCTCCCCCTCAGGTATTTTTTTTATTTTTAACAATGGCCATTCTGACAGGTGTGAGACAATATCTTACTGTGGTTTTGACTAAATTTCCCTGATGACTAGTGATCTTGAGCATCTTTTCATGTAACTGTTGGCCACGTGGATGCCTTCTTTGGAAAATGCCTATTTAGGTCTTTGCCCGTTTTTTTTTAAATAAGATTGTTTGTTGTTGTTGTTTGCTATAGGGTTGTATGAGTTCTTTATGTACTTTGGATATTAACCCCTTATCAGCTATATGATTTGCAGTCATTTTCTCCTATTCAGTAAGTTGCCTTTCGTTGTGTTGACGGTTTGCTGTGCAGAAGCTTTTTAGTTTGATGTGGTGCCACTTATTTATTTTGGCTTTTGCTTTTGGTGTCAGATTCAAAAAAATCATTGCCAAGAGCTATGTCAAGAAGCTTATCACCTAGGTTATCTTCTAGGAGTTTTATGGTTTCACATCTTATGTTCAGGTGTTTGATCCCTTTGAGCTAACTTAGTGTATGATGTAAGATACTGGTCCAGTTTCGTCTTTTGCATGTGGCTGTCCAGTTTTCCCAACACCATTTATTCCAGAGACTGTCCTTTCCCCATTGTTTTTTCTTGGTTCTATGGTCATAATTTAATTTACCATATGTGCATGGGTTTATTTCTGAGCTTTTCCTGACTAACCTAGGTCCTTCTTGCTTCCAAACAGTTCATGCTGCTGCTTCTCACAATAGTTAACCAACTTTGGGCACAGTCATCCCTAGCATTCCTCCTAATACTTCCTTTATACAGCTCAAGGGAGCTGTGCATCTGTTTGGTGGTTCTATGAATGTAAATGTGTTTCACAAGTGTTTAGTTTCTCTCTCCCTTTAGAGAGACGCGGACCCCCTCCAGCAACACCTTATCTGCTGCGTCCTCTATCACCCTGCGGTGTCTAAGACTCCAGAGGTCATCACAGATGTAAAGAATTGGGAAATGCAACATATGCAGACAAGATAAAGAGCCTGAGCTTATTGTGTCTGGAAAAGATGTTGTGTCCACATTTAGTGGTGGCCATAAAAAATACAGACTTTTAGTACAGATCATGCCCATCAGCTCTTTTTCTCCCTGGAGGATGGATATTGTAGCATGAAAGCACCCAAGTCAAATGTGAGAATCAATTTCCTGAGAGGGGAGATGGAGAGATATCACAGTGATGCCTTTTCCTGTAAGTAAAATGAGGAAGAGATTTTGCAGCTATTTAGAGGGAGGCACACACTCTTCTGCTTAGAGGAGGGTAGGGGCTCGAAGGCAGGGTCAGGTAACTTAAGGCTCACGCCTGCTTCAGCCTCCTCCTCTTTCCCATGCCTTGTCTTCAAGGTAGACTGATTTCTCCAGATACTCTCTGAATATCTCCCTCCCGCAGACACCCACAGGGATGCGCAGGGTAAATAATGCCATGGGCCAAGCCCAGAGAAGCCTCACCACGTCCCATCTGGGGGGCACCCGGGATTTTCCCTGCTGTGGCTTAGAGGCACAAGCCGGCCCTTCTCCGGGGACTCCCAGGGGCCAGTCCCCTTAAACTCGTGCGGTGGCAGGGGTGGTGGAAAACCCTCAGGCCCAGGCATGCTCAGGTACACGAAGCTGCCTGGGGCGGATCTGACCAGGAGAGGAGGAGGCTCCGCAGGAGATGCAGAGATAAACTTGCAGGCACTTCAGGGACTGCCTAGGGAGCCATTCATGTCTAGGAGGCAACACTCCCGTCCCCTTAAGAAAGTCAGCTGGGCATTGATTTTTTTTTAAAGGAAACATTTATTTTTTTTATTTTGATTTTTATTATTAATGCAGTCAAGGAAGAATGGATGATGATTTACATTGTTTGTCAGAAAACAAAACATGTGGTCAGATCTCTCATGAATTTAATGCAAACCAAGTCCAGCCTTATGACCTCTGTGTCGTCACTATGGTGAAAACCTAAACCCGTACATACGTGTTTCATCGCAGTAAGAAGATGCTGAGTACGTGACATGCGACAAGCATCATGCTAGGCCCTGGCGACGTGGAGTCCAGGTGGAGCTTTTCTACTCTCCGGGAATATGCTGACCGGTGGGGCCAGCAGACGGAAGCCACCAGCTCCAGGCCACACCAGGGAGGGCTGCGCTCTGAGTCACGCCTGCAGGGGTAGGGGCAGACGCCTGCAGATACCTGGTCAGAAAGGGCTCCAGACCACCGACCAGTCTCCACTTGTTCAGAGGAACACAGAGGACAGTTCGTCTAACAAGTGGAGGGACAGGCATTCCAGGTAAAGGTGGGGAAGAGCAGAGAGGCCGCGGGAGCACACTGCTCCCAGGGAACTGCTGTCTGAGATGGAGCTGTACCTGGGTGCATTTCTGGGGGTGGGGGGGTGGGAGGGGTAGGGTATGAGTTTAGACAGACAGGAGGGATCCAGACACAAGACACCGTGAATGCCCTAAAATAGGGTGCCGGAGAAGTGCCTCAAGCAGGAGAAAGACATGGTTAGATTTGTGCCTCTAGAAGATCACCTACGGCCCTGGCCGGTGCTCAGTGGTTAGAGAGTCAGCCTGCGGACCAAAGGATCCCGGGTTCGAGTCCCAGTCGTACCTCGGTTGCAAGTTCCACAGCCCCCGTGGGGTCAAGTGTGGGAGTCAACTAATCGATGTATCTCTCTCACGCCGATATTTCCCTCTCTTTCCCCCCTACTCCTCCCTCCCACTCTCTCTAGAAATCAATGGAAAAAATATCCTTGGGTGAGAATTAAAAAAACAAATCACCAACAGCAGAACGGGATGCAGGAGGAGTGAAGGGATGGATAATTTTTCTGGTAACCTAGGTGAGAAATGATGGAGGCCTGCAAAGAATTTAAATGGCTTCCAGGGGGCTGAGAGAAACCTCCAGAAAGATAGGTTTCTGTAGCAACATCCACAGGTCATGATGACTGACAGGAAGCGAAGGCCAGGAAGGCGTGTGGGATTAATCACGGGTTTCCAGCGAGGTCCCCCAGGTAAACGGCAGCTCCATTTACTGGGAACAAGGAAGAGCAGTCGTGTTTGGGGAGACAGGGAAGCTCATTTCGGGGCAGGGGACTGGACCTGGCTGTGCAGTGGTGGGAGGTATGAGGTGAAGCCCGGAGAATGAATGGCAGGCCCGGGCAGCACACATCAGGGCAACAGAAACGCGGGGGCCTGGCAAAGCAGGACTATTTGAGGAGCGGCCACAGGAAGAAGCCCAGGAATTAGCTCCTGACAAGAGGAGAAAGAGCAGAGGAGCCAAGGAAGGGGAGGACTTCAGGAAGAAGAGGGTCAGGGGCAGCAAAGGCCACGGAGAGGCCACATAATGGGAGGAAGACCCTCAGGAGGCCCGAGAGAGCTGGACTTGGCAAACGGGATTCATGCGTGACCTCAGACAGAACGGT
>NW_006287548.1:3951516-3953671 GCF_000327345.1 Myotis davidii
GGGAGGAGGGGAAAGGGGGTCTTGGTAAATCAGGTGACACTTATGGGGACTCCTCTAAGAACTTAGCAAGCTGCTAAATTTTGCTTGAAGGACGCACTGAGATTCTGACAACCCCCCGTGCACACTCCTTTTTTTTCTGGTACTCACCAGGATACGTAATGTTAATAACAATGGCAATCTTTATGATATTTCTCATCATTCAGTAAAGCTGATATGTCACTGAGAACTAATGCTGGATATAAGTATAACTTCAAACAAAATGTGAAATCAAAAACAGAAGAGGTGGTTTAGGCGGTAGAAAAATCACTTTTCATACTCTCTTGAGACTCCCAATTAAGCTGTTAAATTGTTTCCGAATGGTCTAGGGCAGCCGTGGGCAAACTACGGCCCGCGGGCCCGATCCGGCCAGTTTGAAATGAATGAAACTAAAAAAAAAAAAAGACCGTACCCTTTTATGTAATGATGTTTACTTTGAATTTATATTAGTTCACACAAACACTCGGTCCATGCTTTTGTTCCGGCCCTCCGGTCCAGTTTAAGAACCCATTGTGGCCCTCGAGTCAAAAAGTTTGCCCACCCTGGTCTAGGGACTAAACTTGACAAACAAGTAGGACTAATGTACTAGTATTCCCCAAACTGACCGGATTCTGCTCTAAGCAACTGAGAGAATAGGCTTAATATTGACTATTGGCCTCAACAAGTGTCGGAGAGGAACCAGTTTTAAATTATATGATAATATAATTTTGACTTTGGAGTCAGCGGGCTCCCCAGGTCCCCAAATCATGTTTTGATAGAGACTGGGAAACACACAGCATCCACATTCATTTCTAGGATGTCTTTCCCTGGACTGAATGATTTCACTTCACTCAGAAGAGAAAATATGACTTAAATCAGGATTCCTGAAAAGCTGGTCCAAACAGCTGGTATCGGTCTGGTGATGTTTTTAGTAGTCCAAGATAAGATGAGAAGAAGAAAAAAGAAAAGTAGAATTAAGTTAAATCTATTTGATTTATAAAGCTGTATTTTTTTTAGTGTTACTATGTTCTTTTATGAAATGATAGTAAGAAACGGGTGACAATGTTTGTTTTGGCTACAGATGTTTATATACGACAACCCTATAGATATCTCCACGTTTTTGTTTTAAATGTACAGGTCTGTGAAACGCAAACGTCTGGTCAACACCGACTAGAGAGACCATGATAAGCCATGGTCATGCCGACCCTGCAGGACTGGCTGAGCTTGGCAGTGAGCGCAGGGGTGCCATCAGCCAGCCCACCTCTCCACTCACGGGACAGTACTCCCTGCCCCTCTCCGCCTCCCTCGCACTCTCCCAGTGGACCTCAATCGAGGCTTCAGGAGAATTAAAAGCAGTTCCTCTTCAGAGTCTGGAGACCTCTGGACATCACCCTTACCAATGGCAAGTCCGCCAGGGGAAGGAAGTAGCAGCGACGTGAGCCTCAGAAAACCTGGTTCTGAGCGTGGACCCTCCTGCTCACCAGCCCCATCACCTCAGGCAAGTCATGTAGCATCTCCGAGTCACAGTCCTTTCTCTTCTGTCTAAATACCACCTGTCCTACCCATTCAAGGGGGTTATTGTAAAGAACAAGTAACATACTTATGGGGAAGTTCTTCTTAATTGGTGAAATCATGATTACGTACGGGCCCAGGTACTAACAGCAATAATTGAAGTGGGCTGGGACAGGAAAGCCAGGGCAGCCATTATCTCACAGCACACGGCACTGAGTCTGGGGAGACAGCGGGGGCACAGAGACCACAGCAGAGTGGAGGGGCCAGGACCTCAAGCTGAGGGCAGCTCTCCAGACACGAGGGAGGCCTTGCAATCAGAGCTTCCGATTTCCTCAGAGAAACCAGATGGCCAGCTTCCCTCTGTGTGTTTGTGAAAACTCCTGATTACTGAAATGTTAGCAACTGTTTTAACAACTTTTCTAAAAGATATGGTTATTGGTTTCAGAGAGGAAGGGAGAGAGAGAGAGATCGGAACATCAATGATGAGAGAGAATCACTGATTGCCTGCCTCCTGCACGCTCCACACTGGGATCGAGCCCGCAACCCAGGCATGTGCCCTGACCAGGGATCAAACCATGACCTCCTGGTTCATAGGTCGACACTCAACCACTGAGCCACGCCGGCTGAG
>NW_006287548.1:3953713-3986936 GCF_000327345.1 Myotis davidii
GTTGGTCCCATCATTTGGTCATAATGGTCGCTTAAGCTTTTATGACTTAAAAATATTTTTTTTAATTGATTTCAGAGAGGAAGAGATCGGAACATCAATGATGAGAGAGAATCACTGATTGCCTGCCTCCTGCACGCTCCACACTGGGATCGAGCCCGCAACCCAGGCATGTGCCCTGACCAGGGATCAAACCATGACCTCCTGGTTCATAGGTCGACACTCAACCACTGAGCCACGCCGGCTGAGCTATTTCAACAATAGAGGGCATCCCTGAAAGGCCATGTCTGAGGGCCAAACTTGGCCCTGAGGTGCCCTGTGTGACTTGATGTGCACATTTATCCCACTGCTCCTGTGTTCAGTGGGACACTCAGGGCTGGGCCTTCCCAAAGACTCCCCCCATGGCTGCTGCTCCAAATGTTCCCTGAGAGTGCTTCCACTTTCCACAGTTCTTCATGCACCTTCACGTGTGGACACTGTAAATAACTCTTCTCATGAAAAGTGAACTAGGCCTTGAACCAGTCCAGCAGGGTCGCCATCTGGGTGTCCTCAGAAACGGAACTGTCAGCACTGTAAACATTCTAGACTTCATGGAAGACACTGACTTTTTCTAACTAATTACCTCTGCCAGTCAAGATTTGCAGTACGAGTTCAAGAACAAGGCATTCATTTAACAACAATAACAAAAACAGTGAGGATGAAAACTGGCCGGCCATCGTAATGAAAGGCCTGAAAGCAAACTGTGACTTCCCTAATAAGGCGACGACCAAAGTTGGCTCCCTGGCGGGCGAGCACCAATACAATTAATCAGTCTGTTTTCAGTTTTCTCACGACAGCAATATTAACAGTTTGCTTTATTCTGTTTATATGGTGCTGACAAGTCTTCAGCATGTTGGGCCTACTTGCTGGAGATTAATGGCTACTCCTCTACCGAGGTAAAAACCAGGCAAGGAGAGAATGCCTTTTACGACCAGATAAGAGCTGGATTTTTCTTTGCTCTTTTAATTTCTATCAAGGATGTGTAAAATCAGTAGGGCCCAGAGGTTCTCCTCACTGTTTAAACTCTCCCACTCTTGTATCCCCAGGGGACACAAAAGGAACCTTGGATATTGCTTTCCGGGAAGCTTCTCATCTCTAAAGGAACTGCCAGCTAATTATTCGAAAAAGTCAGATTCCATAGAAAAGTGAACGATAGGTAAGAGATGACCTCTGGCAACAGGATATTAGCATATTAGGTGGGCAATGGTTCTCCTTTGTATCTGTGGCTATTTTTGTAGACACTGAAGTAGGCAGAATTGATATTAAGTATGGCCCAGCCCAGAAAATCTTAGACATCTTTCACCAAATAGTCATATTTCAAAATTAGTAAACATGATTTGAAGTCATTCAAGAAGACAAATCCCCATACTTCTCCCCCCGCCAAAGGCTGTAAAAGAATGCTTGTTACTGGTATATGTTTTACTCTGTGCCAGGTTCAAAAGACATGGTAACCTCAAGCCTATAAGTACAGAGAAACTACAATAACAAAATTAATTATTTGTGTGTGAAGTGCAAGATATTAGAGAGTATCTTAGAGCAATATAATGAACCAGATTTGGGCAGATCCTGAATTCCATACTTGTTGTTTAATAATTTGTCTTGTGCGAAGGTTCGACTGGGAAGAAACTGATAGATTAGACAGAAGGATACTGCAGTATCCTGAGACTAAAGCAGGTGCTGTACTGGAAGTGAGTTGGAGAGGACAGATTTGAGACTTATCCCAGAAACAGAACCAACTAAATACATCTTTTTGACTGATTAGATATGTTATTCAACAACTATTTTTAAGGGGTCTGGATGGGTAGGCGCTGTGCTAAGTAACATACAGGGGAGTAAGTAAGAGAAGAATCTGAAGAGGACTCCTTCCTCAAAATCGGGCTACTGGCCGCTGTTCAGTGGTCCTAAGTGGCACCATAATACCCATTCATTCTCCCTCTTTCCTTCCACCTATCCATCCTTAGTAAGCACCTATCTTGTGCCAGGCATGCACTACATAATGGTCATGAACGAGTCCAGAAAAGAAAAATCAAGGGAAAGAAAAAAGTTACTGTATTCATTCTCACAGGCTTGGTTGGGAATGCCTTCCCTCTAGAACCTCCATTCCTTTCCTGGTGGCCTGGCATGGGTGCAGTACAGGGTGGTAAACCACCAGACAGTGGGAACAGCATAGGTATTCTTAGTCATCCATATGGAGGGAGGATCTCCTATTTAATTTCTAAATGTGTGCCCTGATTTGGCATATTTAACCAAAGTAAAACTATATCAGAAAGGTATCTAACATAATTCCCATGTACAGATTTTAATATTACCTAAATATATAGGCTCAAGAAAAATAAGCTTTGAGGAAAGCCAAAAGGTACTGAAAATACTTTGAATGTTAAAATTCTTGTATACAGTTTAGTTGGTAAATTGGTTGGAGACATATAATTCTACTGCCTTTCAGGAAAGGCCCTGATGTTTTAGAATTAAGATGTGCCTGGACTTTATAAGAACAAATCCTGACCATTTTCTAGTGCTTTCTAAAAAACTAGGTTGTAGAATGACTACCACTGAGAGGTATTTTGCTTTATGGCAGCTGCCTTTTCATTATTATTTTATGAGAGCTTGTCTACATATTATGTATTCTTCACTATCTACATTTAGTTCTTTTAAAAATGTCTTCTTCAGATGCCTGGGGTTATGTCAGTGTCTTTGGATACTAATTGGATCTCAAATAGCAAACTATATCACTTTTAATACTTTCCAAAGGTACTTATGCACATAGGCGTACCTCCAAAACCCATGACTAATATATGCTTTGGTCATTTCTATTAAAACAAAAAAATTAAAAGGTATATTTAGGGACTTATGAACACCATCAACAATTATGTCAAGTATAAGCTAGTCTGTATAAGCCAAGAGTGAAAATTTAAATGCCAATAAAATCTAACTGTAAAAGAAGGAATTTGATGAGAGCAAGCACATTTTCACTCCGATTTGATTTAGAGATCTGAGCCTGGTATGGACTTGTGAGTTCTCTGAACTCGGAGACAACAAGCTGTAGGAAGCCTGCACCAACGGGAGCATGAAAAGGCCGAATCTGGGCCTGTGCATTTCCATCCTGGCCCTGCCGCCTGCATCACTGAGCAAGTTTCTCTCTCTGTGGAAAATAAGATTTGCATAACCACCTACTTATTTCCCACTGAAAATTGTGTTTAAGTTATGAAATATTTCAAACAAGCTTATTTTTACTGATGACAAATAGGAACTGAAAGTGGGAAAAGTGGGAAACACCACAGAAGGGATCCATGGAGAGACACTGCCACCATCATTCTCTCAAGTTAACCTACAGGTAAGAGAAGGCTTCACCGTCTTGGGAACTCGGGCCTTGGGTTCAACGCCTGCAGTTATGCTGAGGTATTATTTCCATTTTGCTTGGCTCAGGCGGATAGAGGACCTCAGAGGAAAATGTCCAAGATGAGCCCAGAGGCAGAACCACAGGATTGCAGCCAGTCTGGGCTGGAAAGGCCCTTAGAGATCATGTCACCACCCTCCCAGGGCGGGAAAGAAAAACAAACTGGAGCCATCTGACATTTATGACTCTTACCTGCGGCGCAGATCCTCGGCCACGGCTGCCCGGCAGCTGAACAAATAGGCTCGCAGCGACTTGAGCCGTTGCCGCAGCCGCACCACGGCGGCCAGCGGCTCGGCGTGCAGGTACAGCATGGGGTTCTCCTGCTGGATGTCGATCAGGGGCTCTTCGTACACGTACTCCAGAAACTCCTTGGCCTGCTTCGACACCTACAAAATCAACGTCCCCCATCAGTTCTGCTGACTCGTCCGGCTTTCCACGCCGCCTCAAACTACGAACCACAGCTTAAATATCCCAGCCAAGTGAAAAGCCCAAACTAAATATGAAGTTTGTCTTCCTTCTCTCTTCCAGAAACTCAACTGGTAAAAGTATCCTTGGCATTGAAAGGAATGCATTAATTCTGTATCCTGATTACCTGGATCTACACACGTGATATAATGACACAGAACTACACAGACCCAGTATACACCAAGGTCAGCTTTCTGGGTGTTTTTTTTAATATACTTTAATTATTTAAGATGTAACCAATGGGGAAAACTAGGTGAAAGGGATACAGGACCACTGTGTACTATCTATGCACTAACTATCTGTGACTCTATAATTATTTCCAGAAAAAGGTAAAAAAAAGGGGGGGGAGGGGAGATTAAGACTCCCTGATTTTAAAAATACATATATGTATATGCGTATGTATGTAGGTGTATCCTATACCACTTTTTTTTCCCGCACCCCCGACACCTCTTCCCCCGCTCCCCCCAGAATAGTCAGTCCACTTCTATACCACTTTTTAAAAAAAGAGGTAAATTATGCACATATTACAAAAGTCAAAGAAATAATGTTTTGAAAAACAAATATGTGCAGAATAATTTCAATGCATAGAAAACAGACTCAAACACACACTTTATCTGTGTGTATGTGTGTGTGTGTTTGTGTGTGTATTACAGAGAGGAAGGACAGAGAGTTAGAAACGAGAAACATTGATCAGCTGCCTCCTGCACGCCCCCTACTGGGGATTGAGCCCACAACCAAGGTACAAGCCCTTGACCGGAATCGAACCTGGGACCCTTTAGTCTGTGGGCCAAAGCTCTATCCACTGGGCCAAACCAGTTAGGGCTCAAATACACACTTTAGTGAACAGAAAGGAGTTTTTCTTATTAGAACAACTTTGAACTTGGGCTGCCTCTAGCATATTCATCCAACTCTGTATCTACCTCTGGTAGTAAACAACGAAAGTTGACTATAAAATATCACTGTCATCAGTAGAAATAAGTAGTAGAAACATAATGCATCCAAGAGAGAGAGGGAGTTATTTAAATAATGCATGACACGTGGGAAATCTGGGGGGCCTGTACATTTTAATTCACAGAGACATGGACTCACTACTGATACACAGAATTGGCTTAGTTCTATTTATGAAAGGTAAAACCTCTTCACCAAGTTTCCTCCAGAACCTCTCTAGTACTGGGAGTAAGGCAGGAATTCACCATAAAAACAAAACCAACAACTTTGCTTATGAAAAAGAAAATGGAAACCCACTATATTTCACACTCCAGGTTAGAAGCTTAATAATGAAGTTAAATAGGGCACAGTCCCTACCTTCAAGGGACTCACTGTTTAGTACAATAGACAAATATTTAAAACAAAATATACATGTAGCACATAGCCTGTCATCTACCACAAAAGCACTATGGGTGAGATCCACAGGTAACTGAAAGGAGGGATAAATCAACTGTGCTATGGGGGAAGGGGGAGAGGAGGGGAGGTTAGGAGCCAGGCAGGCCTGGCGAAACAGGTGACATTGGCTCAAGGTCTAGAAACAGAAATTCAGTTGGTGGGCAAGGATGGGGCAGAGGGGAGTACAACAAGCAGACACAGCCATGAAAAGCCATCAATATGCACATGTGATAACTGAATGTGTGGCTACTGCATGTTGATTAAAAACAGATGTTTATGAAATTCAATATTATCATTTTCTTTTAGTGTAAAGCTCATATAAAAGTTCATGCTCCTTACAGAGATGCAAAATATGAGTCAATTTTTTTCCTATTAAAAGTATCATTTTTTCCCTTAAAAGCAATTATTTTGGAGGTACCTGCTGTGCTGTGTAATCCTCTGGGGTCCTGCAGAGTTAAAATTAATGAAGTTTACAGTCTCTGTAACTCCAGCTCCAAAGACGCACCTAGCATCTGCCAAAACCTGTGACTGTTTTACCAGACTGGAAAGAACAGTTGGCAGGACTAAACAATGCCTCGCTCTGAGGCAGAGTCGCAGGGAGATGCCAGACACCGTGGTGAGCACGAGGCACGTGGTGGAGAATGAGCCAGGTGGGGCCCTTCCTCCTGTAGCTCACAGCTCAGCGGGGAAAGACAGAATTGGGTTCAAACAGATTTTATTGATCATAGTTCAATATTTGCGATATTTAAATATCTTAAACGAGGGAAAAACGAATGGTGTCCTGGAAAATGAAGTACAACCCACTTGAAACTGTTGCTGAAAAATGATGTATTGTACAATTCAATTAGTCTTTCTGGCCCTATTGAGCAGTGTTTATACTGAGCCAGGGCCCTGCTGAATTAGGTTAACAATGCTACCTTTTAGTAGGTGAACAGAAGGACAAAGGGCACTGGCCAGTCTCCCAGGCCTTAAAAGGCTTCTCTCTTCAGGTGGCACTTAAGCCCGAAAGGGGGGAAAAAAAAAGTCTTTTACAGAGACAGTAAAAGCAGGAAGACAAATGGGACAGCAGCTACTGACGTCAGCATTCATAAACTGAAATTACTAAAAACAAAAACAGAGCTAGTTTCAATCACGTCTGAGGCGCTGCTTCACGGGTTATTAACGAGTGTTAGGAATACAGAGCGTGTTGCGACCGCGGCTGCCGAGTGTGTGAACAGATCCCTGCAGGCTGAGCCGTGTTTGGCAGCCAGGCTGAGCACATGCTTGCTTTTGAGAATCCATCATTTACACTGGGGAGGAAATTTCTGAGAGGACTCCAAATAAATGCCGTTTTTGCAAAATAGAGCACTTTCCCCCCTAAGTTCTAAATGGGCCTGCATGCTGGTATGAGGGTTCCACTTTCAAACTCCACTGTAATTTAAAAGCTTTTTTAAAAAAGAAAATGTTTAAAAATATAGAGTTACTTAGGGAAGGAAGCCAATGACATTCTTAGGTGATAAAGTTGATGTGACGGAGTTTCTTTCTTGTTAATATAAATACTGCATGAGTTATATGTGGATGCCGAATATATTTCACCTAAAAGCTACTGTCCTACTTCTTGCCAACCAAATTTGTGAAAAGTCAGAGCGAAAACTCAGCTCGCAAGTGCAGATGGATGAACCCGAGACTCCTTCTTTTTAAAAAAATGAATGGTTTTACTTGGCATTCTTTCCATGACCCCATTCCATTCACATTAGAAACAATTTTTCAGGGTCAACAGTTCATTGACCTATTAGTATTTTACTAAATAATACTTAGTGTTTATTACTAACATAAATGAAATTTTTTCATAGCTCTTTTACCTTAGAACAAAATAGTTTAAGCCAGGGGTGGGAAACCTTTTCCTGCCAAGGATCATTTGAATATTTATAACATCATTCGCTTAATATAATTCACTTAATATAAACTTATGTTGCTATGAAAAAAGCTCCTAGATTTATCGAATTTTAAATAAAAATTCAATAAGCGGTTGCCTTGGCAGGGCCAGACCAAATGATTTCATAAGCTTTAGTCAGTCCGCGGGCCGGACGTTCCCCACCCCTGGTTTAAGCTATAAGAACTCACATCTGGGACTGTGCTGCAATCTGTGAGGGGGTTCTTTTTCCACAGCCCTGCATCTATGTGATTCAACTTATTTAGAGGTAATAAAGTGGGAAAGGACAGCACAGTGACGACTGATGTGACAGCCGACATCCTGGTCCTCAGGGAAGAAAGTCACCTGCAAGAAGATAGAAGGTAAAAGTATAGCACAGAGCCCTGACTGAGGGCAATATCCATCAGACTCACAAATGTACATACCGATACCTAGGAAGTTATCCGCAGGGAGTCTCACTCATAAATGAAAGAACTTATATTCAAAAGGATGCATAGCCCTAACCGGATTGGCTCAGTGGATAGAGCATCAGCCTGCGACTCAAGGGTCCCAGGTTCGATTCTGGTCAAGGCCATGTACCTTGGTTGTGGGTACATCCCCAGTAGGGGGTGTGCAGGAGGCAGCTGATCAATGTTTCTCTCTCATTGATGTTTCTAACTCTCTATCCCTTTTCCTTCCTCTCTGTAAAAAATCAATAAAATATTTGAAAAAAAAAGAGGATGCATAAAGCTATTCATTGAATCACTATCTGTAACAGCAAAAGATGGGAAAAACCTAATGTCCATTAAAAAAAGTCAGGTTGGATAAATTTATGTGTGTAAAATTCATGATGGAATATGGAGCGGCTATAAAAAAAAAACAACCCAGTGAAGAGTTTTATGATCTAAATCAGCGGTTCTCAACCTGTGGGTCGCAACCCCTTTGGCGGTCGAATGACCCTTTCACAGGGGTCGCCTAAGACCATCGGAAAACACATATATAATTACATATTTTTTTGATTAATCACTATGCTTTAATTATGTTCAATTTGTAACAATGAAAATACATCCTGCATATCAGAAATTTATATTACGACTCATAACAGTAGCAAAATTACAGTTATGAAGTAGCAACGAAAATAATTTTATGGTTGGGGGTCACCACAACATGAGGAACTGTATTAAAGGGTTGCGGCATTAGGGAGGTTGAGAACCACTGATTTAAATGGAGAGCTCTCCCAAGAGCAGTTTGTGTACCATACTGCCTACTGCCATTTCTGTGTAAACACAGGTATGAGAAATGACCTTTGGAAGGATTCATAAGAAAGGAGTAATTTGCTGGCCGGAGGGAGATTACACATACACACTTTCCTCTGTACTTTCTGAATCCTGAAATTTGTGAAAGTATATTCAAAAAAAGAATAAAGGTATAGCAGCACACGGCGATTTCTTTATGGAAAAACAGCCTCCCACCCCACATTAAAGCACATGGGAGTTTTCTATTGCAGGACAGAACAATCATAATTCTTATTCCGAGGCATTAAAAAGAATAAGTTTTGCCCTGGCCGGTTTGGCTCAGTGGATGGAGCATCGGCCTGTGGACTGAAGGGTCCCAGGTTCGATTCCAGTCAAGGGCATGTACCTTGGTTGCGGGCACATCCCCAGTAGGGGGTGTGCAGGAGGTAGCTGATCAATGTTTCTCTCTCATCGATGTTTCTAACTCTCTATCCCCTCTCCCTTCCTCTCTGTAAAAAATCAATAAAATATATTTTTTTAAAAAATGTTTTAATTCATATTTTGTTAAAGTATATAGAGCTAAGTGACAATTTACAAAATAATAAAAATAATATAGTCACATTATTGAAAATTAGGAGAATAAAAAAAAGCTATTGCCTATAATTTTCTCACAAATAACCACTCACTGCTTTGGTAAAGGTTTTCTTCCCATCTCTGAAACATCATGATGAAAGCCTTCCTTATTGAAATCAATCCCAATCATAACACTTCTTGGTCCTGTTAAAACAGGCACTGTGGGCTAATGGAGGAGGAATCAGGAGATCTTAAGTTTAATTACAATTTGTTCTCAAAATCTCCTAATGACTCCAAACAAGTGGTTTTCCCCATCAGCGAACTACTCTCCAGCTCTGCAAGGGCAATAGAGCCTGCTCTGAATGCCTCTCAAAGTAACAGAGATAGGAAATGGTTTACGTAACATGGAAAACCCCTAGTGAAATGGAATGTGACTGTTCTGGCTAGGATACAAAAATATTTTTAAAAAGTACAACAGAGGGGAACTGTTAGGAAGAGTTGAGGCTAAATCTGAGTTCCTTACCGCCTCTTTGTCATGCTGGTATTTTTGAATGGGGGTGGTGGTGGAGGGAACTTATAGTCAAAAGAGAATTTCATTAGAAAATTTGAGGATAGAGCTTAGCTGCAGGGTAATCCTGGAGCTCAACTCAATTTGCAGGATGTACACCAGAAAACAGATGAAATCCTGCTTTAAAAATAATTAGGATTATTATTTCTCCAGAGGGCAGACAAGGAAACGCTTAAGATGACAGACTTCATCCTGCTCTGCAAAACCCTTTTTTCACTGGCTTAAATGGCCAGTCAAGCCAGTCACGTACTAGCTATTAGAGAGAGCAGGCAGATCTCACAGAAAGATGTCTGGTTTGGGGGACTGATAGGTCTGAATTGATCCTCTCAATTAGGAATATTAAGTTAAATCTGCATCTGAGCAAAGATAGACACTGCACTAAATGGAATATAGTTATCTAATGCCTGTGAGAGATGATCCAGATAAAATCGACCAGCTCTATTCTTGCTTTAAAATCTCCTGTTGCTCACTGACACCCCAAGAAGGAATGGTCTGACACAGAAGATCCTCCTCATGTGCCACATGGAAGAAGGGAGGGTGCCCGACATCTTCAATCAGTTACCTACCCTCTCAAAATCAAACCGTCATTTGAATGACCACCATGGCAAATGCCTGCTGCGTAGAGAGATTGCAGGTGTCCGCGATGGCTAAATGGTTTGGGTGGCCTTCGCAGCTTACGGCAAACAACCCTGGATTTCCTCCTCCTCTCATATCTTCATAAACTATGCCTGAATTGCTCATTTTCCTCATCCAGTGGCACCTTTTCTGCTTTAGCTCAGCTGACTAGCATATATTCCGCTGGCAGGTGCCACAGCCTAAGCCCTCAATGATCACGGGGCTAGGACTGCCTCACTCACTTGCTTACACATCTCTCTTGGCTGTCAAATCCCTGCTCCAAGCAGATTAATCTAAACTGTCTAAACCAAATTCAACCAGTGTTCTTCCCTTCTAAGTTAAGTTTTTATCTAATACACACATGGCAAATATATTTATAGCCTTTATGCAGAGTGTCAAGTACAAGATGCAGAGGAGAGAATGATAACTGTCTGGGAGAGGGGAAGGAAAGAATCAGGAGAGGAAATGAGGTTTAAGCTGGGTTTAGGATTTGCTGTGCTGAGTGAGGGCAAGAGGTGTGAAATGGCAGGACTGGGGAAAGGGAGGCGTGTGATCTTACTGAAGAGACTCGTGGAGGCAGGGAGGTAATGGGCGAAGGGGCTAGAAAGGCAGGGACTAGAGGTCACAAAGGTCTCTATGTCAAGCTAAGAGATTTGTATTTACCTTACGTACAATCACGTAAAAGCTGCCATTAACTGGGCACTTATGTGCTCCAGGCATTGCACTAGGTGCTTTCTGTGAATCATTTAGTATTTAAGCAAAGAACAACCTTATGACATAGGTACTATTATTATTATCTCCACTCTGAATGTGAAGAAACTGAGGCTGAGGAGAGTACAAAATTGACCCAAGGTGAGATTAGGACTCTTTTTTGAAATATTGCTGGGGCAAGACTTGAAAGCAGAGAGCACAGCTAGGAAGTTACTGAATTCCATCACATGAGTGACGCTGAGGGTTTAAGTTAGTGTGGTTGAGTGGTGGGTGCAGTGGAGAGCATGATCTCAAGAGCTACAATTCTGCACGTGACTTCTGTTAACTGATGAGGCAGGGGAGGGGTGGCAGAGGGGAGTCCAGTAGGTCTCCCAGCACTGGCAGTGGTGACTGGTGGAGCCATGTGTGCTTGGGGGGACATCTGGGAGGGTGATAAAGCCCACTTGGGGTGTACTGAGACTGAGGTGCCCACGGGACAGGCTAGTCAGACCAGGTAACAGACTTCTCTGCCATGTAGCAGGCACAGCACCATAAAAGAATCCTAAGCCTAAAGTGCCACCCCAGTGTGGGGCTGGATTCCTCGCCTTGCCAACTGCTAGTACCTGCTAGAAGGGTGGTCTATGGAAGGGTGGAGAAGCTGTACAATGTAGCTAACCAACCAGACAGCTCGAAGACAACTAGGTTTAAAACTAAAGCTGGGATGTCCATTAGGTAATTAATTCCACAGACCTCACTTTCCGTAGCAAACCTGGAGCTAAAAGTGGGAGTCAGCATGTGAGTTCCGGTGGTTATGACCACAGGAGGAAGAGAGATGACACAGCAGAGTGGAAAGTAGGAGAATATCTTGTAGCTTTTATAAAACTACCTCAAGTTCGCTTCAAATGCTCATGTCATTATCTTAATAATCCATGTGACAAGTTGCTGTCATGAAGTGCACAGAGTTTTTGCACCTACCTTGTATTTTGAGGTATCCCAGTTGTGGACTACGCGTGCCGGGATGAGGAAACTGTCGTCCACGTGGCAGCTGCTGCAGTAATACCACCCGCTGTAATTGCACACCTTGGCTTTCCCGTTGGAAAGGCCTATGGATCGCTGGCATCCTGTTCAAAACAAAGCGAAGGTCTATGATTACTGTACTTTTAACAGCACAGGACAAGGCTACACAACGCTCACATCAGGTTAAAATTCCACAACAGGACAGAAGTTGCAGAGAATCCATGTATATGCATGTGTCCTTCTTTCCAGCCCAAGAGCTCCCTCCCCCTGCTACTGGGGGAACCACTGAAACTGGTCCATTTCTGGTCTGCTCTGATGACAGCTCTTTAGCAGGTAAGCCTCCCTGCACCCCCACTTGTCTCTCCCTGCTTCACTCAGAGACCCTGTTTTCATGAGGCACTTTGCTGGGGCCTCTCAAACAGGATCTTATACAAGCCACACTTCTCTATGAGAGAACTGTATCAGCTCTATTGCACAGATGAATAAACTAAGGTTTTAGCCAGGTTTGTATTTTGTCTTGAGGTCACCCAGCCAATAAGAGGTGGAGTTAGATTTGGCTCTATGCTTGCATGACTCTAAAATGATCCTAAAAACTGATAGATAGAGCCTTCCTTTGCTTCCAAAATAAATGAAAGGAATTTGTCCATTAATTGGCCTCCAATTTGCCTTTCCAACTACCTACTCTATTGCTTACTCTGCAGTGGGAATATAACCTCTTTATTCCAGTCAGAGAACGCTCCACACTGTTCCCCAAATAAACAGTGTGCTCTCTCCACCCTCCATATCTTGGTGCACATTATTTCTCCTTACACAAGGTCCTCTTCTCCGATCTCTACTTTGCCAAATCCTGCCGATTACTCAAGGCCACTGGTTGCCTGTGAGTGATGGCTAAGGCCCTTTTCGTGTCCAAGGGTGTCCAAGGTTCTGTGAGCACTGTTCTGGTAACAACCATGGCTCTGCCGCAGAGGAGCCATTGGTTTTTAGATGGAACCACCTTCTGCTGGTGAGTGTAGAGACGCTGTCACAGTCAATCCAATGGACAAAATCCAGAACAGGTAGTCATGATTACATCAACAGCAGCAGTTTTCTGACATTTTTTGATTTACAGCTTTCATTTTAGAACTTCCATATGGCCCATTTCATGGTTGGGTGCTAAGAACTACGTTTTTCTTTTTCTTTTTTTAAATATATTTTATTGATTTTTTACAGAGAGGAAGGGAGAGAGAGAGTTAGAAACATCGATGAGAGAGAAACATCGATCAGCTGCCTCCTGCAACCCAGGTACATGCCCTTGACCGGAATCTAACCCGGGATCCCTCAGTCCGCAAGCCAACGCTCTATCCACTGAGCCAAACCGGTTTCGGCTAGAACTACATTTTTCAAAGAAATCTCACATTAAGCCAATTCCATATATGGGTACAAAATAAAGTACTACTACTAATAATGATCAGTGTTGTACCCCATTTCCATTAGAAGGAGCTGAAACACATTTATTTAAGAAATCCCCAACTAAAGAAGATACTGATTCAACACGAAGAGCCTGAATAAAAGGATCACGAAGCTCACAGAACTATCTCTGTCATCACAAATAAAATGGCATCAGTAATTAAGCCGTTTCATAGTGTCTGGGCCAGAAAGAATGAGATCCTACTGTTTTTAAATAGGAGAGGTATGGAAGACAGAAGTAAATGTGTTGGTGTTAGGCTTCAAGAGCTCGATACTACCCTTCCTTCCTAGAACAGCAACAAAATCCAAGCTCCTGAGGGATGAGGTATGTGTGAAAGATAAGGAAGAACCCAACATACATGGTGCTTCTGTCGGGTGCGCGGGAGGTGCCGTCACAATCACTAGCTCTGAACGCTGGAATGCTGTCTGTTGCACTCCCTGACCGCACTGCCTTCAGCTTGGTGACCTCTCTATGTGCTGGGACAGCCAGAACCACACTGCAAACTTCTCAGATCTATTTTTTATCCTCAGCACTAACACAAGGCTTTGCACAAGCAGACCATCAATACATGTTTATGTGGAAGGGATGAGAAACGGAATATCATTTAGCATATGTACAGCCACATGCTTACATAGAGATTTAAATTTCCCATGGCTGTTCTAGAATTGATCCGCTACCCTGGATCTGCCTCTTGACGCAGCCTACTTTTGTTCATTTCCCCATGAAAATACGTTGCCTATTCTAAGAATTCTACATTACACACGTACTCCTATGTGAACTATGGGACAGAGTTAAGTGGACTGTGACATATTCTAGACCCTGGGATATTGCAGTTTCCCAAAATAGGCAGTCAACTGACTTAATGCTGAAGTGAGGCTGAATGGAACTCCGCCTTCCCTGATGACTTAGAAAGTGATCCTGATCTTGTAGAGATTCAGGATCATCATCATAGTTGAAACTCTCACCACAGAATACTGTAAGAACAAATTTAGGTTATTTTTATCTTTTCTGGTTATTTGAATATAATCAGTAAGCATTTTCTGGATATTCATATATGCTTCAGTAGGTACTACTGGGTTTTTCAGTCTGTACTTTTTAATGACTATTATAATTTTCTAGATGGAACATCTGGAGGCAATATTAGAACACACAACGCACTTTAAGAAAGCATACAGGCTAAAGATGTGTATCTCAACCAGGCACACGTATCCAATGCCCAATGTGCTGGAGCGCAACTATATGAGCTAACCAATGAGCTAAACATCCTTTCCTATTTGTGTAGGTCTCCAGGCTCATAGAAAAGAGAACAGACGACACGGCTCAGGTTCCTTCAGGTTTTAGTTTAGACCAGTGGTCGGCAAACTGCAGCTCGCGACACATGCGGCTCTTTGGCCCCTTAAGTGTGGCTCTTCCACAAAATACCACGTGTGGGCGCGCATGTACAGTGCGACTGAAACTTCGTGGCCCATGTGCAGAAGTTGGTATTTTGTGGAAGAGCCAGACTCAAGGGGCCAAAGAGCCGCATGTGACTGGCGAGCTGCAGTTTGCCGACCACCGGTTTAGACAGAGGCCCCAGCACAAAACCTCCGACCTCTAGGCCTTGGGTGTCTTTACCTTTATACCCTATTGAGAACCATTCTCTCCAAATCTCAGTGATGAAATCACCCCTAGTAACAGAAGTAGGTTTCAACCTACCCTAACAGTCCTGCTTAGGTCTGTTTTGGATACATGGTGCAGAGACAGCACAAGCCTAGAGTCAGGAAGCTTGTTCCTGCCTTGGGTACAATGGGCGTCTGACCCATCAACTCTCTGGGCCTGCTTTCCTCACTGCAGAATCAATGGGTTAGCCTAAATCGGCAGTTTGCCAAATTTGCTGAGCATCAGAATTTTCTAGAAATGTTTGTGAAAAGCGTGGACCCCACCCCAGACATTTTGATTCTGTAGACTGGAGTCGGGCCCAGGAACTTGCATTTCTACCCAACCACACCCAGGAGCTGAGGTGGTAAAAACTGAGCATTGCTTCCTGGTCTCGAGGTGGCTGCCAAAGCCCTCCAAGCTCTAGAGTTCTCATTTGATTCAAGGAAAGTGCACTTTATCAGTGAAAAGCTCATAATCTGTCACACAGTTTACTTTCTAGGCTTCCAAAATCAACATTTCAGGTTCTCAGTCTATTTCCAAAAATTTGCCGCATAGGAAAAACCCGAGTTCACTATACTCATGTTTTTCCAGAGCGTCCATTGTCCCCACTGAGAAGAATCTTACTTGACTTAGAAAGAATTAAAACTTTTCATCTTCAAGTCCAATGAAAGAACAGAGGATCGTCGGGAAAGATTAGAAGCGAGTTGGTAGCCTGATGCAGATTCATTTTCTAAAACCAACACACACCATTTATTTGAAGAAGGAAACACCCATTCTTTCAATTAACTGCAAGATTTCCTTCTTCAATATACTAGCAAATCATAGACTAAAAATGTCTCAAACAATTCCTTATAAACATACAGAATCTGGGATTCCACTATCATTATAAAGTTTTCCACAGAGGGGAAAAATGTGTTTTCTCAAATAATTACTGTTAGAAAAACACAGTTTTTGGAGGGTGCCAAAGGTGGACTCTGACAAGCAACATTATGGGGAGAAAAAGAGAGCTGGGAAGCAGAAACAAAAAATAATTAATTGAAATAACTAATTAGAGCTTATTTACATATTATATTTGTATGGACTTTCAAATAGACTTTTCAGCAATGTTTCTAAATTAAAGGGCATTTATAGTGGGGAACACTCCACATGTTGGATCAAAGCAAATACATTCTTCCCAGTCTCTTTTTGAAACTTTTCAGAGAGTGTATTCAATTCATAGGAACAAAAAACTATCTCACGAGAGAACCCATGGCCTTTTTTTTTTTTATTGCTTCCCACCCCACTTCAAATCTTTAATGAACACATGCTCTGAAGAGTTTAGCTTCCCCCTGATACACTTTGGGAAACAAATGTAACCATTTAACCGGAATCCTATTTGCTGCGTTAAGTCCATTTCCCAAATGGCCTTTTAAGACACCCCAAAGAATCTGTTGCTGGGGGCTGAAGCAGAAATTTTGGCATAACGCTCCACAGAGGCACAACCTTTCTTCTCACAAGGGTACCCAGCTAGCTCCATTGGCGGCAACGTGGCGTTACCGAGCCGAGCTCTGCGGAGGAGCCAGCTTTTCTCTATTGCACGGCTACCAGCTCAGTCCCGCAGCCCCTGACCAGCAGTTGGGAAATTCATGGGCATGAGGGAAAAGTAGCAAGGGCTCCGGCTGGACCCAGGTGAGTCTCTCACTGAGGAAAGAACACACACAGCCGTGCTACCTACCCCCTCTACCCTGCTTGGTAAGGTAAAGCCAGTATTTTGTATTTGGACGGCAGACAGCTTTAAGAAGAGAACAGGGACAAAGAGAAGCGAAAAATAAAGGAGAAGGCACCTCTATAAAAGGGAGGGGGTAAAATAAAGAGAGTGCGAGGACAAACTTCCATTTACTCCGTTAAAATAGAAAACATAAGACTGGCAAGTTGCTTACCCCCTTTCACTGTAGGCACACGGGGCAGAGAGAGGTGGCCCCAGGAGGGGGAGGGGGACTGCCCTGCCCCTCCCTCCTCGGTTCTGTCCAGGGTCCGGGCATGGGACAGTAAACTGAGGTAAGCGTTGTGCAAAATGTGGCCTGACCATATGCTTTGGAGACAAGAATTGCCAAAAAGAAGAAAAAAGAGAAATGGGGGTTCAATGACTTGCTATTTTACAAGGATTGTGGGGGAGGGAGGGGGTAGAATCATAAAGAACTTAGCTTTCCTAGTTTCCAGTCTGTAACCATAGGCTCTTTAAGCAGTTAAGAGTTAAACATGTACTTTTAACAATAAGGTGTCACATTAGGTATACAATTGAAAATTATGTTTAGTGAGCCTGGCATCTGCACAAAGCTGGGCACAGCGCTGGACTGCTGGAGAGAGAGCAGACGCACTGTCTTTGCCATGTGGTTCTGGTGTCCATTAAAGGAAGTGGAGACCACGCAAAGCTGGGGCCGGCTTGCATCCTTCACTGCAGGAGGGGGCGGGGCTGAGATGTGTTCTCAGGTTAGGTAACCGGTAGCCCATGGAACTGAGGCTACGGAATTGTACATAATGGTAATGAAAAGAGACGGGGGAGGGACATCGAGAAACACCCGTTTAGTCCCCTGTCATCTGTGAGGGATATGATCCAAGAACCCCAGGGATGCCCACGACTGCGGAGAGTACCAGACCCTATATATACTGTTATGTTTCCTAGATATACATACCTATGATAAAGTTAATTTATAAATTAGGCACAGTAAGAGATCAACAACAGAACCTAATAAGGAAACAGAACAATCACAACAATAAGATAAGGGTTACTTGAACGCAAGCACTGCAATACCTCAACAGTTGATCTGATAATCCAGGCGGCTACTTAAGTGACTACTGGGGGGAGGGATCCGCTGGACAAAGGGATGACTCATGTCCCCGGTGGGATAGAGCAGGATGGTGTGAAATTTCATTAGGCTACTAAGAGTGGCATGCAATTTAAAACTTATGAATTGTTTACTTCCGAAATTTTCCATTTAATATTTTTTTCCAAGGTTGATCATGAGTAACGGGAACCCCAGAAAGCAAACTGTGGATGAGGGGGGACTACTGTAAGTGATCTAAAACTCTTCCCATATCAAATGGCTAAGTTACTCGGTCTGTGGGAGAAGGTGGTGAGTGACCCACAAAGTAGGAGGCACCTCCTTAGTCATTAAATCAATTACAACATGAAATATTTGAATGGAGAATCAGGCACACGAAAACAAATGCCTCAGAATATGCATTTTGTCTGTCCCAAAGCAAATAGCACCCATAAGCATCTCAAGTGAAACTAAAGGAACAAAAGGGGAAACCAAGAAAAACCCATGTGTACTGTTTAGATTGCTACTGTGAATATAGGCATGAGCAAAAGTAGGTTTACAGTTGTTCATATGGAATTAATACAAATAAATAATACAATAATCCTATATAATAAGAGGCTAATATGCAAATCGACTAAACGGCCGAGTGACCGGTCACTATCATGAGCACTGACAACCAGGGGGCAGATGCTCAACACAGGAGCTCCCCCCTGGTGATCAGTGCGCGCTCCCACAAGGGAAGGGCTGTTAAGCCAGAAGCCGGGCTCACAGCTGGCGAGCGCAGGGGGAGGTGAGCCTCTCCCACCTCCTCAGCAGTCGGACATCTCCAGAGGGCTCCCAGACTGCGAGAGGGCATAGACTGGGCTGAGGAACCCCTCCCACCACCACCCCCGCCCCCGCCAGTGCATGAATTTCGTGTACTGGGCCTCTAGTTAATAAATAATAATACATTTCACGTACTCACAACTGTACACCACTCTGTAGTATGGCAGGCTGCTGGTAGTCCCTTTTTTTTTTTTTTTTTACTTTCTGGGCTCACTTTAAACTGCAGTATCTCAAAACTATTTCTCCATAAGGTTTTAAGTCTTTTGATAGTGAATTCTCTTCCCAGTGGATGAAAATTCATGGCTGGAAGGGAATACACATATAGACATACCTCGGAAATATTGTGGGTTTGGTTCCAGACCACCCCAATAAATACAGTACTGCAATGAAGAGAGTAGTAATCGCTTTACTGATATAAGGTCTTGCCTTCAATTAAAAAACACAACATCTGTGAAGCACAATAAATCAAAGCACAATCTTGAAATGCACTGACTGGTTCTCCCCAAAGCTATACTAGAGTTCATTTCTGTCCATCAGAAAAATAATCCTTTTCTGATGGGCTTCATTTTATGTTTGTCTATAAATGGCCTTTATAACAGTGAGAGAGTGTAAAAAATACTCTTATTGTTGGCCAAAACTTTGGCTCAAAAAGTTGGGCTGCACAGACAAGGGGCTGACATGTAAGAAGCACAAATAAAGCACCTGAAGGACACTTCCCACTGTGGCTGACACACACCTAGGATAACTTGTTGGCACTTGTAGAATGGGCTGTAGCGGTTGCCAGGACAGCTCTGTCCTCAAGAATGTGAGAAGTAACTCCTGTTGGACAAAATGGAAGCACCTGACTAAAGGGTTTTCATGTCCACACAGCAATATGGCGCATGTAACCTATTAGCGCTGCCCCTGGACACAATGAGTGTTCAATCCACATTATATCTAGAGAAACAGAGTGAGGCTGAGACCAACAGACAGCAACTGACAAGGACAGAGGCCATCTAAAAGCCTAATCATGTGTTACTTGATTTTACTTGCAGGACTAAGGCAACCAAAAAAAGATACTTGTAAAAATCCCATCTGAATAACAATTGGTTTAAAATTTAGAAGTATTCTACAAGTCTAAAGTAGGTGTGTGTGGTTTTGTAGCAGTGACTATTTAAATGCACTATGTTTAAATAAGAAGTGAAGTGAAAATCACATGCTATGTAATTGCTGCTGATTGAAATTATAAGGCAGCCTGTCAGGGGTCCCCTAGGCCTGTCTCTTGCTTCAACAGTGTTTGGAAAGAACAGACCTGGGGAGTCCCCCTTCTTCCACCCTCCAAACTCCTTTCCAGTCCCCACCTCCAAAACTAGCGGTTCTCAACCTGTGGATCGCGACCCCTTTGGCAGTCGAACGACCCTTTCACAGGGGTCGCCTGAGACCATCCTGCATATCAGATATTTACATTATGATTCATAATAGTAGCAATATTACAGTGACCCATGAGGAACTGTATTTAAAGGGCCAGAAGGTTGAGAACCACTGTAAACTATCTTGTCAGCCATCCTCTCCCTCCAGGACCATCCGGCACAGACTTTTGTGGTTAGCTCCTTATTGTTGAACAATCATTAGCTCCCAGATTTAGCAGAATTATTCCACCCAGGTGGAGGCCACCACCAGCCACCTGGTCAACCTGCATCTACGGGCCTCCTATGCCTACCTCTCTCTGGGCTTGTATTTCCACCATGTGGCTCTGGAGGGCATGGGCCACATCTGTGAGTTGGTCAAGGAGAAGCACAAAAGCACCCAGCTTCTCGTAAAAATGCAAAACGGTGGCCGCATCCTTTTCCAGGGCATGCAGAAGCCGTCCCAAGATGAGTAGGGTAGAGCCATGAACGCCATGAAGCTGTCATGGCCCTGGAGAAAAACTGAGCCTAGAGTTTTGGGATGTGTGCACCGGGGGACTGCCCATACTGACCTCCATCTCTGTGACTTCCTGGAGAGTCATTTCCTAGATGAGGAAGAGAAACTCATCAGGAAGATGGGCGAGCATCTGACTAACCTGTGCAGGCTGGGCTAGGTGAATCTCTCTTGGGAAGGCTCACCCTCAAGCGGGACTAGGAGCCTCTGGAGCCTAGTAGGCTTGGAGGGGCCCCTCTGCACCCCCTTGGTGTCAGAGCTCCTGCCCCCTGCAGCCACTAGGCAGTGTTTACCACCCTGGAGCCCTCTCTCAAGCCGTGGACCAACTGAAAACAATAAAGCTTTTTTTGCAGCAAAAAAGAAAAAAAAAGGAAGAAAGAAAATATAAACTAAAGACTTTCTACTCTTGCTAAACTCTATAATGTTTGTTTATTCAAGCTCATGGAATGTTAAGATTATAAATCTTATTAAATAAATTAATAAATACCAAGTAGACTCCAACTCAAGTTGAGAAGTGTCAAGATTTATTAGTCTTTCAGGTAAACAATGATTGAGAACCTAAAGTCAATATTTAGTCAAAATTTATCTTGAAAGGCAATAAATCTTGATTTTTGCTAAGGGAAGTAAGTAAATATGTTCACTGCTCTAGAGACTCTGACTGCTTTTCTACGTACTAAATAGCTACCTTCTTTGATTTATAAATATAACAATCTGTGACACATATTTTCACTTCCAAAGAATAATTTGAGTTGTTTAGTTACTTTCAATTTTTCTTACGATCATATGCTTCAATACTGGTATTTATAGTAGGGTAAGATAAGAAAAGTTTAATAATGAAATGCTACAAATTCACCATCTAGTATATTTAAATCAGTCTAAATTTAGTATTTTTTCATACTTGTTTTCCTCTCAGACTTTCTCATTAACTTCTGTCCCCGTCTGCTCTTTCCCCAAAGACTTTCAAGAAAATGGGACACAATTTAAAATGGAAATTACAAATAGGCAAAGGGACAAATAAATTTCTACACAGTGCATACTATATGCCAAGGCACTGTTATACACACTTCACACACACAATTCCCACCAATTCTATGAGGTGGGTATTATCCCCTTTTTACAAATGAAGAAACTGAGGCAGAAGGTGACAAACTCATTCTGTCCATGGGTTTACACCTGGCAAAAAAAAAGGCAGGGCCTCACTGAACTGGCTGGTGGGTGGCACTTTGTGAGCAACACAGTGAACTAACAGGTGAATTTCCACGTGGCTATCTCCTTGTGGGGGTATTAGAAAAACTGTCCACTGTGGATGACAATATGACAAGCACAGAAAATATGAATCAACTATACAAAAATACATAATTTAGTTCCTTAGTGATTCAGTTCAGCCTTGGACCTCACAAGCAGTAGCATCATCTCTGAATATGAAGGTGGGGGCGGGGAGGAAAGAATACAACTCTATAAGGTGGGAAGCAGACAGTAAGAGAGGCGCAAAGGAGAAAGCAGTCCATCTAATTGTGGAGACAGAGGACGAGGACGGCTGTGTGGACACAGGGACACTCCAGCTGGGCCTTAAAGAAAAAAGATTTTGACAAATGAAAGTTCAAATCAGAAAAATGGGAGCACGCTTGGAAAACACTGACTTTGCCAGTTGTCTGCAGCTCACTGTAGCCAGAGGGAAGTGGGGAGAGCTTTGAAGGATGAACTGAGGCTAGACCCTAAGGATCCTGGGTGCTCACGGGAAGGAGTCCGAACTAATCAATAAGATACAGGACCAGCTAGGGTGGTTTGAAGCAGAACAGCAACCTCAGCGTTGGAAAGATTAACCGGCAAGAAGACACTGGAAGCAGGGACGGTTGGTAAGTCAGTCTGAGCTTGAGTAAGCAGGGCGCAGGGGAGCCCCCAGGGGGAAAGGAGGAAATACTAGGGAGAGCAAATGCAAACAATTTAACAGCTGACTAGAGGGAAGAGCATGGCAAGGGGCTCCTCAAAAATGCCCAGGATGTGCTGAGCTTACGACTATTACGTGAGAATTCTGTCAGAAGAGAGCTTTGGGGGAGAAAATATCGTTTGTTTGAAACACTAATTTAAAAAAATAGAGTTCAAAAATTTGAGCTAGCAGGTCAACTGATGCCTAAAGCTCCACTAATGGAAAACAATTCTCTCTTATTGTATAAATCAGTTTGAATTCGATTTCCTGTTACTTGTGACTGAAAGCATCTCATAATTTACACTGAATGATGGTGGGTGAGGGTTCCATTTCTATAACCTACTACTTTTACTTAAAGCTACCTGTGACGATGCTGAGGTCTTATTATGAGCCATGAGATGGTCTGAAATAATCAACATGCATTTCAGTAAGAAGACACTATTATTTCCTACAGAAGTGAGGGAGAGCAGCGCGAGGAAGCGAAGACAGAGTTAGTAGGTCTTGTTTCTTGGCAGCACAGTGTCACCACCAGGGGAGACTTCTGTCCCAACAGGGGACATCTGCAACATCGAGAGACATCTTTGGTTTCCACAAAGGGGTGAGTCAGGGTAGCTACTGGCACCGAATGGGTAGAGACCAGAGATGTTTCCAAACATCCCTCAATTCATAGTCAGCCTCCCACGACAAAGAATTATCTGGTACAAAATGCCAACAGTGCCACTGCTGGAAAACCCCGAGACAGTACAAAGGCAAGTGAGCAAAGTAAGTGATTACCTAGTCACTGTCCTCCACAAGCGAGGGATATGCCATCTACTACGGGGAGCAGAAAACGCCCTTTCACCAGCTCTACCTCCTTATCTACAGAAACCAGTCATGCTGCCAGGTTGGAGCAAAGAGGTGCCATCAAAGGGAGGCACCGCCCACTAGACTACCCGCAGTAACACAGCTCCCAGCTCCCAGCTCTTCCCTTCACGAGTTAATCCTTCTGGTGAAACACTTCCTACGAATAACTTTTACTTGAAAAACAACTGCAGAGCCAGAAGAGGCCAAACTAAGCTGATTATTTGAGACATGAAAGCAGCCAGTGGTGGGACTAAGGCTCCTCTATCACCACTTACCCCCTGCTCTGTCAGTTCTACCTTAAACGTGGGAGCCCTGCAGTCCCGGACAGCAATGGAAGGTCAGCCTCACCATCCTTGTAACGAGGCAGATGCTGGGCCGGGCTACTTGGAACTTACACGGAGAGCTTTGGGGGAAGTCGTCTTACTACACAAACTCTTACGGGATCTTCCTCTGAACCGTATCAGAGCCTGAGGCCACGGGAAAAATCAGCCCGACTGTCCTGTCTCTATTTAAAATTTTGTGTTTTGTTCTTCATGGATTTTTTGGTACTATTTTTGATTGTTCAATAATGTTACATTAAAATACGACTTATCTTGATGACTGAGGGCTTTTGGCATCCGTTTAAATTTTGTGCCCTCAGCCGAGTCCCAGCCCTGCTCTGAACCATTTTTTCTCACAGAGAATCCATTGTCTGTCTGCCCAAATTACATTCTTGCTACACTGATTTTCCCTGGCATTTAACATTGTATTAAGCCAGCACTAACTCGTTAGTGATTCCCTCGTTACAGCTCTACCACGATTGCTTCAAAAGTCAATGACCGCGTATTGCTTGGGAAATTCAGATTAACTTTCTGGTTTACCTGAAAAGCAACCTGTCTTTCCTTACTGTCTCCTTCCAGCCTGTGGTACATAGACATCCCTACATACATCAGCCTCTTCAGCTGGAGTTTCTGCCACATACCCTGTCCCACTACTTCTCTCACGTCACTCTCCATTCTTGATACTTGTTTCTCTCCCCTGCTATTTTGTGAGAGTCTTATCTCTTTGAACTTGGCAGTATCTTTAAAACACAACCTTTCCTCTTTGCTAAAACCTCCATGGCAGCATCTCTTAGAGTAATTTCTCCCTGAGCTATTTTAGTAATGACAACAATTTCATAAAATTAAAGTCATGAGAGTGGATGTGAATAGTGCTAGAAATAGTCTCAAAGTGAAAAGACCACTTTCATCAGCTTCCTTCAAATCCACGCTTGAATTTCTTCATTTTCACCCTAAACTGAATTCTTCATGTTCTAGAAGACTTGAGGACTGCCTTGGTCCACTGTATTCCTTTTTTCTTTTCCCTTATGCTTTCTTTGGCCTGCTTTCCACGCTTTTCTGTCTCTCTAAAAACACAGGTTTGGCCTTGGCTGGGTTGTTCAGTGGTTACAGCACCACCCTGTGGTCCAGGGTCCGATTCCCGGTCAAGGGCATGTACCTCAGTTTTGGGTTTGAACCCATTCAGGGAGTGTACGAGAGGCGACCACCCGGGTTGGGGCACGTGCTGGAGGCAACCAACCAATGTCTGTCTGTTTGTCTATCTGTCTCTCTTGCCCTTCTTCCCTCCCTCCCTTCTACTCTATCTGAAAATCAATGACAAAAAAAAATCCTTGGGTGAGGATTAAAAAACCCACAAAAAACCCACACAGGACTGTGATCACTTCCAAAGGTAATCTTTTAACCATATATTTAGTATTTGAAGATAGGCTGCTTATAACAGGAGATTTAGAAGTGGTAGGTGGGACACCCTTATTTCCTGGTCCTCATATTGCTACTCTTCTAGAGTAATATATCCCCAGCTTCTCTCCCATGGTGTATCCAGCCTTCCTCACAAATGGGAAAATAAGGTATCTGACTGGTGAGTGTCGAAGGACCTGGCCTGCTCAGCCTAGCCTGCAGGAGGCAGGGCCTTGGGGACTGGCTCCAGCAGTGACTAAGCCTATCAAATGTAAGGGTCTAGTATGTGATCCATAAACAATGCACGTGGCTATCGTGGTCTCCATCTTCCTGACCCCTGGGAGCAGAATGAAGAGGTAGGATTTTTAACCCTGCAAAGCCCCTGGAAGGATGATGGCTCACACAGACAGCACCCATAACCCGTGAGGAAGTAAGGGGAAGTCAATCAGGCAACCAGAACATGGGTGTCAGTGGGTGAAGATCCCTGGGATGAGGATCGTCCCAGAGAGCTAGGCTCAGGAGGATGCCAGGACAACCCTCTGCATTATGGGGCACCTTCCACTCAGTTAAAATTCCTCATCCTACCATGGATGAGACACATAGTTTTCCTCAAGATTTCCCACCCATTGTTAGACCACAAATAGACTTCTGATCATCTAAGAAATCATGTGGGGAACCTCTCATATTTTCAGGGATGGGGGGGTGGGGGATGCAGTGATGTACAATATTACTAAATTAAGATTGGGCACTTTTGGTTTGGCCAGTATTTGTAACATTTGAATGGTACATAATCAAGGCAGCTTCATCTTCCCTCAAGTTATAGTGTTGAAGATGCTGACCCGCAAGACTGTGAAAAGCCTGGCTCGAGGCTGTATAATCAACCAGAGGCAGGGCTATAAACGTAAGACCGAGCTTGTACTCCTAACGTATTACTTATCCCAGAGCATGGGTGCTTCCCAGCCACCAAGTCACGTGTGACTACTATTCTGTCTGGTCTAACGTCTGGGGGCTGAAAAGAGCATCTTTATTGGTAAAGATGGAGGAAGAGACCAAGACTTTCCAATTAAGTCTGTCCTCTGGCAGAGGTAAGGGCTGGTGATTGGAAGGGGAGGTGATTTTCAGCAAGGCCTCTGATTCGGCACCGTCACTGAAAAAAAGGAGCAGGACACAACCTTGGTACATAACTGGCTAGAATGTGATTTTTAGCATGGTGACTACAGTCAACAATATTGTATTTTATACTTGAAAGTTTCTAAGATGGTAGATCTTAAAAATTCTCACCACACACACACACAACTAAGTGAAGTGACGGTGTGTTAACTAACCTTATTGTGGTATTCATTTTGCAGAATCTATGCTTAACAAAGCATCACACTGTACACCTTAAACATACACAATGTTACATCAGTTATATCTCAGTATACCTGGGGATCTAATGTACAGCATGATGACTGCAGTTAACAATACTGTATCGTATATTTGACAGTTGATAATAAAATAAATCTTATTCTCACAAAAACCAAAAAAAAAAAAAATGTTCACTACGTGAGGCGATGTCTTAGCCAACTTTAAGATGGCAATCATCTCACAATATATACGTATATCAAATCACCACACTGTACACCTTAGAGATACACAATGTTATTTGTCAATGATAACTCAATAAGGCTGGGGGGGAGAAAGGAATGTGCTTTTCAATCTTTTAAAATTGATACAAGCCTGTCTTTGGCTTTGGAATCCTAGTTCCCTTCGAGAAGTGGTGTATAGCACACACTGAACCATTTTCCGTGAAAGCTAATACATAAAATTCATTTTGTTGGTCACCTTTATAACATCCTTTAAAAAGAAAATGCTCTCTATTTCAAGCCAAAGTCACCGATGTGCACATCACCCCACTACCGGTGCGGGGGCTCTGGGAGGCTGCAGCCAAGGCGGGCAGCCCAGAGCCAGCCAGTTTCTTGGTTGCTTCTGAGCTGTTTGGTCTCAGGAAGACCCAAGAAGAGACCACTAGAAACCTTCCCTCCCCTGTGGGTGCAGTCAGTGCTGGAAGGCACACCCCAGTGGGTGACTGGGAATGAATGAGGAAGGGAGTGACTAGAGGGCAAGAGCTGAATGTGAGTAGGGGACAGGAGTCAAAGCATTCGTGGTAACTGTAAGGATGCCCATCTTGCCAAAAGATTTGGGGAACTGCTGAAGGACTGTAAAGAGGGTCCATCTGAATTTTAATAAGATCACATGCTCTGCAGTTAAGACAAGACTTGGGAAGGTTAGACTGGCAGCAGAAGACTGGTTAGAAGACCACTGTAGTTGTGTTGGTGAAAGACGACCCAACTGGTAGCAAAGAGAGTGAGAGAGGTCAAGGCTATCTCAAAATTCAAACGCTGCCCTAGCCGGCCTGGCTCAGTGGATAGAGTGTTGGTCGCGGACTGAAGGGTCCAATTAAGGGCACATGCCTGGGTTGCGGGCTCGATCCCCAGTAGGGGGCGTGCAGGAGGCAGCTGATCAATGATTCTCTCTCATCATTGATGTTCCTATCTCTCTCTCTCACTCTCCCTTCCTCTCTGAAATCAATAAAAAAATATTTTTAAAAATTCAAATGCTAAGTATGCTTATCAAGTATAAAATAAAACTAAGCGGAATATTAGGATGTATTAAAAAGGATGCTAGAATGTGGGTAACATCTTGAACTAATCTCTTCTTTCATTTGTATTCACCGCTGGGTAGAACCCTATGAGTACCCTATTGCAGTTTCCAGAATATAAGGAAGACATGGAAACCTGGAGATTATCAGCAAATGTTGGGCATATGTTGAAGAAACAATTGAAGGAAGTGTGCTTAATAACCCAGAGAAAACTGAAGAATGACTTGGTTCATTCACTAAGAACATTCTATGGGATAGCTGGTGGTTTCTCAAACTTCGTATGCAATCAAATCAACTGGAAAGTTTGTTAAAATCTCTAAGCCCGATCCCAGAGATCCTGACTTCAACAGGGAAGAGTCCAACCAATGCTCCCCACATCACCCTCATGAAACTGATACAAGTGCTGCTCTGGCCACACTTTGAAAAGTGCTGGGTCCTGCTCTCAAAAGTCAGACGAGAGTTATAGGCCCACGACAGGAGTCCAGGAGAGTGGAGGGGGTGGGGTCATGCAAGAGGAATGCTCAATTCTACCTAGGGGATTAGAGTAAGGTGGGGGGCAGGGTTGTCAAGGGGGGTTTGGAAGGAAGTCTTTAAGAGTGCAAAGGATTTTCCACACCCAAAAATCTTCAACACAGCAAAATACAAAACTATACCCAGAAGATTGCGTGTCTCCCCTCCTCTCATTTCACTACTTTGCAGGCCTGCTCCATTTTTTTATCTGAAACGTGTGAAGAAGTTTCATGCTCTATTTTTTATTAATGTGATTTAATTAAAATATTTTCTATGTTAACATATTTCAAAGTATAAAGACCAGTATACATATTTTCTACTGCTAAAATTAACTTTTAGTTTACCCCAACACCTAAATTTCTGGGATTACATGTTTGTTGAATGAATGAATGATTGGAAGAAAACAGTAATGCGGAGGGTGGGTGGGCGGAAAGAGATCAACCAAAGAACTTGTATGCATAACCCATGGACACAGACAATACGGTGATGAAGGCGGGGCGGGGGTGGGGAGGAGGTAGGGGCAGGCTACAAGAGGTCAATGGGGGGAAAAGGGGAGACATATATAATACTTTCAACAATAGAGATTAAAAAATTAATAAAGATATTTGATAAAATTTTAAAAAAGAAAATAGTAATGCAAGAAGTAAAATGGTGTCACTATATTATTAGAATTTCTTATTTAGAGCTGTATTTAAAAATTGCAAGTTTTTACTTAAGTATGTTTCTGCTTTTAGGCAGAAATGGATTTTAGAAAACCTCTCAAGTAGCTCTTACTCTTAGAGGAGCCTGTGAATGCTCAGTTTTTCAAGGAAATTAAGGAGAATATTGACATACCCCCAGATAAGATACCCCAATCTATTCTAAAACCGCACCTAGATCAATTTCTCTCCTAATGAAAGGTCAATAGATAGAAACTTCTAACTCAATGTAGAGTCCAATAGTACATTAACACTTCCTTTAGAAGTTTAGCCGGAAATGAACACATGATGAGAACTCTGTTAACCATAAAGGAAGCTACAAAAAGGGACAAGAACTTTCCAGACCAAAGTATAGCAACAAAGACTGAGAGAAATGAACAGCTTAAGAAAAAAATGACAGCACAGTTATGGCCTATGAAGTTCAGGAAGGTCTATCAAAAGATCCATATCTTCTGAAATTCAAAATGATTTTATTCTTCTGAAACATATCAAAGACCAACATGTGACTTCTATGATGAGAATACCAGGAATAAATCAAAAAAGCAAATTTATGTCCTATAAAATCAAAGGGCCTACTTATATAAAGTGATCAAATCTCTCTGAATTTTAGAATGTGAAATAGTTCAACCCAAATTATATAACATTCTTCTTCTTCCATTAAATCACATTATTTCAGTGTATATTTATATTCTTAATATACATTCATTTTTATTTAAAATGATTTTCTGAACCTAGAAACAAAACTGGGGGGGAAAAGGGGGAGGAGGGGGGTAAAAAGCAAAGTAATTTATCCAATGATAGACATCAGAGCCAGGAAAAAGATTTGTGTCTCCAGTCTTCTTACTCAAGTGATACTTCTACAGGTTTAAAATCTCTTCCCTAAGGAAAAAAGGTATTACTTATTAAATGAGGTTTAAATGGAGGACCACATTCATCTAATTCTCTCTAATCTTCTGTAGACATTAAAGATTCATAGAATGAGAGATAAAAGGGACCATATAATACAAGGCCATTCCCTCTAAAATATCCCAGAGAGATGGAAGTATTGCAAGAAAACTCACAAACCTTCAAGTTCAACTGTGTGCTCTAATTACTTGTTTGTCTGGCTTCCAATTTCTGTGAAGACACATAATGGGATTATCTTGTTCACTGTGCATCAAGTACAGTGCTTAGAACATAGTAGGGCTCCAATAAACATTTTCAGAAGGGTTGAATTAATAAATCTGTCATCTTGCAGATGAGAAAACTAGCTCAGACAGGTTAAGTGACTTGCCTTGAGGTCAAAACTCGAGGTCTTCCAGTCTCATTGGCCAGAGCTCTTGCCACCCTACTCATTTTCACCCATGACCATCAAATCTTAAGAAAAATCCATTCCACTCTGGACATTTCTATTACCTTTGTCCAAAGAAATGACACAGAGAAAGCCTATTTTCTAAGTGGAGACAACACTTATTCTCTCCCTAGACTAGGTCCTATTTGGACGGCACGTTCTTTAGTGCCTTCGCTATCCTATCACGTCAACAGATGTGGTTGTTTGCTCTACCGGGGCAGCATCCATAGCTGAGATGTCCAGGTCTGCCCATGGCAGAACACAATGAGAATGTCGCCTCTCTCAATAGACCTGCTGTGCATGCTTTTGACGTAACCACAGCAGCACAGATTTTGGCTTCCTGTTTCCTCGTTTGTTTGCCCACACAAGCTGCTGTTAGATGGAGTGTCCTCTACCTTATATCTTTGCAGTTAATTTTCTGAATATAAGTAGAGGAGTGTCTGTTTATCCCTACTAAATCACGTCTTGTTTGGTTCATTCCTCTTGCTTATGTTTCAGAATCTGGATTCTGTCATTTAAGCATATTATTTGTCCAACCTAGTTTTGGTAACGCTACAAATTTGATAAGTATGCCACTGATATCTTTATCGAGGTAATTACTGTCCTATCTGGGCAAATAATAAAAATAGCTAACCCTTATATAGCACTTACTATGTGCCAGGCACAGCTCCAAGCCCTGTTAACTCATTTCATTCTCACAAGAAACTTATGAAGTAGATGTGATTCTTTTCTCACATGTGAGATTTAAAAACGGAGATACAGAAAGGTTAAGTAATTTACCCAGGGTCACACAGTTAGTGAGCAGCAGATCTGGAAACCCAGCCAGTCTGATTCCGAAGTCCTTGATCTTAATTACTAAGTTATGCTGCTTCTCACTATTATCATGCACCTTTCACGACAGCCTTCTAGGCTGAGAGGGATCCATTAGTCAACAATCCTTGGGTAAAGCAGCCAATCATTCACAAAATTATATAACTAATTTCTGATAACCCAAGTTTCTCTGTCTTGAGGTTTTTGCTTTTTTGAAAACTAAGTGCTATATAGCAGCAATTTTCAACCATTTTCATCTCATGGCACACAAACTAATTACTAAAATTCTGTGGCACACCTAATCTAACTTAAAAAAATTGGTATAATTTTGATTCATTCAACTGAATGGCTATTGTTGTGTTGGCTGTTGTAATTTTTTTTTTATTTCACAGCCTAAGGGAAAAGAGGTCAGGTATTGCATGTTTTAAAAATTCTTGTGACATACCGGTTGAAAATCGCTGCTATACAGCATAAACGGACCTGTCTAGTACTCCCTCGTTTTCCTTTGTGCAGCCTCAACCAGACTCTGAAGTCCTGGGATCCAGTCCCGATCTACGCCTCTCTTATGTCTCCCATGGCACCTACTGCATGAGCACACAACAGAGGTTCTAGTTTTATCCTGGACAGACAGGCAGGAAAAGCCAAGCAGATTTCTCCGAGTTTAATACTGCAGGAAATATAAGGACGAAGTTTAAAATAGGGAAGTGGGAAAGACACCACTTCAGCTCTTCAGGTTTCAAATTCTCTACCACAGGGATTCTCTGACATAAACAGAGCAGGCTGTATCGATCTCCAACCTAATGGCCATCCAAGCTTAACCCCTTATCTCCCAGTCCCATTGTCCTGCTCACCCCTCATACCCTCATGGAAGGGATTCTATAAATCTTTGAAAAGCACGGCCTGTACCTCACCCCACTTGCATTTGCCAAGGTGCCTGGCAGAGCATGTGTGTGGAGTTTAATAAATGCTTGTTGAAATGAACCCTCCACCAAACTCCAGTTACAGATTTTACTATCAGCAGCCCCTTCACGGTCATATTCAAGGTTGGGGGGAAACAGCCCTGGCCGGTTTGGCTCAGTGGATAGAGCATTGGCCTGCAGACTGAAGGGTCCCGGGTTTGATTCTCGTCAAGGGCACATGCTGGGGTTTTGGGCTCAAGCCCCAGTAGGGGGCATGAAGGAGGCAGCTGATCAATGATTCTTTCTCATCATTGATGTTTCCATCGCTCTCTCCCTCTCCCTTCCTCTCTGAAATCAATAAAATAAATAAATATATATATATCTACACTAATAGACTAATATGTAAATTGACTGTACCTCTATGATGCCCCACAGCCAATCAGAAGGGAATATGCAAATCAATGGGACAAAGATGGTGGTGACCCAAGCTTCCCGCCAGCCCTGGCCGGCCGCTGAAGGAGGGGCCTGTGGGCGGCGGCCACAGAGCCGGCCTGAGCACGTGGGAGGCTTGGGTTGCCCGGCTGGCCACCAAGGGAGGGGCTTACAAACAACCCTCAGCCCCTCACCCAGGCTGGCTATGCCCCCATGGGGTGAGGGTCCCTGCTGGGGGGCATGGCCAGCCTGCAAACAGCCATCAGTCCCTCACCCAGGCCAGCACCATCCCCAGTGGGGACCCCCACCCCAATAGGGGCGTGGCTGGCCTGCAAACCACCACAGCCCCCTCACCCAGGCCACCCAGCCCTCCAAGGGAGCCCCTACCCTGATTCAGGACACTCTTCAGGGCAAACCAGCTGGCCCCCACCCATGCACCAGGCCTCTATCTATACTAATAAAAGGGTACTATGCTAATTGGACTGTGAGACCTTTCAGGATATCTTCTGGACATTCTTCTGGACAAAGCCATGGTGGCAGGGCCGAGGTAGAGGTGGTTAGGGGTCAAGAGGGGAGGGCAGTTGTGAGTGATCAGGCCAGGATGGGACAGCAGTTGTGGATGATCAGGCTGATCGGGGGGTGGCCATTGGGGGTGAGCAGGCCTGTAGGGGCGGCCAGTTGGGGTTGAGTAGGCCATCAGTGGGGTCAGTTCAGGCTGGTGGGGGGGGCAGTTGGGGGTGAGCAGGCTGGCAAGTGGGGGACAGTTGGGGGCAAGAAGGCTGGCAGGCAGAGTAGTTAGGGGCGATCAGGCAGGCAAGGCAGGTGAGCAGCTAGGAGTCAGCAGTCCCGGATTGTCTGTAGGATTGGGCCTAAACTGGTAGTTGGACATCCCTCAAGGGGTCCCAGATTGGAGGCCGGGCTGAGCGCGGCGGGGGGGGGGG
>NW_006287548.1:3986986-3995501 GCF_000327345.1 Myotis davidii
ACCTGCCCTCCCTGCTGGCCTGCTCACCCCCAACTGCAACCCTGCCAGTCTGCTCACCCCCAACTTGCCCCCTGCCAGCCTGATCACCCACAACTGCCGTCCCATCCTGGCCTGATCACCCATAATTGTCCTGCCCTCTTGACCCCTAACCACCTCTACCTCGGCCCCGCCACCATGGCTTTGTCCAGAAGAACGTCCAGAAGGTCTCCTGAAAGGTCTCACAGTCTAATTAGCATATTACCCTTTTATTTGTGTGTATGTCTGTATATGTGTGTGTGTATGTGTGTGTATGTATATGTATATGTATAAGTTGGTGTGTATGTGTGTTTGTGTGTAAATAAATAAACTTAGCCAGTCAGGGTGAACACACACAAACTAGAACTTTCTCCTCTGGAAGACGGCAATCCAACACATCGAAAAACAAAAATGACTTAGACCTTACAAGGTGAGAAGACAACAGTGGACTGAACAGTTCTAAGCTGTTTATATGTTTGGGGGAGGGAGGGCATATCCAAGTTTTCCTTCATTGTCCTTTTCTCCTCTAATTGGCTACCTATCCACTCCTTAACTCAAATAAATTTTCATCTCACTACCATTCCTAGCAAGTGGAAGACAAATTTGAAAACAGCAGTAAAGATAGGAATTGGAGATACCAAGGAAAATCTATTTCTCTCTATTTTTTTTCTCTCATTTCCTTCTGAGACCTGGCACTTTTGCTGCTAGAGGATCTTCTGATTTTTCACATGGAAGTCAAGACAGATTTTGGCTACATTAGAACATTTTTTTTTCTCCAAGAGCATAATATACAACTTACCTTCTTAACACTTAAAAACCTACAGATCTTTCTTTATCTAGACTCACATGCATTATCAGCTCCCACATTTAATTTCCCATTTTCTTAAGAATTGCTATTCTGCATGATTTGCTCTGAGGCCAATAAGTAACTATGCCCAACTCAGAAATATTGCCTATTTCCCGACTGGCAGCCATTTAATGAATAATTAACCACTCCTTACTTTCTATCAGGGATGCTTGTATTACCAGGGTAAAGGTATCCTTTATGTCTAAACAATGTCATAAAACAGGCCTTTGCCAGAAAGACACCCTCATTTATCACACGAAATGCCATGTGGTATTAACAAGGTCGATACTGTTTGTTTAATATATTTTGCTTTCATAGGGGCTTGAAATGATTTGTTTTTGCAGCTGTAACAGAGTTAAATTAGGGATTTAGCTCCGGTTGAGCTAGTTGAGCATATATAACAAATAACAACCAGGAGCTATTACTTATCTGCCTGGAGGGCTTTGGTCATCTCCCCACAATTTACAGCATCCTTGGGGTACTGAGTTACACCACAAGCAGCCAGAGTCTATCCTTAAATAATCAATCCCCACTTCGCAGGATCTAAGGGGAGACTAAATAATTCAAATGTCTATTTCTTACTTCACAACACCCACCCCCAACATATAAATGCTATTAGTGCACAGATTTTTTTTTTAAGTTGAGTAATGATTTTAAGAGAAAAATCTTAGTTCAAAGACTACTTTCAGACATCCGTTCCCACAAATGAGAAACTTAAAAAAAAAACAACACTTTTTTGACCTTAAGCACCAACAATCAGCCCCCCTTCCTCTTTCTCTCTTCTCACACTGCTGTGTTGCCTTACATGGAGCAGGGGGAGAGGAGGAAGTTGGCTCCACAGATAAACTTGTCAAAAGCCTGCACGACAATACTAATGCCTCTCTACCTGTTTGTGAATGTCAGCTGGGAGCAAGCTCTGAAAAGCTTTGGGGGAAAAAAGCAAGGGGGGAAGGGAGGGGGCAAAGAAAAACTAGAGGGCAATTCAAACAAAAATGAAATCTCTCTCTCTCTCTCTCTCTCTCTCTCACACACACACACACACACACACACACACACACTCAGACACACAAAGAGAGGGAAAAAGTGCTCCCCCCAGCTCAGGTCCTAACAACATACTTCTTTATCAGAGGTTCATTGTCAATCAATTAGCCAAGGCAGCAGGGGTCTGTGAGGTGGGGGCTCCCGGGGAAACAATGGGCAGCCCTGTTGTATTACTATTTAATCACTTTTGCTAAATAAATAGAGCAGCCCCGAGGTGCTGTCATGTCAAGGGAATTTATAACAAAACAAAAAAACTTCATTTTTCATTGGTCATTCCTTTTTTCCCCTCAGGACAAGAGAGGATTATTACTGTAGCCTTAAGTTCCATCTTTGTGTTTCTTGCCTTTGATTCCCACTCGGACCCTGCCACTTTCTGGCACTAATTTGTCAGGCAGAACAAAGAGAGGATTTGTACCTCCTGTAAGGTCTCAATTAGGAATGGCTTCTGCTGTATTATGTGCCATTCAGAGAGGACACAATGCCGGTAATTACAGGAATTTGCACTAAATGGCTGAAGAATTCACAGCAAAACTTCCCCCCACCCTCCCCACCTTGGGTTTACCCCTCCCAAAGGCTGGGGCTGGAGGGGAGGGGCGCGGGGGGGGGGGCAGGACGAGGAAAGCAAAAAGCTCTTAAAGCCAGAGAAATGTAATTACCAACAGCAGCCCCAAGAGGTTAAACAGCAGCCGAAGAAGTAAACCCATGAAAACTGACAGCGTGACAATGGTGAGGGATCCCCAGGGCTCACTCTTTCTTGCAGCCTCTTCCTTGTCAACTTCAGAATCAGGAACACTGCCCCACAGTGGGCCACCCGATTTCACTTCCAGATGACAAAGCAGCAAGGAAAGGCGTTTTAAAAGGTGAGCTGTGCGTCTCCCTGATGCAGCATAAACAAGGCCCTGGGCCCTTTTATTATGGTACTGGACTCAATTGCTAGGTTTCTTGATTGCGGGGAAATTACAGGAAAAAATATCTGTGTGTACTAGTGCCAAGAAAGCCTTATCTACTGAGGGGAAATTGGTATGTACACACGTCGCATTCCTGAGGAAAACAGGGCTGCTGCCTCACACCACAGCTCTCTGTGAGCGGCCCAACTTAGAAGCACTTATAGGTACCTACTTGATAAATATTTCAATAAGCCGCATATGCATTTGTCTTAGCATTAATATTTTAATAGCACAGATTCCCCATTGCCAAACACAATTTAGAATCCCACCGGCAACTTCACTAACGGCGGGGCCCTCATCTTCTGCTCAGAGGTGTTTCTGAAAAGCTGTACTGAAGCGCCACCGAGTTTTCCTTAAACACCACTGTCCTCACGTGCTCCTCTGCTCAGCACCTCCTGCAGCTTCAGGGTCGGACATTAGGGTCAGCCTTGCCAAACCACCGGTTTTTGTAGGTCAACAATAACCCAATATCTGCAATTTTCTACAGTCCACCTCCGTCAGTTCTCTAACCCCAGGTGGGCCTGCCTTCTAGAGCTCTTGTCTCAGTTGCCATTTGGCAGTCACGAAGTGATTATATAAATAATGTCTGGCTTCCCTGGTGGAATGCAAGTTCCCTGAGAGCAGGGACCACGTTTACTTTCTTGCAGCACTGACTTGCCCAGGTGCACACCCATTTAAAGGCACGTGGTCAGAGACTTACAACACAATAAATGAGGAAGTTAATTTTCAAAGGCATATTTTCAGAAAGAGGGAAGAGAACGTGTAAAGGCTGTGGAGGTGGGACTGCCCAAGGTAGGTTCCAGAACGGCGAGAAGACCACCGTGGCTGGGGCTTCCCAAGCATAGGGCGGCCGTGGAGCTGAAAGGAAGTCGCGGACCAAGCCGCACATAATCAAATACAACTATAAAAAGTTCAAGCACATGCTAAGAAATATACAGTCATATATAAACATGTATTTTCAAAACCATAACCTCAGACATGTTTGGATGATTGTGATTCATTTTCTCTGCAGGGGCACTTTAAGTTTTGAAGAATATAGAAAATTCTTCACCTATAGAAAGAATTTAGTGCAATAAGGCCAACTGCACTATTTTGTAGATTTAAAAGCCAACATTTGTGGCTCCCCTGAATAGCAACTGAATGACATCATTAATAGAGAGCTACCCAGTGCAATCTTCCACTTTTAAGGCTTATTCATCAAAAATATTCACAGGGGGAGGGACTAAGTGGACATAAAAACTTACAGTCTAAAGAGGCGCACTAAAACCATGAAATATCGTGAATTAGCTTCTGCTTAAAATAACAGACAAAGCCAAGACTCAACTAAAAACAATTGACTGGACTTTTTGGCCTTCTGGAAGGTAAACATGCTATGGAACCAGCTCTTTCACCGAATGAGTGTTTTTATGAGAATGCAAAGCTGGGGAACACAAGTACTACACAGAGAAACAGCTGGTTTAGATTAACTGTGTTTGTGAGAAACATAGATCAATTTTTAAAGTTCCATCTGCTATAATAATCCTTGATATAATGAACAGCCTCCCAAGTAATTTAAAAAACATTCGGAGTTTTGCTTAACAAGTTTCTGCCTTTTCCTTTTGAGACTCTGCCCCCTACAGGAGATGAGGTATTCCTACCTGAGGTAGGAAGCAAGCGTTCCATGCACAGGCAAAGAAGGAAAACGGAAAGCAGCCCAGTAAGACCACTCGTATCACAAGGCAACTGAAGGTAGCCGTTTCCGAATGAAGAGAGAGCAAAGAAATGAAATTAAAACGTTGGACTTTGGAACTGGCCACACTACCCAAATTAGGATTGACTTCTCTCCACCCCAAAGTAAAAACCTGCCTGGGCCCTATTAAAACTCCAAACCAAAACGTGAAGGTAAAAGGTGAGCAGAGCAAGTGAGTTTGAGACCACCGTACCCGTCTCCTGGATTCCTCACTACCACCCATCCCAACCTATGGTCCAACCAACCAACTGTAGTGAACACAGCCAAGGGAGGCACCCTAAAACAGGGCACCCAAAGCAGCTGCCCCAAACTTTTACCCCTGCCCATTATCTAGTCCTTTTCCTATTTTTTTCTACTTAGCATCCTTCTCCCGGCCTCCCACTCACCTTTGTCTTTTTCCTGTTTCCTTTACCCATTGCCTGCGGAATGGCACCCTCCGCCTGCTTCTCTCCTCCCTCGGTCTGAGTGCTAGGGCGCTGCTATTGCAGCACAAAACAGTGCTCACGTCCCCGGGAAGCAAACTCACGAGAGGGAGGTGAATTAGGCAACAACCAGGTGACAATCCTTATGTTACACCTGAGGCTTTTCTTCCCCTTTTACTAGAAGTTTCCAATTCAGCTACTCACGTCTTGAGAATTAACCTGAGCTGTCCTCCCTGGTTGCAATAACAAGCACGTTTGTTGAACCTGTCAGCAATCTAAAGCCAGAGAAGTGTACTGTAATTCCAGAATGTGCACAAAGCAAGCTCTCAGTAAATTACTGTCGAATGTCGGGACTTTGAAATATACTCCATCAATTAGTTTAATCAAATACCAAAGTATCAATCATTTATAAGGACCTGCACTAAAACCAGTGTCTCTTTATTTCAAAACCATTTTCCAAAGTCAATGGCTGGCTCAGCACAGGCCTTTCCCGCCTGTGCCTTTGGGGGGTATATGCTCATCACCCAGTTCAGCTTCCTCATTGGCTGAGTGTTTCCAACCTCTCCAACCCCACAGGCAAGTTTCTGCTTCCAGTCCCTGAGGCCCCCCAGGCAAAACAGGGACAATTAAAGCTGCTGTCCTGGTAAATTCCTCTTCACAAATAGTGGGGTTTAGCAAAAGGGAAATCACTTGATTTTGTTTATAGTAGGTATATAGATTTGGTTTACTGCTTTGGGGAAGGTGAGAGGTCTGGGGAGTAGGGGAGAGAGCAGGGACAGGGTTTTAAGAAGTAACAGATGATTAGCCCTGACTCCACGGTCTCTCGCCTTCCATGGCAGTCCCAGAAGCTCCCACTTCCCCAGGATGAGGCACAGGCCCATTGTGACTCAGAGGTCATCTGCTTAGTCACCACCCACCCTCCACGTTTCTGTCGAGGCTGACTCCGTAGAATCCACCTTAACAGGATCTGACAAGTCATGAGCCACGGCAATGACTGACCACGGACGGGTTCCTTCCCTAAGAATGTCAGTCGTCAGCTCTGGGCCTGAATGTCTCGGAGGAGACAGTCGTGGCCTCCACACTCACAGTGACCTTGATTGAAGGAGGCAGAGGAAACAGAACCTGGCAGCCGCAGGAGGCCTAGTCTAGTGAGGCAATGGTTTGGCCAAGCCATTTGGAGTCAATGGTGTCTATCACCTCTGCTTCTACACTTACTTCACCAGCATGGCGTGAAGACAAACAGACGTTCTAACACAGCTTGTTAAACTGAAGGGGCTGTGACCGGCCTACGGAGGGGATTTTTAAACCGAATTCTAATTGTGAGCTTCAGCACTGGGTAATGAGCTTTAGGCTAAAAGGCTGCTTCCTACCTGCGCATTTGAAGCTCTGAGCAGTGAGTCCTCGTTCCAAAGACAGAGTCGTCAGGATGCTGAGGAAGCTGGTGGTCACGGACTGCCGCTTGCTCTTCCTGAGTTCGTGCCCCCCCATCGGATCCTGGGCCTTGCTCCTCAGGGTGACTTGCAGGTTTTGCTCTGAACTCCTCGCCGCATTGGCAGCTGTTTTCAGAGCCTCCATCCACTCCTGAGCCCTCTGCCGCGTCTCTGCCCGGAGGCGGAGGACATCTTGGGGGAAAATGACTTGAAAGCAAGAGTCACAGTCGTCCAGGTTGTCCACCTGGACAGCCAGACACACGTCCACGTTGTAGCTTAGCAGGGGGTCCTCGTCCAGCTTGCCGGGCTGAAAAGCCACGAGGTAGGCCCTGCTCAGCACAAACGTGAACGCCTTCCAGTTGTTCTGCACGGTGAGCCGGTACAGCGTGCCGGACTTGAGGACGTCCTGGTACTGTCTGGGGCCGCCCGCCACAGGGGACCGCGCGAGCAGCTCGCTGGGCTTCTGTAAACAATGACCCTGTGTGCAGTCAAAATGATAACCAGGCCCTGGTGAGTTTGCCAGCTCATCCTGCCGCCCCATGTTGCCGGGCACGGCGGCGTGTACGACCTCCCAGAGCTTCTGCCCCCAGTCCAAAGCCTCCCACGGGGACTCTGCCTTTAGCTGCAGCTGCGAGTTGTCATACAGAACAGTGTCCACCAGCCTGGCCTCGAGGTTGCCCAGGACAGATACGCTCTGGAAGTGGGAGAGCGGGTACGTGGCGGAGAGGCTTTGATTGCCGCTGCTGTCGCGGCTGTAGAAGCACAAGTTGTAAGGCGAGAGTTCTGCGTAGCAGCTTTGCCAGTAGCTGTCGTGGTCCTTCCTAATCTCCAGGTAACCTTTCTTCAGAATGTTTGGGAATGCCTGCTTGTGTTCTACAAAGAAAAAGAAAAAAAAGACCAAAAGAGCAATGTACTCATTCATTCATATGAATAAATCGAGTGCGATGAAAAGGCAGGTGCAAGAAACCAAGTGGATCAGGAGTCGATACCTTTCTAGTTCAAACTCAACACAGGGGAGGTAATAAAATTACAAGATAGTCTTGATGTAACTGGGGAAACCTCAGGTCTAAGAAACCTAACTAGGGTGAAATAAAAAGTACAAAAGTAAGAATCGGGGAGAAGATGTGACATGCAGAAGTCTGTGTAGAAAACAGAAATGCTGGGAACATGTGACTATCTGTGCGCCGTAGACCTGGGAAACAATTACACTTTGCCAGGATTTCTGGTTTTCTAGGTAACATTCTACAGAGTCCGAAATACACGAGACAGAATCTTCCTCCTGCCACCTGGCCTGACTCCCTGCTAAACCTCATCTTTCTTCAGGGGCTGAAGCCAGGCAGGGCCGACGGAAAGGACAGAGCAGGAGTGTGCTGCTCACTGATTCTGCTTCTCAGACACCCCGTTAGTCTTCAAGGCCAGTTCCTGGGCCTCCATCTTATAGCCAGTTCCCCAGGCGTGACTCAACAAGCTCTCTCGTTAGGTCTCTGCTTAGATAACAGTTCTCACCTCTGAGCTCAACTGTGCTTATGCTATTCCCTCCGCTCACAATGCTCCTTCCTACCACTTCTACCAGCTCCCAGACACTTGCCCTCACTTAGCTACCCTCTCTTTAGCAGGGGAGTTTGTCCTCACCCCTGCCCCGCCCCAATCCCCACCCCCTGCCTGCACATGCACACCCCTGGATCAGTATCAGTATCCCTACTATATTATTCCTCTTCTATGGGCTCTTGTCAAGCTGTATTATAATCATTTATTTAAATATCAAAATAAAATACATTTTGAAGTTGTTTTAAAAGTCTGTCCTTCCCATTCAGAAAGCCAAGAGACATATGAAAACATGCTCAAAGTCACTAATCATCCGAGAGATGCAAATCAAAACAACAATGAGGTACCATCTCACACCTGTCAGACTGGCTATCATCAACAAATCAACAAACGACAAGTGCTGGAGAGGATGTGGAGAAAAAGGAACACTTGTGCACTGCTGGTGGGAATGCAGACTGGTGCAGCCACTATGGAAGACAGTATGGAGTTTCCTCAAAAAGCTACAAATGGAACTCCCATTTGACCCTGTGATCCCACTC
>NW_006287548.1:3995885-4006535 GCF_000327345.1 Myotis davidii
TAAAAATAAAAGTCTGTCCTTCCTACTGAGGGCTAGGATGAGGTCTGTCTTTTCATCCTTATATCAAAGCACATAATGCAATACCTGGTACACAGCAGGTACTTTAAAAGAACTTGTTGAATTCGAAATAAAGCTTCTAGCACAATGCCCAGCATATAGTAGGTATAATTCCCTTCCGCACTGTTTTACAAGTTTCTCTGGTCATGCCATCTCTAATCAATGACGAAACACAAACAAGTTTGATACTTTAATAAAAGGGGACATCACTTGGGAGATTTCCCGATGCTTTTCTCAGGCATGGAAATGATAACCCTGCCAGAGGACGCAGTCCTCCCTGGGAGAGACCTTTATTTCTGACGTGTTTCTCAACCTCTTTGCTGACACACATTGGAGACAGTCATAAGCTCACTGACTCATTCCCAAGAGAAGACAAATCACACTCCCAAAGGGCATGATTGCTGATCTTGGCTGAACAAAAGCCGAGTAACACAGATCTAGATCTTAAAATAGCAAACCAGAGAGGAAAGGAAAGAAATGAGGCAGAGACGAGCCTGTCTCACCTGCTTTACATCCCTGGCCCTGACATTCATTTGTATTTCTGTGGTAACGCAGAAGCCACTGGCTTCTTGCAACCCACACTAATCCCTTTGTAGAAAGAGATAATGGATGCCTATTCTCAGGTTACCTTTCTGCTCTGATACTGCAATAAGGGCAGCGGTGCTGTTAGACACTGCTACCGCCTCTCCCCTCTCATCTCCACCCAGCGCTGATGAGAGCTCCACCTTTTCCATAAGACTCCTAACCAAGCGACCCTCCATCCCCATCCCTCCTGCCCAGCGGCTCAGCTACGCAGCTCTGAGTACAATAAAAATCACCTCTCTCACTGTTAGCTAGGAATTTTCCTCTCCTTTTCTTTCCTGCTCGAGAGCTTTTTATAAAAACTACCATGAACTAGAAATTCTACACTAATTGGGTCCAAACCAGTAGCAAACCTGACTAAATCCTCACTTCTTTCTAACTGTACCAGCTAGGCTGGTAGATGAGAAGTCTTCTGAGGGAGTCTCAAAAGTTCCCTCGCCTTCCTGATGCAGAATAAGGGGTAAGAAATGCATTGTTTCAATAATTTTCCCTACCTCCGCTCAGACCTTTCTAAGTAGGTATATTAGCTGGAGACAGAAGAGGGGGTATTAGTCATAGGCAATGGCCCATACTTAAGGGATGAGTTTATAGTGTAATTTCTTGAAAAAGAAGAATCAAGAAAGCAAATGTGATCAGAAACTATTCCCTAAGGTGTGTATTCCTCTCTGGAGTGCCTGTTTATATCAGACCCCATTAATATTTTGGGTGTGAAGTATTAATTATCTTTGATTGTAGAGAACTGGAGAACTACCATTTCTCTAACAACTGCTACTTTCTACTAAATTTGAAGTTTAATTTTTAATATTTTTTCTATTGACAAAGTAGAAGTTATATATTTAAATCTAAGCTTCATTAATTTACTATAGTTCAACTTTTGTTTCCCCAGGCCATATCATTTCAACTCATTTAATTAACCCACACATGATTGTAAAGTGTTCAATTTTACAAATCAATATATCTGTCTTAACTAATATCACAAATTATTAATATCACAAATTAACTAATGTCCCAACTTCAGATGGGACCACTGACAAAGATATTGTGATTGCCTCAATAAAATAGAGAACAATGATCAAAATGAATTGCTGTGCCTATAAATTTCATCCTGCAGCCACAAGACAGCAATTCCTCATTAAAAAATACATATATACACAAAGAAAAACAAAACAACTCTTTGTTTACCCATTGCTTTCCACTGTCTAGCAGGATGACCTGGCTCAGTTCCTTCTCAGCGAAGACCCTTTTTCCTCTCCTCCTCGTCTGACGGTAGCCAATGCTGTGCTTCACGGACAATAATTACTACCAACTGAAGAGGAAGAGGGGCATTCCCGCCCCTGAGTCACTTCTGTACTGCCCACTCACCAAACATCTGTCTTCTATAGGGAATTACTCAATTAGCTTATGACTGTCACCAAAGAGTTCCCCTTTTGCTAGTATTTCCTCTATCTGTTCTCAAAAAAGTTTCCATTTTCATGGCCACCACCTTAATCAAACTCTTACTGGTAAATAGGTTCCCACATCTAGCCCGCCTCCTTCCTGGCCATTCACAGCTACCAGGTTAACTTTTTGGGTCACTTGATAAATCAACCCCCTTCACAAGTGTCCTGGTGCTACATAGTAAACTCCAAACTCCAGTTTGGAATCCCGTGCACGAACCCTTATAGGATTTTATTATGGAAATTTTCAAACACACTCACGAACATGTAGACAAATAAAATGAACATCCCTGTGGAATCATCCCTCAGCTTCAAAAATCACCCAGTTTCTGCTATTCTTGTTTCATTTCTCCCACCCCACTTGTTTTTATTATTTTTTGCTGGAATATTTGAAAGCCAATTGCAGACATTTATCTATTCTAAATACTTCAGGGTGTGTCTTTAACAAATAAGGCCCCAGCTCCCCATACCATCACTTTAGGTACCAGGAGTTTAAGATGTGACGTTAACAGAGGGTAGACAGGCTTGTGGAAACCAAAATATCAGCCAGTTGGAAGACACAGCTTGGGGGGTCCTCCTAACTGAACCCCAGGATTATACAGACTTACCTCTGAGTCACAAGCAGCAGTTACTGCCGTAGGCTTCCCCCTCCTGGGGGACAATGGAGGAGCTCTTATGGAGGAGCAACCAGAATTAGTCCTCCTGTGAGAGAGGCCAGTTCTAAATGCCTGTTTCCTCCTAAGTCTGCCCTTAAGTCATACCTCCCAGGGGTGAAGGGCTCGAAGGAGGGATAGAGGCAAGAGTGTTAGTCTAACTGATGTCCCTTTACATGGGCACAAAATGTATAAGAAAGAAGGTTCCCTGCTACTCTCCCCGACACACACTACCCCTCAACCCTGAGACTTCCAGACTTCTTGTAATTACCCTTCAATCTTGACTCTCAAGTAATTTTCAAGTGCTTCTTGCCAAACCTATCACATTAAGTCTACCTGTCTGGCTTTGAAGGAACTCCATAATCTCAGCCTACTACTGTACTCTCCCAAATGCAGACTTGTTCCAGGTTAGCCTCCTGGCCACCCCACACACGTGCTGTGTCATCTCAACTGTGACTTTGTGCTCAACCCTCCCAGCTCAGCTGAAACTTCCTTTCCCCAGTGAAGACTTCTCTGACATTCTCCATCACAATCAACTCTCTTTACAGTCCTGGTTAGCAAAACACAGCATTCCAAGTCTATTTGTATCATGTTATAGTATTCAACTGTGTTTAAGCCAGAAACTAGAGAAAAAAATTTTGAAACTAATTTTAGTCTTTGTTCTCCTCATTAGAGGCACATGAGAGAAGTGAAATGAACAGGATCCATATTAATCATGACACTGCCACAATGACCATAGCAAAGAACATGAAGAGAGTGATCTACAGAACCCAACGAGGGGCTTTGTTTTGTACATTTTAAATATGGTCCACAGGCCATCGTAAAGTGCTGGCCACCGTGGTGCTCACAGATACATGTTAAACTTATTCTAGTAGAAATGAACTAGGCTCAAGAACTATCTATCCTGTGAGCTACACTGGATACCTTTCTTTACTGATAAAAAAATAATATCCCATTTTTTCCTCCCTTCATAATAAACCTAGGGAAACACATATTATCTGTGTAGACTCTCATAGAAATAGACCCATAGTATACCTGCTACATTTAGCTAGATACATCAATAGGGATCTTTTCCATCTAAGTTCTTTGCTATGGGCAGCAGGGATAGAGCATTAAGTCAATACAGTCCCGGCCAATTTCACTTCTCAAGTGTGAGCCTTGAGATTACACACCCAACCAACTTCTTAAAAGAGGCTTTCTGCCTTCTGTGACAAGGGTAATCTCTCATCTTAATAGAACTTTTGACCCAGAAAATTCCAAACATCAGCTTTCAAACTATGCTCCGTCATTGCCATAGTAAGCTTTCTACTCTTTTCCTCTAATCTATAGAAATTAAGTATAAAAGAATCTCCTATACTTAGGCCAGCAGATTTTAATATGAATGCTTGTCATTACTATATCTTGGGTATCATACAGAATCACAGAAACTTAGAAATGTATTTAGCCTATGCCCATCCGAGGCAGAAACTGTCATGTGCTTGCCCCATTGGCTAGGTCTCTCCCCCAACTTCTTTATCAACAGAACCCTATTTTGTTCAGGTATGGTGGCATATACTTAGAGGAGATGGTCTCTCCCCAGCCCCATGAAAAGAATCATGATTTGTTCAATCCAAATCACAGTAATTCTGTTTTCTTTTGCCAGAGATTACTTTAGGTGTGGGCATGTGACCCAGCTCTGGCTACTGAGAAGGTGTTATTGGAAACAGACCCAGAGGAGGTGCCCTGCTTCCCCTTCCTGACTTTGGCTGTTGATATGTAAGACAATGATCCTTTGGACTGCTATAGCCATCTTGTATGAGTGAGGGGAGAGAAGAGACATCACCAATACACTAAGGACACCATAGCAAAAAGATGAAAAGTGCCTGGATCCTTGATGACCGTGGGACTACCTACACATGAACTTCTTAAGTATTTATTGCATACAGTGCTTGACATTCACTAAGTGTTCAATCGCCATCTGTTAGATAGATGAAAATAGAATAGGGTACGTGGCCTTACTATTTTTGCCACTTTTGTTGAGTATGATATTACTTGCTTCTGAAAACATCTTAACCAATTTAACAGATTTGGAAAGAGACTCCAGGAAGAAAAATGACTTGGCCAAGGTTATACCACAAAGAGTGCAAGTTGAGAGTGGAACTCCAAAATCCAGACTTTCAATCTGGATCAAATTGTGTTTTATTTGTGGTGAGAGAAATAAGTCCTAAACTTCCTCAGGCTTGACAGAGAGTATTATTGAATGGTTATGTGTGGCCTCCAATATCTGGCCTGGCTTGGGATGCTAGCCCCTAGCTCAGTAATGGCGAACTTATGACACGTGTGTCAGAGGTGACACGCAAACTCATTTTTTTGGTTGCTTTTTCTTTGTTAAATGGCATTTAAATATATAAAATAAATATCAAAAATATAAATCTTTGTTTTACTATGGTTTCAAATATCAAAAAATTTCTATATGTGACACAGCACCAGAGTTAAGTTAGGGTTTTTCAAAATGCTGACACGCCGAGCTCAAAAGGTTCGCCATTACTGCCCTAGCTGTATGGCCTGGTGTGAGGTCAACTTCTCTAAGGCTCCGCTCTCTCATTTTAAAAATCAGAATTATATCACCTATCATATTAAACTATTATGACTATTAAATAAGATAACCCTAGCTGGTTTGGCTCAGTGGATAAAATGTCAGCCTGCGACTGAAGTGTCCGGGTTTGACTCTGGTCAAGGGCAAATGCTCAGGTTGCCAGCTCGATCTCCAGTAGGGGGCATGCGGGAGGCACCTGATCAATGATTCTCTCTCATTATTGATGTTTCTCTCTCCCTCCCTCCCCCCCCTTCCTCCTTCCTCTTTGAAATCAATGAATATATATTCTTTAAAAATATATTAAATAAGATAAATTATGAACAAGTCTTAGCACTCTTAAATAATAGTATAAATAATAACAAACTTCATTCAACTTGACTCAAACTATAGGTAAGGAAATAGAAAGAGAGGCAATTTCCATTTGGGGGGAAAAACTACTGTCCTGATTTTCTAAGCACCAATACATAAAATTAAACCAGACACCTTGCATATGCTCATATTGGCACAATACAACATTTTCTATAATGTGGTTCATAGCATCAAAGAACTTCCAACCTAGTGTGGGAGATGGATGTTCAAGCAATTACTTATAATGAAAGCAGCATAAAATGTGCTGTAGAAACATAAGGTGAAAGAAAAAAGAGAATTTTAATTGAGAAAAAATATGGAAAGGTCTCAGGGAGGATGTGGCATTTGAATTGGCCCTTGAAAGATAATGGAGGATTTTGAAAACGAAAAAAGGCAGGAAAGTATTCTGGGATGAAGAGACAGCATGAGCAAAGGCCCAGGAGCTTGAAAGCACATGGCACATTCAAAAAAAGGGCACATAGACGGGCTGAAGAACGGTGTGGGCGTGGGCAATAAAGTTAGAAATATATCTGGATGCTTTATAAAATTCATACTTGATTTTAGAAAAAAATAGAGAAGCATGATTCAACTTTGAGAACCAAGTGGCCTGAAAAGATTTATGTTTTAAAAAGGTAACTTTAGCAGTTTGTCAAATTAGTAACTATAGTTCTTCTTAGCCAAGAGAGATAAAATACATTAACAGAGCAGCCACAAAAACGTCAGACACTTCATTTTCAGAGTTCCCATATAGAAATGTTAGGAATCAGAATGCGGCTGTCGATGAGGCACGGTGGGTTTCCGAATAGCTGCCACGGGCCAACATTCAATAATGTAACCAATGGAAACTATACAACCATATAAAAATCAACTTTCTTTGACCTATTTTAGCAACGTCTTTGTACTGACTAATCTTGCTGAAGGGTGAATCATAAATTCAGCAAGAGACCATGTCCTGGTGACCTCACTTGTTCTAAGCCTGCAGGAATATTCCCACCTCTACTGGCTCCGAGGCTTTTAGAAACATCATAATTGAAAAAGCAGTCATTTCAGTATAAGTTCCAAATTTGGCTTTTTTTTCCCCCAAGTGAAAGATGGGGGGAAAGGGAATCGAAACAGAGTAACATAAAACTCAGGATAAAGAAACCAGACTGCATGGTTTTTCTAGCCCTAAAGAAAATCTCTGCTTGAGACCTTCTCCTAAAGCACTGAGAACAAGAAAATACAGGCACAGGAATGGTACCAGGTCACCAGAGAGTGAATCCGCCTGAAACAAAAGCCCAGCTGACCACTGCCCTTGCCAAGCAGATGAAAACGTGAACACAGTCAGGGAGGGAAAGTAAGTCAGATTCCAGCAGTCTGTGGAGTTTCAGAGCTTCATAGCTAATGCAATGAATGTCTTTAAAAATATTTTGATTTTAAAAAGCACAACAGTAGTTCATCCAGAAGTAGAGTTACCAGGCACACACAAATCTCTCTGTGTTGAATAATTTCAAGCATACCTATATTTCCATCACGGAGCTGACTACAGTAATTAGCTCCCACACAACCATGAGTCAGGGTCAGTTCAAGTACATCCGAGAATGATGTCATTTTAGAGTTGGGAAGGACTGTAGAAATAATTTAACCTGCTTCACTGAGTTTATAAATCAAAGGCAACAGACAAGTGATTTTTCCAAACCTGGCGAGTGAGGATACTATACATTTGTGTCCCAGTTGAGTGTTCTTCCCATGAAGCCTTACCTCCTCTACTCAGTGTACACACTTCAAGGTATAAAATAACCTATTTTTCATAGTGGTAACACAGCTAATGTCCACATGTTCATAGGACCTTTTATGTTCCTAACTTAATATATGTTTATAGTGGGATTGTAATTCTATAATGCCAGTACCCCGTCTTCTTCATCCTACAGGAACTTCCCTGGTGCATCCGGCTGAACCATTAGTCAGTGAACAAAAACAAGATGGCAGTGATGCAAAGGACTAACAGGACAAGTATGCACACTTGTCGAGAGCATGTTTGTATAGAGCTAAGGTTAGGGCTAAGACTAGAAACGAGCCCTTCCCTCAGGGCTAGTTCCCAGTCAGACCTCACTCCCGCTGCCCGGGGCATGGCAGACACTGGGATGGCAGCAAGGAGAGGAAGCTCTGGCCTCCACCACTGCCTTGGATTCTTCAGAAATAACTACTTCTGTTGCCATTTCACCTTAGATCTATTCCTTCCTATGAGCCTATAAGCTAATTGTTTTGACACTACTATCCAAACCCCAGGTAGTGCAGATAGTGCTAACCAGGCTGGAGTCAAGCCACACACCTTCAACCTGGTAGGACCCACTAGGAATATCCTTTATCCGTCAGCACAGGCAACATTCCAGCTTAAGAAGTCTGTCCTAGGTCTGTCTCTGCCTGAGGCAATGCAGTCTCTAGAATGTATTTGCATGCTTCTAAGTAAGACTAAAAAAAGCTGCCAAAGATGGGGCAAAACCACAGCCATCTTTCCATGGTTACAAACCCACGGGAGTCGGTTCACTTAAGCTCTCTGCATAGCTAACATTCAAGAAAGTGAAAGACAAAGTTACAGTCTTCCTTTTGCAGATTCATTGGTCTCCTAAGGAACTGTGACCGGCTCTGACTGTCCATGTATTTTAGCAAATGTGTTAAATGCAGAAAACAATCCTTGCTTTCAGCTAGACTGCTTTGGTGCGTCTCAGTTTTTCCTAACCAATGATCTAATTTTAGTTCGATGAACATTATCCAGGTCTGTTTCTTCCCACCCCCTACCCCCACAGAGACTGACTGCCAATAACGCTTTCGAAGCGGAAGGTTGCAAAATAAGAATACAGCCTAGCTCAGTGGTCAAGAGCATGGGCTCTGGGGGAAGACTACCTGGGTTCAAATCGAGGTGCCCTTGCTTCCTAGCTGTGAGACTGAAAGCATGTTTGAGCAATACTATTTCGAGAGCCCTGTTTTAGGTACGGAGGGTAAAACAATGAGTAAGAGACCATCCCTTCCTCAGGAATCATAAACTCTGGTGTAGAAGATAGCAAACAGTTGGTCACACATCAGTATGAGAAAGGGAATGAATGGTCCATTTCCCGTTAACAAACCAGTTTATAGCTGTGAAAAAGGTACACTTCAAGAAGGCCAATTCAAGAAATATTTACTGTGGGGACATTTTATGAAATAGACTGCCAGGGAAAACAAGGAGTGATTGGTAATGTCACCTTGATTCTCACTGATGAGTTTCAAATTCTATTAATAGCAAAATCAATATTACTAAACCTTTAAAACATTTATTGTTTATTATGTGCCAAACATGGTTCTAAGAAGTACTTTTATATTTATATTTTTATTTTGTTTAATCCTTACCTGAGGGTATTTCTCCATTAATTTTTAGAGGGAGTAGAAGAGAGAAGGAAAGACAGAGAGAAATAGTGATGTGAGAGAAACACATCAATTGGTTGCCTCCTGCATGAACCCCAACCAGGGCCGGGGCTGAGGAGAAGCCTGCAACCGAGGTACATGCCCTTGACCCTTGACCAGGGAACCTGCACCCAGTTGCATGCCCTTCACCGGAATCAAACCTGGGACCCTTCAGTCCGCAGGCTGATGCTCTATCCACTGAACAAACTGGCTAGGGCAGAAGAAGTACTTTTAGATGTCTTAACCCATTTAATGCTCACAAGAAACTGAGGTGAATACTACCACTTTTCCGTGCTTTATGACAAAATATAATATAATTACAAAGACAGAGAGCTTAAGAAACCTCTGTTACGAGCTAATAAGTACTGTAACAAGGAGTGAAACTCTAATAGCGTAGGTTTAGAGTCGGTGTTTTTAACCAATATCTTGTTTGACTAGAAGGCTTTCTTCAGACAGGCTTGCCCATTAACAAAATAGCAGATGTTACACCCCCAGCTACCCACTGTCCTCATCATGCCAGAATCCGATTTGCTTTATCCCCAAAGTGGCGGTTATCCTCAGGAAGGCTCAAAAGCCCAGTTATTCATCAATAAATGAGGCAGAAGATGCAGCAGTCCTACCTAATGAAGATCCTTGGGGTTGTTGCTATGAAAGGAAAAAGAGGGCATAAGGGGGGCTGGGCAAAAGAGAAGGAAGGGGAGGAGGAGTAGAACTATTCCTTGTAAGTCTTTAAGCTACTCAAGGTGAGCTCAGACTAGGAGCCAGAAAAAAAAATTTAACTGGAGAAAACATACAATTTTGCAGTTATAAAGCCCTTAGGTAAGAGAGTGACACAGCTAGACACAAAATCAAGTGGACCTCATCTAAGAAAACCAATTTGACTAAATTTTATTTCTTCTAAGAGCCCCAGCCTCTCATTAACCTGGTTAATTGTTAGACCAGCAGGAGTAGGAGATGGGAGGGCGATGGGTCGCTTTTGGTCACTCTGAATTTAAAGTGCCCGTGAGACATTCCAGCAGATGTGCTCACCAGTCAGCCGGATGTGCACGTCTGGAGCTCACGGAAGAGGTCTGGCCTGGCCCCAAATGTCCAGCGCTAGCCAAGATCTACACCCCTTCCTCTGCTTTCGGCATATTCTTTCAGGAGAAACAGTAAGCCTTTCTTCAGTTTAGATCACTAATTTCAAAGGTTTTAAAGTAAACTCCTGCAAGGTTCAGTGGTTGAGTGTCGACCTAAGAACCAGGAAGTTATGGTTTGATTCCCAGTCAGGTACATGCCCGGGTTGCAGGCTCAATCCCCAGAGTGGGGCATGCAGGAGGCAGCCAATTAATGATTCTCATCATTGCTGTGTCTATCTCTCTCTCCCTGAAATAAATAAAAAATATATTATTTAAAGTAAACAACTCAAAGATCTTGGCTGATTTTACTAGAATGCACCTGAATGTTGGCATACCCCTCCCAAAGGTGAGAATTGCAGTTGGCAGCCTACCCAGAACTCCTCTGTGGCCGTGGGCACTCACTGCTCACCCCTGCCCTTTACCAGGTTAGTAATAAAAACATGACTTGGCCTGCTTGCTCT